>NC_133756.1:115499925-115806800 GCF_036562045.2 Rhinolophus sinicus
CTTTACATACTGAAGGAGCATGACTTTCCATTTTAACTGAAATCATTTTTATCCCATATTTTCCCGATAGTGTCCTTTAATCCTCAGAACAGCCCCTTGAGGTGTGGACTGCTCTTACTCCTATCTCGTAGAAGGTTGGGCCACAAAAGAACCTTAGGGTGTTCTAGTCCAATTCCCCAATGAGGAAACCGAGGCCCAGAGAGGTCACAGGACTTGCCCGGGACCCCATGGCGCATTGCTGACTTGCACCCAGATCTCTGAGCCCTAGTCTGTTGTAGCCGACTACCACCTCTGATGTGGGCCTGAATCTATACGGCCCAACCTGGGGTGGCTGTATAATTAATTGTCCAGATCAGGACCTTTTTAGAGTAAAGGTGGGGCACCATTACTAATTCATGCAGGATAACAGATGTAAATTGGAGCTTTTGTCACTGACAAATCACAATGTGAGGTCCCTCTCGCTCTCTAGCTTCTGATTCCTGTCACTTTGAAATGCTTTGCAGCAATAGATTTCAATCCATTTCAAATCACTATAGGAACCAGTTCTGCAAACCTTTTCTGAGCTGCACCTCTGAGCAGTCTGTGGTCCCTGCCAGGCAGGCCAGGCTGTTTAAGTGGTAAATGTTCACACCACTCACTGGAGTCAAAAGCACCTCCGCAGTGGAGGTCCTGGTCTTCCAGCAGCCCCAAACCTTCATCTTAGAAGAAGATCCTCATTTTCCTCAATGCCTCATCCTCTGCTCAGAACTAAGATTTTACTTACCGTGTTTGCCCCAAAATAAGTCCTAGCTGGACTTAGCTCTAATTCATCTTTTGAAGCAAAAATCAATATAAGACCCGGTATCATATCATATCATATCATATCATATCATATTCCCAGTTTTATAGTAAAAGAAGACCGGGTCTTATATTAATTTTTGCTCCAAAAGACACATTAGAGCTGATTGTCCGGCTAGGTCTTATTTTCAGGGAGACACGGTATTCAAAGAAGCAACAGGCTGTCGTTAAGAGGAAATAAATGTGAGGTTGACACATGAGAAGAAAAGGAATGTATTTGGTTTTAAGTGGAGGGTGTAGAGTATTTCTAGAAAGAAGACTGAGGAGATGAAACACAGCCAGCCTTCACAGAAAGGAGGAATCCATCAGCTCAGAGTTCCATTAAGAAGAGGGACCTTTGTGGGTCTAAGGGTTTTATGTCATTTTTTTTCTATCTGTCATTTATTGAGTCACTGCTGTGTACTGGGCACTATGCTAAGCGGTTTGCATACAAGTTTCTAAAGTGCAGGTCTGCCACCTAAAGGGTTATTAGGAGGCTCTTCCAATAACCCAGGGAACTGCCTGTGGAGAAGGCGTCCTCCCTGCAGCACAGTTAGTGCTAGTATAGTGTTACAGATGGGATTCACCCTTCCCCACTGTGGAGCAGGCTGGGATTGTCCCTACTACAGCTTACATGGGGTTTAATATAGATCCATACCATTCCGTTTGGGCGTTCAGATGGATTTCTCAGGACGGCTGAGAAAAGTGTTGAAAAACTGCATTTTGAATGGTCTTACTGTCTTTGACAGAGTAATAAACTTGTTCACCAGGTAGCCCTTCACACTTCAGTCTCATGACATATTCCAAAGACATACCCAGAACCCAGTAAGCTAGAAGGGTCTTCCTGGAGAACTAGCTTGCCCTAGTTATAGGTTACATTTCAGATGCCAAGGAAAGCTACCACGGATTCACACAAAGCTGTGAGTAACTGAAATTGTTCTTTCTGCGGATCTCAGGATTCCCTTGTCATATGTTGTTTTCATATATCACGGCTGCCTCCCTAACACTTTTCTGCTTTTCATGACATCAACAAGTAATACATACCGTGTTTCCCCAAAAATAAGAGACCTAGCCGGACAATCAGATTTAATGCATGTTTTGAAGCAAAAACTAATATAAGACCTGGTATTATATTACATTATATTATATTATATTATTTTATATTATATTATATTATATTACAAAGATGTGGTATCATATTATAGTAAAATAAGATCAGGTCTTATATTAATTTTTGCTCCAAAAGATGCATTAGAGCTGATTGTCCAGCTAGGTCTTATTTTCGGGGAAACACAGTATTGATAAAGGTGTCACTGGCAGGCTTGCATATCTGGCACTGTTTAGTCCCCAAACCATCCTGCTCTTACTATGAAAGACCTACAGCTGGAAGGCTGGCAGAGGGAATCAGTGTTGGCTTAGGCCTTACCATGAGACTGCTGGGGTTCTCACTGACGTAATATCATTAATCCTATCGGCAACTCTTTACAGCGTGTATTAGCACTCCATTTTTCTAAGGAGTAAACTGAGAAGTAAAATGACTTGCCCGTGGTCGTATAGTATGAAACTGGGCTTTGATCGCTGATGTCAGTGGTAGGAAGCTATGGCCTTTACACTTCAGAAGTGTTTCAGTGGAAGGGCAGGCATCTTCCTCTCCCTACTGCAAGCCAGGGATGATCAATTTAATTCTCATCACTTAGTAAGTCAGACAGAAAAAGCAGAGAACCATGTGATTTCACTGATATGTGGTATATAAACCAAAAACAACAAAAGAACAAGACAAAAAAATGAGAAACAGAAACTCATAGACACAGACAATAGTTTAGTGGTTACCAGTGGGTAAGGGGGGTGAGGGGTGGGGGGTGGGAGATGAAGGTAAGGGGGATCAAATATATGGTGATGGAAGGAGAACTGACTCTGGGTGATGAACACACAATGGGATTTATAGATGATGTAATACAGAATTGTACACCTGAAATCTATGTAATTTTACTAACAATTGTCACCCCAATAAATTTAATTAAAAAAAAAAATTCTCATCGCTTGGTGGAAACAGCATTGCAGTTATGGGTTCTTACCCAGGTCCTGTGACAAATTACCTGACTTCTCTAAGCCTCCATTTCTTGACCTTGAAAATGGGGATGAATTTTCCTGCCCATAGGTTTGTTGTAAGGAAAAGATCTTGTAAAGCACCTGGCCCAGTTTCTGGCCTCCAGGAGGAGCTCTGCAAATGTTTCTTCCCGGCCCTACCTCACCCCCACTCCAACCATGTGGGTGACTGCACTCTCTCACTTTCTGGCTTTCTTCCTACACACTTCTCTACTATAAGCTAGAGCTAGGCTCACAGAGACCTCCACTCAAGAAACTTGGATGGCTCCCCTCACCCTTAACTGGCCCCCTTGGTTGTTAGAGTGAGGTGTAAGGAGATTCATTCCAATCATCCCATCTCATTTTGCCATTAACTCATTGGAAACTTCTATAATAATAGTTTCCCTTCAGCTGACCAGGATACTCTGACAGTTAAATTCTCGAACTTGTTGCAACAATGTTGCTAATCATTTTTTATATCAGAGGGATTATTCACTATGAATTTATACCAACTGGACAAACAGTTAACAAGGTTTGCTACTTGGAAGTGCTGAAAAGACTGTGTGAAAAAGTCAGATGACCTGAACTTTTTGCCAACAATTCATGGCTCTTGCATCACGACAATGCACCGGCTCACACAGCACTGCCTGTGAGGGAGTTTTTAGCCAGTAAACAAATCACTGTATTGGAACACCCTCCCTACTCACCTGATCTGGCCCCCAATGATCTTTACCCAAAGATCAAGGAAATGTTGAAAGGAAGACATTTTGATGACATTCAGGACATCATGGGTAATACGACAATAGGTCTGATGGCCATTCCAGAAAAAGAGTTCCAAAATTGCTTTGAAGGATAGACTAGGCGCTGGCATCAGTGCATAGCTTCCCAAGGGGAGTACTTTGAAGGTGACCGTAGTGATATTCAGCAATGAGGTGTGTAGCACTTGTTCTAGGATGAGTGCGCGAAGCTAATTGTCAGGCCTCGTACACGAGAAGGCAACCCTAAACTCCAGTCCATGACATCGAGTACCCTTATTTACCCAAATCAACATGCTTCTGGTCCCCACTCAAAAGGCAAGCCTAGATCATATGGACTTTGAACGTCCTGGCTGAAGTGAGCCAATTAGGAAGTAAATCTGAGTGGCTGAGCAGATGCCTTAAGTTTAAAAAGCAGATCTTTCTAAAGAAGAAGTGGTACATATGTACAATGGGGTATTACTCTGCCATAAAAAAGAATGAAATCTTACCATTTGCAATAGCATGGATGGACCTGGAAGGTATTACCCTAAGTGAAATAAGTCAGACAGAGAAAGACAAATACCATATGATCTCACTTATATGTGGAATCTAAAGGACAAAATAAACGAACAACAAAGCAGAAACAGACTCAAAGAATACAGAGAACAAACTGATGGTTACCAGATGGGAGGGGGGGTGGGGGCCTGGTGAAAAAGGTGAAGGGATTAAGAAGTACAAATTGGTAGTTACAAAATAGCCACAGGGATGTAAAGTATAGAATGGGAAATACAGTCAATAATATTGTAAAAACTATGTATAGTGTCAGGTGGGTACTAGACTTACGGGGGGAATCACTTCATAAATTATATTATGTATTAACCACTATGTTGTACACCTGAAACTAATATAAAATAATATTGAATGTCAGCCATAACTGAAAAAAAAATAGTCAGGGATGTAAAGTACAGCATAGGGAATATAGTCAATAATATTATAATAACTATATACAGTGTCAGATGGGTAATAGACTTATTGGGGTGATCGCTTTGTGAGGTATATAAATGTGGAATCACTACGTTATATTTTGTACACCTGAAATGAGTATTGTATGTCAACAGTAATTGAAAAATAAATTTAAAAAAATTTTTAAAAAGTTATATTTATAGGGCTGTTAGTTTTGTTATGCAACATCACCGATGTTGTGCTGGTAATTATTCAACATTTATGTTCTCTGACATGGGTTTAAAGCTGTTTGACAATTTCTGTGGCATAGATATTCAAACCATGGCTAATTTCAAGCAATAAATGTGACATGGCTAGACAAAAAAAAAAAAAGAAAAGAAAAGAACAAGTCCTTCTAAAGCACAGCCCTGGGTCTTGTCATTTTCTTGCTTTGAAAACTTCCATGACTCCCCAGATAAGATTAGATTTCCTTTTCCTGGGGTTCAAGTTCTAAACCTACGATTCAGAGACTCATTTCTCACTACTCTCTTTACATAGGCCTTTTGTTCCCTCATCAAGGTACTCTCCTTCCTTCCTACGTTCTTTCTCCATTTAACCAATATTTACTAGTGCTTTCTGTGCACCAGACACTGTACTAGGCATTTGGGAATATGGCTATGGACAAGCCAGGAAGGCTAGGGGGCGGACACAGACAAGTAACCACTGCAGTGTGGGAAGCGTTGCAGCAGGGAAAGTACAGGGAGCTGTGGGGGCATCAAGAAAGGCATCAGGGGAGACTTGGGGGGCGGGGAGAGTGGGAATGACCATAGGTTAAGCCCTAGGACGAGTGGGAGGTAGTGAGAGACACAGGACAGTAGTGATGAAGAAAAAGGAAGAGGAAAGGAAATGCTCAGGGAGAAGGAACAGCACGTGCAAAAACCCTGACATTACATTATAGTTGTGCTCAGGGGGTGCCCTTCATGTAGACTCAATGTCCATGGTGCCTTGAACTTGTGCAACTCGGCAAACTTGGGCAAGAGACAGCAGTGAATTCGTGGGAATGAGAGCAGGTGAACATGCGTCAGCCGACTTGGAGAGAAGTTCATGGTAACGGATAGATGATACTTGAGAGATAAGAGGGGTGGGGTCTGGAGACCAGGTAGAGGACGAGAGCCCTATTTTTACTTCTGCCATGGATGCTCTTGCCCACATCTCTTCATCTTTTCCCACTGGAATCCTCTATGGCTCCAGAAAGCCTTTCCTGTTCCTCAAGTTGAAATGATCCCTCTGCCCTCCATTGTCCCCTGGCACTGGGCTGTCTTCTGTTCTGCCAGATCCCACCTGTGCCTTGTTCAGAGCTCCGTGTGAAACTCCCCCTCCCCTCCCAGACCAGTTCTTTTGAGGCTGAGTCTCACAGTTTGTATCACCCTCACCTTCTAGCCAAATCGGGGTGTTTTAGGCAATGTTTGGGGAATGAAACAGTCTTAGCCAGACTTTTGCAATCATGTACTGCTCTTATAAAAAAGAAAAGATAAAGGCAGTGCCCCTCACTTTATATACACAGATTTATGCATCACGACATCTAACATTTATTAGGTGTTTACTGGCTGCCACACTGTTCTCTACAGTTACGTGTTTAACTCCTTTAATCTTCAGCACAACCCTGTGAAGTAGCTGTTCCTTTTTTTCATTTTTTTATTCTCCATTATATAGATGAGTAAGTTGAGGCACAAAGGGTGAAGCAGTTTACCCAAGGTCACTTCTACTGAGATAGCAAGTAGTGCAACTAGAAGTCAAATGTAGGGTCTGACTGCAGAGCCCGTACTCATAATACAACCCTGCCCTGCTTCTGCAGGTGCCAAACTGGTACAGCAATGAGTTTTTTGCATGTCTTTCGAGCATTAATGTACTATATATGTCATAAAACATACATATACATATTAGAAAAGGGTGAGATAAAAATAAATATTTCTAATATTTTCTAGCATCCCAGGGGTCATGGTTCTGTGCACCCTACCTTGGGACCACTTGAATCAAAAGTTGCTGATAAATAAGAGGGAGGGAATTGACACGTTTCTAATAACAGCTGTACTTCACAGAAACCTCATGGGTTATTGTGCACGTGCAAAGGGCCCGGAAGCTTGTTAGGTGCTTTGTATGTTAGGTTAGGACTATTCAGAGCAACGTTGGAGGTGATTTGGCAACACTGGTCTGGACGATTTTGAGGTAATTGGATGGAAGGGAGAAGAAACAGGCATGAGACGTGGGAGGGCATGGTGCTGTTCTCAGGCCTGGGTCTCTGAAGTTTGCAATGGAACAACTTACTTCATTCTGGAACTGTTTATTTCATAACGTTTGACAGATTTACTCAGGAGGAAGCTGTAACAAATACCCTGCAACAACGTATCATGTTTCTTAACTTTTGTCTGAAATTCTAAGACTCAGTGTGGTATGCTGCTGATTATCTCAAACTCATCAGAAGCTCTGATTGGGAGATTATAACATGTCTTTGGGTAATAAAAAATGTGGAAATCAAGGTATATTTACTTAATAAATGCAGCCTGGATGAAAAAAAATCATTCCCAAAGCAGGACCTTAGGGGAAGGGGAATCATGAACGGAGTTCTCCGTGGGGTGGTTTCATTAATTTAATAAGCATTTGGTCAGCACTGACCCTGCACGCTTGCTTGCTCACATTTAGTATCTTTAGTCCTCACAGCATCTGTATATAAGGGGAAGGGTGCCCAACTTACAGCTGGGGAGCTGGAAGTCATTTTCCCAAGATCATACAACTAATAGGAGACTAGGTCATGAAGAAAACCCCAATTCTGTTGCACTCCAAAGCCCATTCCAAGAATGTACTGTACCCTAAGAATGTGCCATACACTGATGTGCAAGACAGCTACAGATAACTACAAATACAGCAGGGCAAGTGTGATGTCCGGACTGAAGACAAGGTTAGTTCCGAGGCAGAATGATCGGCCAGAGAGTGCTGTGGTACGTGGTGTCGGAAGGCTCTCTCAAGGTGAACTGGGAACACTGGTTTGGATGATTTTGAGGTGAATCACGGCCCAGATTTCTAGGTAGAGAAACCAAAACACAAAGGGGGGAGTCACCCAGAGGTTGTACCACTGATCCCTGCTGCCTCAATTGCTCTTACTGAATTTCTAATATGAACCAGCCAAATGGCATGCACAGTAACTCTATGAAATGTCACGCGTAAGGTTAGGCTCAGGGGTTGACGTAAGAGTCACGAACCTGCAAAATCCTGCAGGATTTGGTGACTCAGTGAGCTTCTCTTGGTGGACAGACCAGAAGCAGCTTTTTTTTTTTTTTTTTCAGTTTCAACAATCAGCAGGTCTCCGTGCCACCTCCCCCTTAGCGCCCTCCCAAACCTTAGGGTGGCATGTGTGGGCCACAGTGTTTCTTAAGGTTCAGTCTCTGAAAAGCTAGATGGATCTGATTATGCTTTCAACCTTCTGTCAGTCAGGGTGGGGGAAAAGGAGCCCTTGCTGTTGCGCGATGCAGTGTCTTGTACTGTAAACTTTTATATGTCTGTGCTTATGTTCCCGCTCTCGTAGGTGATGTACTGCACGTTGTCTAAAGGCTCCTCACTGGCAGGACTGGCAATTGTCAGATGGCAAAGGTCTTGTCCTACGCCATCACATTCTCCTTCGGAAGAGCTGGGAGTATGCTCAGGGAACTATAGAAAGCTAGGCTGTGAGAATCATACAACCCTGACATGTTAGAAACTCGGAGTGGAACATACTGACACTCACAGAATGTTGTGTCCTGAAGTTACAGAATTATTTCATCTCAGCCGGTTAGGATTTAAGGGCCCAAGTATGTTAGACACCTGGAATTCAACCCATCGGCAAATATGTATTGAGTGCCTGCTATGTGCCAGTCACTGGGCTAGATTCTGGGGATGCAGAAGTGAAAAAGATTGCTGAAGTTATTGCTCTCAAGGAGTTTTCAGGGAGTGCCAGGATTTAAGAGTCTTCAAATATTAGGTTCTTCAAAAAGTAAAACATTGTAGTATTAAAATTCTGGGATGCCAGCGGTGGAAGGGGGCTCTATCCCATTTTCTCCAGCTCTCTCTACTTTTTATAAGGCCCAGAACCTGTTCTGCGCATGTCCAATTAAAGCCTCACTAATAAGAATATCATCTCAGTTCCTTGACATTACCGAATGGCCAGCTGGCAGGGGCTCAGCGATCACCCCATGTGGCTGTTCATTGTACCGGTGAGGCCACTGAGGCTCAGAGTCGGCAGTTTGATAGATACCTAGGCCCTCCAGGACTAGATCCCAGGTTTTCAGGTCTCTCTTCGAGAACAGGCAAAGCAGGAAGGGCGTCCCATTTGTTTCCAAGGGGTGCCCTTTCCAAACCTTGCAGCCGTCTCTGCACCCAGGCCCCTGCTCTTCAGAAGGAGTTTGCACCAACTTCTTTCCCAGCGGCATCAGCTCTGCTCTTGGGCCACGTGTGCAGTAGATCGCCCAGTGTTGGGAGACCCCTCCCCCGTTGATGCGTGTTTTATTTTGCTCCCTCCCCGTCCCCGTGTGCCTCAAAACCAATTTTCATTATTTTTTTCTGTCTGTGTTTGTCTTTGTGGTTCGCAGGTGCTCCCTTGCATTGTTCATCCGCTTCATCAACCCCTATTGAGCAGTCCCCCTCCCCGCCCCCCTCTCCTCCGGCCAATGAGAGCCAGAGGCGGTTGCTAGGCAACGGTGTGGCCCAGCCAACCCCGGACTCAGACTCTGAGGAAGAGTTTGTCCCTAATTCATTCTTAGTTAAAAGTGGCTCTGCCAGCCTGGGGGTCGCAGCGAACGGTAAGTCCCTCTTTCTTCCTAACTTCTGTGGGTGTTTTGGTTGTTGTTCCCCTTTCGTTGGCGATGCTGATTAATCTGCCTGCTTGGGCCAATTGCAGGGGCGGAAGGGCCTGGTGCATGGGGGGCTCGGGTTGTTGCGGGGTCTGGCGCAGCTCCGCGGCTGGGGCAGCCCCGCTCCTGCCTGGCTGTGCAGCTGGGGTGTGCAGGGGTTGGGAGACTCCTGTCCTCATTCCCATGTCAGACGTCGGGTAGACAGAGCGCAGGAACAGATGCACAGACACAACGAGACAGAAACATCAGGTAGAGACGCAGGCAGGAAAAAATACAGAGACAAAGATGCACACAGAAAAAGAAAAGTTTAAAACTAAAACAGCACCCACTGGCTACCCACTACGTGCCAGGGACTGTGCCAGCCACTGCCACTTGTTGCTTCATTGGCTCCTCTTCACACCCTTGCCTAAGAAACTGGTATTAGAATGTTCCAGTTAATTATGAGAAAGCTAAGAGAAAGGATACTACCTGGAGCCTAACTCTGGCTTTGAAAGTTCTGGACTTTCATACCGCCCCCGGGAGTCAGAGGGCCCTGACGTCCCAAGCTGCTCTAGGGCTGCATGCTGGCTGCAGAGAGAACCACTGGGCTTAAGCATCCATCTGCCCATCCATCTGGGCACTGCCCTAACTGTCTGAAGGAGAAGCAGCAAGGGGGGTAAGGCTGACCGAGAGCCAGCAGACCCTGATCAGGTGCTGTGTGGACTGGGCCAAGGTGCTTGCCCTCTCTGTGTCCAGCAGAGGCCAGTCCACTTCTTTACAAGAATGCCCTGGAGGGCATTCAAGCCTCCAAGAAGGGAATGATACACTGCCTGTGCTCTCTTTGAAAATCAGAGTGGTCTTTGGCCTGGATGGTTCTCTTCTGACAGGACTTTATACCCTGCATTGTCTTTGACCAAAAGCCAAACCGTCCTCCAGGGACTTTCTGTCTGTGCTCCCTGAGGCTGTTGTCCTTTTGGTGGTTGGGTGTCCCTGTTCCTCTATACCTTTCAGCTGCTCATGTTTCACATTATGCACAGAAACAGGAACCCTGGACTGGGAGGAAGGAAACTTGTGTTCCAGTCCCAGTTCTGTGGCTCCCTGTCTATTTCCTTGGCAAATCACGGTCCCTCACTCAGCCTCAGTTTCCCCATCTTGCCAATGATGGAGCAGTTTCTAAGAAACTCTGATTCTGTGAGTGTCACGGGGTGCTGACTGAGGTGTTCCTGCCAGTAGTCTTCTTAAACTTACTTCTTTATCATATATATGATAATATTCTTTTCTCCTTGCTGGGTAAATACGCCTTGCAGGTAAAAGAGAAGGCAGGAGATTAAAGTCCTTAATCTCTCCCTTTGCTAATTAACTGAACAAGAGCAATCACTTTGTTGCAAGTTCTACAACAAATTGATTGCATTCTTGCATTACTGATGTGCATGGAAGATGGGGGGGCCTTTGGCCTACAGCTGTCCGCTCTGTTACGGTCCTTGTGTTCCCACTCCCCAGGGAACCTGGAGACACTTTGGATTTTTTCCCTGGAGACTTGCTCTGAGTGTGTCACTCTAAAAGTTGGTAATAAACATGCCCCGTGTCTGAAGGGAGATTCTGGGTCCTTAGTGGTCTGATGCTTTGGGGTTGGTGGGTCATGAGAGCGCCAGTAAGTCTCGCTGCACATCTGGACCCTGCCTGCCATCTTCTTGTCCCTTGAACCCAAACTGAGGGGTCTTCTGTAAGCCTAAGGACCTGCTGGGACAGGCATGGACCCAGCGCTAGCAAGTGAAGATAAGTGAGCTCTATTACATAGTGGCTCCCATAAATGCTTGTAGGGCTTTGTTTAATTTTTTTCAAGAAAAAAAAAAAGTGAAATTATTTTAATGGGATTGTCTTTATTGCTTTTATCTATTATAAAAGTAACAATGCTTATTGACATTCACACTATACAGAAAGGAAAAAAAATGAAGTTCTCTTGTAATTCTTTCTCTGAGAGATAACCACTTTTAACAGTTTGGTGCATGGGCTTACAGATGCTTTTTATGGAGTGTTTATTTAATGAGTGAATGAATGCATGAGCAGGCAATACAAACTACTGGAGGACTACCATGTAGCCAAGAGAGCAAGGGCCATAGATTCAAACTTTCTGAAACTGGGTCCCAGATATGCGACCTGGGCAAAGTACCTAACCGCTCAGATCACCAGTTGCTCCATGTAGGAAATGAGGACAACCTCCCAAGTTTGCTGTGGAATTTACAAACGCGGAAGGTGGTAAACTTTCTTCTCTCTCTCTCTCTTCCCTATATTCATACCCCCATCCTCATCCACCAATTTAAAGCTTTAGAGACCACCCTAAATAGAGCAATTGCTCTATTTCCTTGAGAGGACTGCTTCCCCCTGAGATGTAATTCAGAATTTACTTTAAATGACAAAGGCAGCCCCTCAGGCCCAAAAGGTGAAAATGCTGGGTTTCCTTTGGTGGGAGCTGACTCAGCCCCCTGCACACAAGGCTGACCGTCTGGGAACTAGTTTTCCCAGAGCTCTGGCTGTGCTCTCCAGTGGCTCCCAAGAGGCCCTCTGCCTACAGCTGTGTCAACTCCTGGTCTGGGACACCTCAGAACCTCCCTGCTAAAATCCCCAAGCAAAGTGCAAGGAGAACACGTGGGGCATTACAGAACAGCTCATTGTCCCTGTGGAAAAGAAAACAGAGAAAGTAGCTCTTTCTGTCATCAAAATCCTAATCCACACCCAAGGATAATCATCTAGAAATCACTGATACATACAAAGAAGGATTTCACTGAAATATCAACTCGTCACAGTTGAAAAGTGGAGGAAGTGGTTAGGATTAAGTAGGTATTTGCCCCTACCACATAGGAACTCGTCAGCGTAAATAGTACATGTCCCATGCATTGTTCTAATCTAAATTCTAAAGTAAAGGGGGCTTCAAAAATGTGGAGGTTAATATTGAAGAGGGTCAGGGAATAAAAACTCCAAGAAGGTTTTCAGGTTCTAGGAGCCCGGGTGAGGTAGGGTGGGTGGGACGATGCACGCATAGGAGCGCCTTCTGTGTGTGTCTTTTCTTTTCAGGCACTATCTTACTGAGCTTCCGTTCATCTCCACTTCTGTTCAGGAAACCGAGTGACTTGCCTAGAGTGTCACTGCTCCTAAGGGACATGTTAAAGATTCAAGCCCAAGCCTGCTTGACTCCAGAGCCCTATTTTCTCTTTTTTCTTTTTTTGATTTGTTTTGTTTCTAATACTAGAATCTGTTATTTCTATATCTCCTTCATAGCAGGCTGGAGAGGATTAGGGAAATGCTACCTCCCTTCCCCCCCCAAAAAAAAACCAAAACAAAACTGATTTTAAAAGAATTCCAAGTTGTTGGATTCCTATCACTCACCTCACAAATCTTTAGGAAGAGATTATGTGACAGGTGTTTAGCTCATTGAATCACTGAATCTCATTACACTTCACATTTACCTTGTGACATAGCCATTTTTAGTCTCACTGAGGCAGTAAAGGGCCAGAGAGGTTAAGCAATTTCCCCTAAATCACACGGCTTCTATGTGATAGATTCAGATTTGAACCCCAGATCTGTCGGATACCAGAGAGTGGAATCTTTCTGCTTTGCTTTTGTGAATACTGTAGGAGTTTCAAAGATGAATCAGACTAGATGACTGAGACGCTACATTTTGGTGCTGCTTCATGAAAGCCAAGCCCCTGATGCTGGGCCTTCTGCATTTTTACCTCCTCTAAGCCCTGGGCTCTTCCTGCCTCACGTTACAGATTTCTCAGGCTGGTCACACTGGTCAACATCACCGTTGTTTGGCAGTTTCATTGACTTTCTGGGGTTTTAAGCTGCTGGGCTTATTTTGTTTTGACTTTCTATCCAGAGAAGGAGTGTTTATTTTTCTTTCTACATGAGAAACACTGCTATGCATGCGAGCTGCTTCCAAAAGTGTTCTCTTAAAACAAAACAAAAAAAAATTCAACCTAATTTAGAACTTATCCAGGTTCCCCTGGGGGGGAGTCTGCTAAGGTCCTTTTAAGCTAGTTTGTGAAATCAGAAGGCAAAATTGTACCTCTTTCCTACTGTTGAGACCCAGTGAGGTTTTTTGTCTCCTTTCACTGTGGATTTCATGGAACCTGTTTCCGTTGTAGCAAGCTAGCTGCAGGTGGGTCTGTATGTTTCCTGAGTTCCCAGGATAAACGACATGGGGGCATGTGAAGTTTTCAGGCAATTTTGTTCCCTTCTCTTCTCGACTCTCTTCAATCAGAAGACTCCTGTTGGTCAATAAATTCTTATACCAGCTGTTTAGGGGAATACCTACCGTGTTTCCTCGAAAATAAGACTGGATCTTATATTAATTTTTGCTCCAAAAGATGCATTAGGGCTTATGTTCAGAAGATGTCATCCTGAAATGTCATGCTAGGGCTTATTTTCCGGTTAGGTCTTAT
The DNA here is from genome assembly GCF_036562045.2 of Rhinolophus sinicus. Taxonomy (NCBI): domain Eukaryota; kingdom Metazoa; phylum Chordata; class Mammalia; order Chiroptera; family Rhinolophidae; genus Rhinolophus; species Rhinolophus sinicus. The sequence goes on from NC_133756.1 coordinate 115,513,807, forward strand.
TTTCGGGAAAACGTGGTAACTCCTTGTAGGAAAAAAAAATTTTTTTTTAATTTCTTCCTTTATTCATTCATTCATGATGACCTTTGAAATGTTTGTGGGTGGGTATTTTCCAGACAAATGAGGGGTAAAGGACATTCTAAGCAAAGAGACTCTATAAAATAGGTATCTAATTTATGGGGTCAAAATCCCTTAAATGAGACTCTTAAAGAGAGAGGCATTTCAGATTTCAAAAATGTTCAGATTTAAGAGAGAAAATACAGTACATACATTGTATTCTTCCTAACATTGCTAGAGTGCTGGGATGGTCCATGGTAAGCAAACATGTTAAATATTTCTGCAATGAAACATATTGAGTAGTTGAAAGACTCCGAGCTTCATGTCAGTTCAGGTCAGGTTTTGCCACCAGAAGTGTTTTAATAAAACTTTCAGTCTTAGAGTTTTTATTTTCTCAGAATGATGGTTAATGCGTGGTGATCCTGGAGTGCGCTTTTTATAAATGGGGGCTATCGGGCCTCAGAAAGATTTAGGCATTTGCCTATGGTTACAGAGATAACCAGGTAACTTGGTAACTAGAAGGCGCGATAGAGGTTCAAGTCACTAGCTGAGATGTTGTGTAGACGTGCTTGTTGTTTATCCATGAAGACCGTGTAGAAAGGCCAAGTGCCCTCTGTTGTAGACGTGGGAGCTCAGGAGGCCAGTGCCAGCAGGCTGGCTGCCTCCCAGGCCTAGGAATTCAGGAGAGTAAAGGCCAAGTGCTTCATTCTCCAAAGGCTAGACCTCAGCAACTCTGAGTTCTGAAGGAACTCTTCCTGACAGCCCCTAGGGTGTATGGACCCCTTTCTTTGATATCCTACTGTTTTCTACACAGACTCCCCCCTCCCATTCTGGAGACCTGATTATTCCCACGTCTGGTTTCCTCATTCAACTGCAGGTTCCTTGAGGTAGTAGGCCTTGCCCACGACTGTGTCTGTAGTGCTGAGCTGCTGTAGGTGCTAAAATCAAAACTGAAAAATAGTTGACTTTCTTTCTTCTTCCTTTCTAACAGCTCCCCTCACACACACACACACACACACACACACACACACACGCGCAGCAACCCCCCCAGGCCCCCAGGAACAATTCAATGATCCTCATACACGATAGAACTACAGAAACTCACAGAGATGAGGTGGTGTGCCGAAGTTCAGAGTCAAGATTCAAAGCGTGGCCCCAGACTCCAGTGCCCTTTCCACCTTACCAAGTACCTCCCTCAACTAGACAAGCCCTCACCTGTGGCCTCCCACCAGGGGCAGAAGATTATGCCCCCCTAATTGGGGGCAGTGAGGACAACCACACAGGGGTCACTTCTCTTTCTGTAGTTTACAAAGCCCTTTTTCATACATTACCTCAGGCAGATTCTGGTGACTCTAATTTAATTGCCACATTGGCTTCCTAGGCGGTAAGGCTTATTTCTGACCTTGAAAAATAAACAGGTCACATTTTGAATTAATGTAATCAAATGGCCTGGGAGAACCAGGGTCCTCTAATTAGTCACTCACGTGACAGGATTGTAGACTCTTTGCAGTTCCTTTTCCACTAATTTCCCCAAATACCGTTGCATTAAAAGGTACAAAAATAACATTTTTGGTGTATGGCTTGATTGGCTCTAGGAATTCCTAGACCACCCCCCAAGGAAGACACATTAGTTCTGTATCTGGGCTTTTTCCACCAGGAAACTAAGCCTGGTCTGTGTCCCTGCTGAAATGTTAGTGGCCTGCTCGGCGGTGCCCTCGTGGACACCAGACCACATCTTAAAGCATCTCCTGACACATCGGGGCTCAGACTGGTAAAGAGGCGCCTGGAAGGAGGCCAAGGAGAGTTTGGGAGATTAGTATAACTAACATTTGTGTAGCCTTCGCATTCCCAGAGCGCGTTCACATCTGTCATCTCGTTGGATCCACAGCATCGTGCTGTGCGGTCGGCCGAATGTGGAGTATTGCGAGCACAGTTAGTTGTGTGCTGGAGGGAACAAGCTGAGTGAGAGGGAAGCAGCGTGGCGTGGAGCTACTCCTGTGGCTGCACAGCTTCGAGTCCGGTCAGCCCAACCTGCGAGGCTCACTGCCATCCTCATACACTCAGTGTTGCGGTTATAAACCTCACCTGGAGAAGCCGCCCCCTAACTCAGCCTGAGTCATCATGGAAACCTGCTTGTGCAGAGGCATACGTGCCTGGGAGCAGCAGACCTGGCTTCTTGGCCCAGCTCTGCCTCTAACCTGCTGTGTGACCTTTTAAGTGCCTTGTCCTTTGGTTCCTCAGCTTTCTTGTCTGGACAGGGAGAGAACTGGATTAGATCAACATTTCCCAAGGCTGATTCCTTTGTGTGTCACTGTCAGTCTGTACTGTAGCAGAGTGCCCACTTACACTGCTTTCCTCTCCTGCATCGCCTCCCCTCCCCTCCCCTCCCCTCCCCTCCCCTCCTCTCCTCTTCCCTCCTCTTTTCAGCCTCCTTTCTTGAACTTTCTTTTTTACCTAAATGAATTTATTTTCGAAGGAAATGGTACACTACTGCTGCAATTCACTTGCCATAAATAGAAGATAGCTGTGAAAATAAATACAGTGAAAGCAGGTTAGCTCTCACATTCTGGTGAGATAATGCCTGCTCAAGGACACTAAGCAGAGATTGGCTCCTCTTTGTGAAATAGGGACATTGGCAAGTGTTAGGTGTGAAAAACACACTAGTACCAAACTGAGACTTCGTCCTCCTCCAGATCACCGAAAGGGTTGCAAGAAAATGGAAGCTGTCCCGCCTGTGGATTGCTGTCTGTTCACAACATATGCCACTCAAAGTCGTCGCACAGACTGCACAGCTCTGTGGCTTTGCTGGTACGCTGTCCAGGCTTTTAACGCTAGACCCCCACAGCCTGCTCACCTTAAGAGTAAACATCTTTTGCTGCCTCCACAACCTACCCTTCTTTCCTTCCTGAAGTGGAGTCTTTTCTGAGCCTCTGTTCCCACCCTCCCCCTCCCGGCCTCCTGCCCTCTGCCCCTGTCATCAGGTCTGTACTGGGTGCTTTGAGCTCAGCTGGATCCCCCATTACTGGTTAATAGCTCCCAGTTTGGACCAGGAAACCATGTGATGTTTCTTCTTCCCTCCCCTTCCTCTCTTATCTCCCCTCCTCCCTCTCCCTCTGAACTGCCATTATTTATATAGGTGTTGGAGATTAAACAACGAAAAAATATTCCCTCTGCTTGAAAAGTCCTGAAAGGACTGAAGTCAGAAGAAAAACAGAAAAAGTGCAATCTGGAACCATGGGAGGGGAAGATAGGTTATGGAGGCCTGCAGATGCTTGCTGTCCTGTGTGGCCGTGAGCAAGTTGCTTAACCTCTCTGGGCCACAGTGTTCTCCTCTGTAAAATGGATATTGGTTTGACTAGTGCTTCACAAAATTGTGTAAATGAGAAAATATTGTCAAGGCTTCTAGGGTAGTGATTGCAACATAATAAGTGCCCAGTGAATGTTAGTTTCCTTATTCCCCTTCTGGAACCCAAAAGTTTTTGGACAATTATCTCTGGAAGGAAGGCAGATTCCTACATTCCCATCCCTCTAGGCTCAGAGAAAGTACAACCATTAACAGCTCTGTCTGGGAGTCCTGAGCTTTAAACCTCCTATCCCTCCTGAGTGATTTCCAGAGATTTAGGGTGGGGAAGTGAGCCCAAGGCAGCAGCTAAACAAACACAGCAGGGGGTCTTGGAAACAGGGCCTCAGCCTTTCTTGCTAGAGCTCCCGCATTGCTTCCGTTCCCCATGGTTCCCAGAGATGAAACACTGTGATGCCTTTTCCTTCTGGTCAGCTTGCCTTCCTCCCCACCAGATTTGAGAGGAGAGGAAAACGACGGGTAATTCATTTATGCTTTACTCCCTCTCTCCTGAATGGATCATATTTCTATAAATAACTCTAGGAAGCTGCTGCACAGGCTAACAACAGTAACACATATTTGCACTTCCAGAAACCTCTCTTTAGCTGCCATTGAGGCTCTGAGGGAATAGACACCTGATATGAACCCCCGCCCCACTAGGTGGACAACTTCACCTCATCTCACCTCTCTCACCCAGTTGCCCATTTATAAAATGGGGATAAGAATAGCAGTCTGGGGGTTGTTTCTAAGGCAAGACGGGATACCATCTAACGTACAGAGAGTATAGCCAATGCTCAGTGTTTACTAGTCTCTCCTTTTAATCTTTGGCAAAAAATGGGGTATATTTTCAGTTGGCGAGGAGGTTATCTCATCAAAATTTCAGTTGTGAGCTGTTGTCTGCTGTCATCTTGCGAATGAGCAATCATGGAAGTTGAGCTGATACTTAACCTGTTTGCTAGTTTTGCAAAATTCTGCTCCCCTTCACCTAAACATTTCCTACTATATCTTCTCTCCCCTGCGCCCTGTAGTTGTCTCCTCACTGGCCTCCCTGCCTCCCAGCTCTCCCTTTCATCCATCCTCACACTGTCCCAGAGCGATCCCTCCAAAATTCAGATCCCTGTCATAGGAGCCCCGCGGGTAACTGTTTCCTGTGGCCGGCCAAAGCCCTTCTTCACAGAGGCCTCCCACTTCCTCGAGTTTCTTCTGTGCTCCTGCACGGGAGCTATAGCCACCGCAAACTAACAGTTCTTGGGACAGACGACATTCCCGGTGCCCAATACAGGGGGCTTGTGGTGAATATCTGGAGACCTTGGGAGCAAAGGTTTCTGAATACAGTAAAATCTTATTCAGAGTGAGAACGGGGAAGGTTTTTCTCATTTAGATTGAGAGAGGGGGAAAAATGAAGCTTGTTTATTTACCCTTCGGAACCAATTCTATTCAACACATTATCGGGGAGGCAGGACACACACCTAAACAGCCCTGCCTTACAGCAGGAATTCAGGAACAAGGTAGGCGGGTGCACCGGGATGTATGGGGCTGCAGAGATTGAATGCAAAACGGGAGGTTATGGTCAAGTTCCGGAGAAGGAGGACCACCCCCAAGGAGCTCAAGCCAGTTTACAGAGTCAGGCTCTGCCCGGAAGTGAGCTGCATAGTTACGGATCTGTAGGGTTGCGATGGACTGAATTGAGTCTTCCCTAAAGTCATATGTTAAAACCCGAAACACCCCCCCCACCCCCCCACCCCCGTGACTGTCTTGGAAAGAGATCCTTTAAAGGGGTGGTTAAGGTTATATGAGGTCATAAGGGTAGAGCCCTGATCTGAAGGAACTGGTGTCCTTATAAAAGAGGAAGAGACACTAGAGATCATTTGCTCTCTGCCATGTCACAAAACAAGAAGGTGGTCTGGAAGCCAGGCCAAGAAGAGAGCTCTCACTAGAAACCAAACCCTGCTGGAACCTGGAATATGACTTCCCAGACTCCAGGACGATGAGAAATAAATGTCTGTTGCTTAAGCCACCCGGTCTATGGTACTTTGTTATGGCAGCAAGACCAGCTGAAGACAAGGGCTCTGGTATGAGGAGAAGCCTAGATGTTCATACTTTGCATGTCAGTTATTTGTGTGCAAGTAAATGCTCCCAGCCTAAGTGTGGGGACTTGAAGCATTTATTTCCTCATTCATTCATTCGTGCATTCATTCATTTATTCAGACTTTTTAAAGTGTGTGTTCTGTGTAGAGTCCTGTGCTATAGAGTTCTCACGAAAGGTTATCCATGCCCTCCGTGGGCCTAGGGGACAAGTGAAGGGAACACTGGGGGCTGCGACAGGGGTTAGCGGTGGAAGGCAAGGCTGTCTTCCTCTCTAAAAAGGACAAGTTAGTGGTGTACGGGCCCATCTCCCCCCTACCACTGTCCCATCTCAGGGAGCAGCCCATTTAGAAGATTGGGTTTTCCTGGGGATGGAGTGAGCAGCATGGCCTGAGGGCAGGTTTGTGCTCTGTGTTCCACTCATTTCAGAGCTCACTGAGAGGGGGTGAAGGTGGAAGGGGCAGCTTCAGGAACCCAGGAGGGCCTGTCACACCTCTGGATTGTGGGACAGAAGACCAAATCCTATTACTAAGCACCTGCAGGGTGCCTGGTGCTACGCTAGGTACTGCGCCTTCCCCAGTGACTCTGCACGGCTAGTGGGCTCTAGAGCAGAAGAGTTAAGAGTAGGGAGTTTAAATTCACTAACAGCTGAGATCTTTAGCAAACGATTTAACCTCTGAGTTTCCATTTTCCTCATGTATGAAATAGGGGTAATAATAATACCGACCACATAGGTACTGTTAAAATTCAATGTGCAATAATGTATGTGAAGTCCTTAGCAAAGGACCTGGTTATTACAGAAACTTTAATGGATGCTGCTGTTATTGCCATGATTGGTGTTCTGCTTATTTTACCAAACTGAGCCCCAGAAAGGTGCGATAACTTGGCCAAGGTCACAACAGATATAGTGGCATTTTGCATTCCAGGTGTGTCTGGCCCTTCAACCCAACATCTCACCCCGCTAGGTCTCTTTTTCTCTAACAGCCACTGCCCCCTTTCTTGACAGCCCTCAGGCAGCCAAAGATCTTGGGGGGCCTCCCCAGCAGATCAGAGATTTCTTTCACGCCCAGCCCACCCTCCTGCATGGAGGAGGGGCTGCATGCACACTTTGGCAGCCATCCCCAACCCCTGGCCAGGATCCCCCTGAATAGAAACCGCTGATTTGTGCTCTGGTTCGTAGCTCTTTTAAGATGTCCCTGTCGGGTCCCTGTGTGGGTGACAAGATGATGCATGAGGTCTGGCTAAGCAGCTTATTTGTCTGAGCTGGTGATGGCCTTTGTCCTGAGGGGGGTTAATGGTAAGGGGCAGTGGCCCTTTAAAGCCCGGACAATGGATAGGCTTCTCAGGTCACCGAATCACTCAGCAAACGCCTGGAGCCCCTCCGAACCCTGCTCTTCATCTAGTGATGCGTTTGTTGCTCCCCGCCTAGCAAGAAGAAACACTTGGAAGAATGGGGGAGAAAGACTCAAAAAGGATTAGAATGACAAAAGACTTCAGAGGAGGAAACCAAGACAGAGAGGGACAAGGGCTAATTCCTGACCTCCCAACTCACCCCGTGCCTGACTCTGCTCTGTGCTTTCCTAGCTTTGCTTCCTTCCCTCCCCAAATGCATGGGGTCCACAGTGACCAGACTGATTTTCCCAAGCACAGCTTTCGCTGCGGAAACCTAACACTACAGATTACAGTTCAGACTTCTGAGGCTGGTGTTCAGGACCCACCAGCATGTACCGCTTTCCCTCCGTAAGCCTCTCTGACCTTCCCAGAGCCCCTACTCTAGGAAGCACATCCTGTGGCCTTCACCACCTGCTTCAACCCAAGCCGCTGCCTTTTGTCAGTTTCCTACATTTGCTTCTGAGTAAGATCCTACTTAAAGAACACTAGAATATTAAACATGGTTTTTGAAGTATGAAAACCATTGATTTAAATCAACCCTTTCATTGTATGAAGAGTGGCAGAGCTGGATTGAAGCCAGGCCTTCTGATTCCCAATTCCAACTTTCTCTCAATGTATGTATGTATGTATGTATTCATTCATTCATTCATCCGTCCATCCGTCCGTCCATCCATCCATCCATCCATCCATCCATCCATCCATCCATCCTACAAAGATTTCTTGATCACCTACTGTGTGCCAAACACTGAAGTAGGCCCTGGAGTACATGAATAAGACAAAGATAATGCCCTCAGGGCGGGGGTCTGAGCGTTAACCTCTAGTTCTGCTGAGGGTTCAAGAATGCAAGTGGGAAAAGTGCCCACTGACTTTGGCAACTAGATGGCCACTGGTGAATTTGGCAAGGCTATTGTGAGGGTGTGGAGGCCTAAACCAGAGGAGGATACCGTGTTTCCCCGAAAATAAGACCTAGACAGACGATCAGCTCTACTGCGTCTTTTGGAGCAAAAATTAATATAAGATCCAGTATTATATTATATTATACCCAGTCTTATAGTAAAATAAGACCGGGTCTTATGTTAATTTTTGCTCCAAAAGACGCATTAGAGCTGATTGTCCGGCTAGGTCTTATTTTCGGGGAAACACAGTTGATGGAAGAGGAGAGGATAAAAACCATAGTTAACTGATTCTAAGAGGTTAGATTTTGTGCCACAGATTACTTAACTGCAATGGGAAAAAGTCCCTTCACAAGTGGGGAGATCAGGACTCAATTGTCCCCTTAGTGGTCACTAATACGAAGCGATAAGAAGTTCATTCCATCATACATGAGATGTGCTTGCTGAAAATGTTTAACCTGAGTCTAATCATGAGAAAACAATCAGACACATCCAGAATATAGGGCAGTCTATGGGGCAACTGGCCTGGACCGTTCAAAAAGGGCAATATGAAAAACAGGAATTGGGAGTGTTGTGGTGGATGGGATTAAAAGTGACTAAAAAAATATAAAAGCCAAAGGCAACACTTGAATCTTGATTGGATTCTAATTTTTTTTTTTTAAGACTGTAAAGAAGACACATTTTGGGAAGAATTGGAGAGATTTTTAAATACAGTGTATATGTCTGCTAGGTGATATTATGGAATAATTGTTCATTTTCTTAGTTGTAAGCATGATCTTGTGGTTATATGGAAGCATGCCCTTACCTTAGGAGATGCATGCCGATGTAAAGTGTCTTGGTGTCTGCAACTTCCAAATGGTCAGAAAAAAATTTTTCAGAGAGAGAGATAAAGCAATGTGACAACATGTTAACAATGGACACATTTAGGTGACGAGTATATGGGTGTTTTTGTGCTATTCTTTTGACTTTTTGGTAAGGTTGGAAGTTTTCGAAACATAAAGTGGGGGAGATTTTATTTACTTGGGTTGGAGAGAGATTGGACAATAATAGCAACTTAGTTCTTGGAAAGGTTTCTTGGCATGGGTGAGATGTGGTCACTTTTCTATAGCAAGATCCCTTCCCCCCTTTGAGAGCTCGGACTGCAGAAACTCTCTGAACCTTTACAGAGTATTGATAGCTCGGCAGTTGTGATAAAACAGGCCCTTCCTGGGTGTGGAGGGGTCTTCAGCAAGGCGCTGGAGCCAGTAATGGGAACCACATTGGCGGGAGTGTGCGGAGCCCCACCCCAGAAACAGCCCTCCATGCGGAGACAGGACAACTGGAACAAATTATGTACATTCATACTTGTTAAACTGCCTTGGCACCAGAAGTGATCCTCGTAACCTGAGCTTTACAGCGGCACAGCCATAGTTAACGTTGGGCCAGCCTTGCCCCTGCATCCTCTCTGTCAGAGGTTTATAGCTAAAGCATAAAACAATTCAACATGAGCTGAAACATGAAAAACTCCTCCAGATTGTAAAGGCAAACTTTTCTGTTTAAAGTCTTCTAGGGAGGCAGCATTTGGGAATAAAACCTTTCCAGTCTCCTGCTTTTCCAGCCCTTGGCCAGGCTCCCAAATGCTCTGCCCCACCCCTCACCCCCCACCCCACGCCCCTCCCGGAACCCAGACCACAATCCAATCAAACTCTGAAGCTGCTGCATTCTGTGGTTGGAAGGGTTCTATTGTGGCTGGGAGTGCTGGTTGCTGAATCTAAACCCTGAAGCTGTGTGGCTTTGGGCAACTTGAAGTTGGTTTCCTTCTCTGGGCTTCAGCCTCTTGGTTATTTATAGACCATATTTATAACCGGGTTGCCTAGCCCAAATGGGTATGTGGTCATTGAGGACATCGAGCCTGTGTACACAGTGGGCACTCTGTAAATATTGTCTTGTTGGTTACATCAGAGTGTGTCAAATACAGAGAGATCTGTAGAGAGCAGTTGTCTTATTTTGAGCATGAAGAAAAGTTTTTCAAAAATGACTGTTATTTTTATCTCAAAGGTAGCGAAAGTACAGTTCTTAATGGAAGAAAAATTATACGGAAGGTCATAGGAAAGTTATTTGCTTTTATTCCCTTGTTAAGAGTTTTTGGTATAAGCAGGGGCATAGGATTTGAAGTCAGATAGGTCTAAGTTCAAATCCCAGCTGTGCCACTTACTGATAGAGTAGTCACTCGGGCACGTTAGTAATCCATTCTGAGCCTCAGTAGCTCATCTGTATAATAGGGTATAATAATACCAACCTAGCAGGGTGAGTGAGGAATCAACCCACTTTATGAAACGCTCTTAGCCCAGCACCTAGCAAATTAAGGATTCAATGAACAGAGCTGCCATTAGTCCTGAGAACAGGAAGACTCCTGACTTCTAGGCCTGTCTGGCAGGTGTTGCTCTTGGACACCAGGAATGACAGACCAAGGACAGCCAGCTGACATCAAAAGCCCTGCCCCACCTTCCAATGGATGATGAAAATGCACTGTGAGTTCTGCCCCTTTGAAGCTGTCTCTTAGCCCTTCAAACTCCTGGGGGTTTTATAGGCTGGGAAGACACTGAGGATGAGAAGAAACTTGAATTTGTTCATTTTAAGCAAGGTAGTTCCTTCAGATAAGGCAAGCTGGTTTGTTCAGAGCTTAGGTAGCCAGACATGTGTTAGGCAAAGGAGACAACCTCCGCCGGCCTGTTTCTTTTAGAAAAAAAAAAAAAAAAAACCCGAAAAAACAGCTAGAGATGGGCAGGAAAGTGTGCGCCAGAATGGGGTTCCTTGTTTTTTTTCTGCCTGAGTTAGGATTAAAACTCCCAAATTGCTTCATTGAAGGTTCAGCATTTTAACTGGAGTCACCCCAGTGTCACTGGTTCATCCTAAGCAGGTTTTCACTTCGAATTTCCAGCACTGCCCCCCATGTGACACTGAGCCTTGTGACGCTGGAGAATTACTCTGCCTCCTTGGCCCTCACTTTTCTTATCTCTGAAAGGAAGAATAAGACCACCTGCTCTGCTGGCCTCTCAGCCTGTCATGTCACGTGGCTTCTATGAGCTCAGACACGTGAAAGTATGAGTGCTGCACAAAGGGAGGGGTAGGAAGGCAGTCCCAGAAGCACCCTCTCCAGCAGGGCAGGCTCATTACACACTCCTAGGCACCCCGGGTGCTTTCCCAAAAGGCTATACGCAAACAGAGGATGCGATTACTAAAATATTCGGTAAATAGAATATTTAGTAAATGGAAGCGTTGTAAGTACAGGATAGGCGATAGACAATGCCAATATTTTCTTACTCTTAATTTATTCTGGTTTTGGCATCTAGATCTTTGTGTACTTTTGGACATTAAGGAGTACACCTAGATTGTCAAGACTTTTGAACAGGTCATCTAATACAATATCACTAAAGATCTAGATACATTTCTTTACTAGAAAAAATGATTTTCAAATATGACTTAAAAATTGCCACCCCCTTGGACTGGTGAGAATTTATAACAAGCAATGAAACAATGTATATTTGCTGAATGGCTTTCTCCTCCTTGAAACAGAGTAAGTAATATATAAGAAGGGACAGATGAGGGTAGACAGGAGCTGGATTTGCTACCTGCTCATTTGCAGGTTGGGTTGAACATTTCTAATGTGCATTTTAGGGGTAAGACTCTGCTGCTGCTCACACCCAGCCCCTCACCTTCACATCAGGGCTCCTTTCCTTTTCTGTCTCACTTCTTTCAAGGGTCCAGGTCCTTCAACACATGCCCCTTGCAGGACTGAAAAGTTACCTGAAAGTTGGGGTGTGTGAAGTCACCCCCTTCCTTCTGGGCCTCCTGGCCCACCTGGCGGGCTGTCTTCTGTGGGCTGGGAATGGCTGAGTGTCTGAAAGGGATACACTCATTAAAGATCTTTAGCCTAGCTCCCCTTCTTTGAGGCCAGCAGCAGATGCAAATTTGGGGGGGTAGGAAGAAAGAGTGTCCTAAAGACCCTCACAAGATCTTGTGCCAACTCTTCAGAAGAGAGTTTCATTGGACTTAAATGTCTGTTCAGAACTCACACAGCACTTTGAAGACTGGGAGCACTTTTACCCTTGTAGGGATTCTCTTGGGAAGACACACAGTTTTGAGGAAAAGCACAGGCTTTGGACTCAGCCAGAACTGCCTCAGATCACTGCTTCTCCCTATCCGTAGGCTCCCAGCCTTGGACCATCTATCTCCCTCTCTCAGCCTTAGTTTTCTCTTTTGCAAAATAAGGGTAATCATTCTTACCTCAGGGGGCCGGGTGCTGTTTATAGGACTGAATTAGGTAGTATCTGTGGAAAGATGAGCAGGGAGCCTGGCATGTAATAGATACAAGAAGGAGTCAGTCCCTTTGCCCACGGGCTCCTAGAGGATCAACTCCCCTGTGACTGTCACGGGGCAAGGACTCCTTAGCGAATGAGGGTCCGAGAAGTGGGAGGTGGATCAGCCTTTGCGCTGGCGGGGTGCCAGCCGCTTACCCCGGGCTCCCCACAGCGGCGCTCCTGGGCTGGCCTCCGTGTGGCTAACACCATGCTTCTCCATGTTTAAAAGACCTTATCACCCGAGGCTCACCTCTGCTTAGGGATGGCAATAACCAACCCCTTCACAGGGTTGTCATGGGGACCCAACGGGATCATGTGTACAAAAGTGTCAGTCAAGCACAGTGCCTGGCATATAGTAGATGCTCAGAAAATGTTGAATCTTACAAAAGAGAAATCTGTCTAAAGACCAGCCAAGAATGCAGTCTGTGTTCTGTCAGAGTCAGCTCCCTGCCCGCTTTGGGGACGGCTTTGTAAGGTGAGAATGAGTCAGGGCAGCCTCGGGCTGTAGAGAGAGCCTGCTCTGGATTGTACAACACATTGGGGTGGGCGCCAAGAGCCAAGTGGTCCATGTTCCCATGTCTGCCCTGCCCCGGCACCTGCTTCTAGTGGGATCCCAGCTGGCGCCTTGCCAGGGCTTGCCTCCCTGCCTCCCAGCCCTGAGGCCAGGCAGCTTCCAAGTCACATCCGAAATGGTATTGCCAAGACCTGAACAGAACTGCTTAGCCTTTCCCTGGTGGACACTCCAACCCCTACCCGCCCCTGGCAGCCTGGCCACTTGCTGTATGCAGGTCCCTAGGCCTTCACATGTAGGCCCACCTGCCAGCAGTCAGTGTGTCCCTTTCTGTGTTCTTCAGACACACCTGGACCCTTCCACAGCTCTGCACTTTTCTACAGGAGCACCTGTGCTAGGCACATGTGGTCCTAAGTGCTTCTGTGTCTCATTGAATTAGTACAGCAATTCTGGGACACTAGCATTATTCTCCTTTCACATGTGAGGCAACTGAGCCTCAGAGAGATCAAGGGATTTGCCTAAGGTCAGGCAGCTCACAGGTGGTAAGCCCGTATCCGTTTGGTGCTAGAACTCGTGTTCTCTGCACCCACCACACCGAGGCTCCCAGAAAGAGCTTCATGGCTCCACTGACTTGAGGGGACATGCCCATCCAGGCACCAAAGTGCAGGATGTTTGTTCACCCTTCACTGGACAAAGTGAGACAATTTGTTGGAGTCTTTTGGTTGCTTAGGCAAAGGGGCTCAAGCGAAGACAGCTTCTTGGCTTTAACAGAGAATGGCTTGAGGGTGCTGTTTCTGGTAGGCCTAGGACCAGAGAGAGAAGAGAAAGCAGCTGTAGAGATTGGGGTAAGTGCTTAGCTTGTCAAAAAGATAATCCCCCCACACCTGTGCCTGGAAACACAATCCAGGGCTCTGAGATGCACTTTCATCTGTCACCAGGGTGTCCCCAGGGTGACCTGCCCAACCGTATCCAAGCCAGGAGGGCTCAGGTTACAGGGCCCATTCTCAGGGCTCTCGAGTCCCAACAATGCCTGTTTGTCCTTTGGATCTGCCATCTCCCAGGAGGAATGTTAATGGGGCAAGAATGAAGGGGGTGGGAAGGAGAAGAGCCTGACTGCGTCCGCGCCCATCTCAGGGTCCCCTATGGAGTGAACTCATCCATGCCTGGCTGCTCGTCCTTCCAACGGACCCTTAAGCCATCTCCAGGAATGATGGATGTGTCCTCTGCTTTTTCTAGGCCACACCACCACTTCTGAAGGGGACGGGGGTCTGTCTTCCTCTGTTGAATCTGGGATTTAGTCTCTCCCTTGGCAGAGCTCACAGGTCAACTCAAGAAATATTTTCAAAAGCAGAAACACGGAAAACGGCTTGGATGTCCAATAATAGAAAGTTGGTAAAAGCAACATCTCTGTCCATAGGATGACATTTTAGATACCCGTTAAAAGCATGTTTTCAAATAATATTTAAAGATATGAAAAAACTCTTACAGTATAATGTCAAGTGGAAAAACGTTGCATGGAGAACGGTGTATACAGTATGAACCTAATTTGATAAGTATATGTTTACATATGTATAAGACTAGAAGGAAATAGACCAGGGAGTGTTAACAGTAGTTATTACTGGGTGTTGTGGCTGCGATAGATTTTTTTTTTCTTTGTACTTTTCTACTTTATACATTTTTCTAGTGAAAACGTTCCTTTAGCATCAAAGGAAAATTAATTTCTTTCACTCATGGTGTATATACCTGACACTGTGCTAGGTGCTGGGTATGACAGATTTAGAAGAACCTAGCCCCTGCCCTCTGTGAACGCATAGCCTAGCTGGGCATAAAAACACACAAGCAGATTTGTATTAAAAAAATGTTTTTAACAAGAGTAGCAGCAACAACAATTACACTGACACATTTGTGAAGTGCTATGCAATGTTCTAAATGCTTTATGTATATTTACACTTAAACCTTACAACTCTACAAGGCAGGTAGTTATAAAACCATTATATTAATACTTAAACCATTTTACTAATAGTTAATAGAGGCTGCTGTAGGAAGAGAGAGGTTAATTCTGTCTTGGGGGGCGGTCAGGGAGGCTGCAGGCAAGAACTGGCACTTGCTCTTCCAGGATAAATACGAGTTCTCCAAGCAGACAAAGCAGGGGAAGAGTTTTCAGGCCCAGAAAACTCCATGAACAAAAATACCAACAGACACAAAAGCAAGATGTCATTATGAAACGGCTGATCCCACCCTCTTTCCTCCCCCATTGAGAAGCTAGGAAGGCCTTCAGGGCCATTCTGTGAAGGTCATAGAAGATCAGGCTGAAAAGTTGGAGCCTTAATTCCATGAGGTAACGGGTGAGCCATTGCGGAACCCTGACATGGTCATCTGCATTGGAGGAAGATCTTTCTGGCTTCTTAAACCCCGCAGAAAGCTCAGCTATATGTAGACAGAGAAGTGATCCTCTGGAGGAAAATTCATCTCCATTCCAGCTGAGGTAGCAGAGAAGGAGAAAGGAACGGTGGGAGGCCATGGAAATGTGTGATTTCCTCTACCTGCTGATAGAAAGTCACTACAGTCATGTGGAATCCAGCCTCAGGATGAGAGACGTATGTGCACAGAAATGTGTTTACCACTTAGACGGGGAAAAGGTGTTACCGCCAGAAGAGAAACTTGGGAATTCCAAATGGATTTTTCGTTTTCAATGCAATTTCTGTGCTTAATTAGCCGAAAGCACTTCTGGTTTTGCCATAAAAACAAGGGAAAGTCTTGTGCGGCAATGCTATAAGCACTTATATTCTAAGCTTGGTTGGAGCTGCATGTATTACAGACATCCCCAGACCCCTCAGCATAGAGCTGACAAAGTGCTGGAAAGCCAGGGTCCCTACCTGGGTCTCTTTGCCAGGCCTTTAGCTATCACAGTGGTTTACCAGATGATGGTTTGCTGCGCTTGTCCACAAAGGTTCTGCATGAAACAAGAGACAATCAGAATGACGTAGGGAGTTCTTCATCAGAATTGTCTCTTATTCTAACATTGTCCTTCCTATTGAAAAATCCCTTTTCAGTGAAGCAATGATGAGTAGATTTTATTATTTTTGTTTTGACTTTTTTTTTTAACAACAAAAAAATGAAATGCAAAATCTGGGAACCACTGAGCCTACGCCTTATTGGTCTGTACTTAGTGCCAGGCTCTGGGAGAGATGCAAAGGTGACTGAGACACGGACAGGGCCCTTAATGACACGTGATCATGAGTGGTAATCCAAGGTCAGAAATAATGAGTATCATTTAGAAATGGCGTGATGTTAGCATTGGAGGATGGTGGGTGGAAGGTACATAGGAACTTTGTACTGTTTTTGCAACTTCTAAATGAAGCTAAAGTTATTTCAAAATAAAACATTTAAAAAGGATTGGTACCTAGGCTGAATGGTCGGGGGCCAGAGGGTAGCTAATAGAAAAGAGTAACCTGGGATTATCATTTAAAGCTGCATGAGGGAGAATCTTGAATGTCAAGCTAAAGAGTTCACACTTGGCTCTGTAGATAGTGACGAGCCATGGAAAGTTTTTGATGAAGGTAAAGCATGGTCAGATTTCCTACTAGAAAGATCTCTTGATAATCAGGGGATGACTGATTGTAGAGAAGTGAGCCTGGAGGCAGTTGAAATAACCCAGGTGGGAGAGGGTGATCTTTAAAAGTATCCCAAAGAGAACCAGCTCTGCAAGATGTTAATAGGTGCTACTTGAAAGAGGGGTTCCATGGACAAATAAATTCGGGAAATGTCAAGGTTAAAGCGATGCCTTAGTGCAGGAGTTCTCAGAAGCATTAACTTGATAATGTGCACTGTGATTCTCTAAAAGGAGGAGATGCTATGCACTGTTTCCCAAAGCTTTTTGACCATGGAACCCCTCTTGGGAAATTCTCACAGGACTTGTATTCAGAAAAAGACGCTTCAGGGAATACTGGCTGGCATTGAAAATGGAGAGGAGCAGGTATTTACCGCACAACCCTTCCTTCTATAGTTTGCACACTGAAAACCATGGCCTAAACATACTCAGGTCCTTTTGCACTAGAGCAGCAGGTGCCCCCCGCCCCCCAGAATTCCCCTACCTTCCCCATATGCCTGGGATCACCTCCCTTCCCAATGCACAGAAGACTCTTCTGTGGGTTCATTAACAACAAGAGAACAATAACATCACAGATGTCTAGGCACATTTCCAACCCAATTTTTTAAATTGCAATGAGAAATAATTCGATATTTCTATAAGATGGGAGACATTTTTGAACGATTCTTTAAATGTCATTTTCTAATTGAATTAAGTCCCTTAATTGACCTCTTTTTTCATACTGGAATGAACAAGTATGGTAGTTTGTCATGCCTCCCACCCTTATAAATGAACTCCACCTTGATTTTGACCTATGGCTGTAATTAGTTAAGGTGGTCTCTCCTCCTTCTCCACTCACCTTCTCACTCAACCCCATGGTTGGCAACAGCAGAGAGCGGCCATTGAAACGCTCGTTACTCAGCGTTTTCACTGTCGTTCGTTAAACCGTCTGATCTCACATCTACCAGTTGTTTGACCTTCAGCAAGTTAGTTAACCTGTCAGAGCATCACTTTCTCATCTTCAATATGAGAGGAGCAATTCCTACCTCTCATACCTAGTACAGAAAAGTGCTGGGCTAAATACAAAATACACTAAATACATAGTGTATTTAAGTACTTGGTAAATAGTCTTTCTGGTGGTAGCTTTGCAGGGATTATCAATTCCTCAAAAATGTGTGTTGAGTGAACAGCTACATGCCCATAGCTGCCACCAGCCTAATACAGATATTCATTAAGGAGCTAGTTATACCCTTTAAGATCTTTATTCTCTCCTTTGCCTTCCTTTCACTAAAAACACTTAACTTGGTGATAATAATAAGTGGAAAACAACCCTGTGAGGTAGGTATTATTGCTCCCATTTTATAAGTTTATAATATAGCTCAGAGTGAAACTGTGTTGAAGTTTTCAGTTTTTTCGGATTCCTAAGTCCATGTTCTTTAATGTGGTACCAGGAATGATAAGATCCATCCCTTCTTTCATTCTTGCAGTCAACGCAACAGTTATTGACATGTGCTGGGCGCCAGACCTAAGACACTTTCCAGTCCTCCAAGAACTCACCTTCTAGTTGAAGGAGATGGAACATGTGCATGAAACTTACAAGGCAGCCCGGTAACACCTCATTTATCCCTCACTGGGGAATGAGCTGTTGTATTAAGTGAATTTCACAGATGGAATCACAGAGCTTGAACTCAGAGGGGCCTTAGAGATCTCATTGTACAACCCCATTATTTTAAGGGGAGGAAATGGTCAAGGATACTGGGTGACCTGACCTGCTCGAGGGGGCTCTGTGCAACTATTGTAGAACCAAGACTGGCATCCAGCTGTTTTGACTTCCTGCCTGGGACTTTAAAATATGTTAACCATTTTCTTAAAATAGAGTATGCATTTCTTTGGAATTTGTGTCCAATGGATGGTTCCCATCTTATCCCTTTCTGCACGTTTTGGGCTCATCTTCGTAATCAGCTTTATGACACTCTGCTAACGCAGCAATTCCTTTGAACCTTCACGCATCTGTATGGAGGAATAGTTTGTTCCTTATGCCGTGGCCCCAGATAGTGCCCTTTCCCCAACCTCATTGGTCATTTCCAACCCTTAAGAAGCATTATTCTGGTTTTCTTTTTATACATATATGCATATAAAATTGAACAGGACGTGAGAACTTTATAGGTAAACAGATTTTTATCTGGCCAGTTACTTTTAGTCCAATTATTTTATTTCTTTGAGCCTATTTTCTTACCTGTAAAATGGGCAAAGAATAATAATCTATCTCATTGGATGGCCATCCAGGGAAAAATAGGTGCCTGGAACTTAATAGGTGCTTAGTTCCCTTCTTCCCCTTTCTTTTCTCCAAGTGTTCAAGAAACTCTTAAAAGTTGCATACTTCCTCACTCACAAAGTAACAGCAATAATGAAATAAAACCAAAATGAGTGTCAGCCATGAAACACAACCCTCTCCTGCATAGTAAATCAAAAGTTCCTCTACTCCAAAAAAACACATATAATATGTCTAGTTTCTTCCTCTCAGGACAATAAAGAAGGCTTTAACACAAAGCATAATTCATATCATCTCCAGATCTTGGCCCATAGCACCTCATGAAAACTATTAACACATCTCCCACCGCCTACTTTATGAACTCATATAAAAGCAGATCAGGTGATCTGAGGCCTGGAGAAGGGCCGAAAGTTCCCCCAAACACAGTCTGGGAGAGATCCCAGGAGAACCTTCTGCTCATCATAAGGCAAAACAAGAAGGGACAATAGTTGAGGTCTTTTTTGTGGATTTTGTTTGTGCCATCCCCTGTCTTTGGACTTTTTTTCCCCTTTTCAAAATGAGTGTGTCAGATTCTAAGACTGTAAGATTCCATGGGTTTGTTGGAGAGGAAACAGTGGATATGTGAATGAACAGAACCAGGATCAAATCCCTATGTCGTGTCTGGGACTGCAGCCCTGATTTGGCTTTTTGCAGACCCTCCCTTTGCAGCATCTCCCCGGCCCCCTTTCTTGGACTTTCTTGGCACCAGATGGACTTGACCTGAGGATCCACCCTTTTTTCATAGTGAGGCTGCCCTCCCTGGCAAACATACTGCCCTGAGTACTTGCCTCAGTGATGGGCATTTTTTAAATTCCCAAGTGTTACACAGATAGAAAGTCTAATTCCCAGTACATCCTTGCAGAAGGAGAGCAGGGAGTCAAATTTGTCCCCTTCCCCTTTCCCCAGGAAGGTATTTTGAATTTGTGCCTGCAGTTGCTAAACAGAAATAACCGAATGTAAGACCCTGAGCTCTTTCCGAAGCAAAGAAAGAAGGGAGGGGGACCTCAAATTTATTTGAGCACCTGCCAGGAGCACTGTCTCTCTTCTGGAGGCTAGTATTCTTACCTTCGTTCTACAGAAACTGAGGTCTGGGTAGGCTGAGTGAGACCCTCGGCTTACACGGGGCACGTGGATCCAAGCCCAGGTCTGCCTGTCCTCCACGCTACCGTGTATCACCGCCCCACGGAGAACTTATTTGGCCTCTTAATGCTTCTGAGATTTAAACTTAACAAATCAGCAGCAGTGTTCTCTAGGTTTAGATGTTGCAAAATCTCATTGGCATTTATTGTGGTTGGGTATTTGAGTGTATTTTTATGTCTTGCCTGGGGCCTGAATAAAAGTTACAAGCAGCACTGAAGACCAAACCAAAAAGAAAATGTGGGAAGCCAACCTTGTAACCTTAGCTAATCTTTAATTATGCTTTAATTGAGGACCTATGAAGGAGATATATAGTAAGACTAATAATAATATGTTGAGTTTATGCAACATTTTAATTTCCCAAACTCCTTCACGTATATTATAATAATAATTGCTGCCATTTACTGAGCCGCAGCTGGATGCCAGGTACTCTGTGAAGTTCTTTATATATACTCTTTTATTTCTCCCCTCTTCCTTTAAGGGGAGTATTTTCCCCTTCTTACAACCGAAGAAACCTAATCTCCCTGGTCCGGAGGAATAGCGCTGGGCAGCCTTTTGCCCCAGACGCAGTCAGGCCAGGCAGGAGACCGTTCCACAGTTGACACTAGCTTCTAATTTATAGGTGCTGCTCCCTGTGAAAAGGGCTAATGTTTAAGTATTTCCTGTGTGCCAGGCAGCCTACTAAGTGCTTTACAAGAACTATTTCACTAAATCGTCCTGTAACCCTATGAAGGTAGGTATTACTATTATCATTGCCATTTGTAAATTAAGAAACTAAAGCACAGCAGTTCTGATAAGCTGCCTGAGGTCACATAGCTAGGAAGGAATGGAAGTCCCATCCAGCCTCGGCGGGAATCCTGGTCTGGTTTCAGAACCCACACCCTTTACCATTTCACGTAGCAGCATAGTGACCCTGGGTCAGTCACTTAATCAGATACTCTATATGGGAACAATAACACCTACTTCACTGGATATATGTCAAATTTAAATAAGATGGCAGTGTGCCAAAAACCAGTGGGCGCTGCTGACAAATGTCTTTTTCATGCATTTGTTCCTTCCTTTTTGATTGAATCAGTGGCCAGTAAATATTTACTGCTTTATTTTTTAGATGCTTTGATGCAAATATAATACCCACGACCTGTTATTTTACTGTAAGTCTTTGGTATTTAGCAACTGAGAAAACCAGTGCTTTAGGCTGTGTATTTTAGAGTCAGAAAACACACTGGCCCCAGCTGACTCCCTTCTCACCAGGCCTCCTTTCAGAGCTGTGAATATTCTTTCCTTTTAATATGTATTGGGGGTGCTGTTAGGACTTAAAAGTATTAATAGCACGCCTTGAAAACATACTGAATTCAGGAAAGAGAGAGAAAGAAAAGACGGAAGAAAAAACCTTGCAAGCCACATTGGGAAATCATGGGCAGCCTACTTTTCTAGCCTGTTCTGTAATTTTCTTCATGACTGGTAGGTAGAGAGAATCCATGTACACCTGGCACCTTTTGGGCTGCTCAAAAAGTCCCCTAACCTCCCTAAGAGGGAGGGTTAGCAAGCTGGGGAGCGGTGCTGCAGGCCATCAAAATGATGAAGTGAAATTTCAAATTACATTAGATGTTTGCTTAAGGAACAACAGATGAGGCCCTGTGGATTCTCAAATCCTCTTGGCAACACTGCAAAATGAAAGCATAACCATTTGAAACCCTTCCCCTGGATCCTATGAAGTCTGGGCCGAAAATATGACCTTTTAACGATAGCTTCCTGCCTCTGAAGGGTCAGAGTGTGTCGAATTTTTCTTTGCTAAAGGCCTGGTTTTAATCATTGCCACAGTCAGAAGAAAGGGCTCTTATCTGCACTGTTCACTTTTCAAACTATCTGAGATGTTCTTCCACTTTACAATCAAGATTTTTTGGATAAGGTTCCTGTCCTTTTCCTGGTAATCCTTTGAGTAAGAACTTTGTCACATTCAACAAGCATTCCTTGAGAACCTACTGTGGCACAGGCCACTTCACATAAATGGGTGAATTTAATCTTCCCTAGGAACCTGGCACTTGAGGCTTGCCGTTTTTCTTATTTTATAGACGAGGAAACTGAGGTTCAGAGAGGTTAAGTCATTGTCGAGATCACACACAGCTAATGGATGAGTAGCACCATTATGAGTAACACCCTGTGGAGAAGGAAAAGATGTTTCAGGCAGAGGGGCTGAATTTTCTGTATATTATAGCTAACTCTCTAATTAGAATTAAATGAGACTGTATTCAGTGGGCAAAAGGGGACCACAGAAAGCTTTAGAGTAAAACGATGGCAAAATCAGAACTTTGAGAAGATACTGATCTGTTAGCTTCTCCTTCTTCCTTTCTAAGTCGATCACGTTTAATAACCTCAATATTATCCCATCATATCATAACCAGGTAAGGTACCCAGAGAAAGGGTACACATTGTTCCAGTATGGAAAATGAGGCCTAGAAAAGTCCTATGAACATTAAAGGCTCACTGATAGTCCTGGAACTACTTTCCCCTGGGGAACACCACCTCAACAAGCAGCCCTCCTCTGGTCCCCAGAGGTCCCTGCCCCTCTGTAACGTTGTCATGGTAAAAGGAAAATTAGTCCTAGACAGACAGCGGCACAGAGCTGCCCAGACTAAGCTGTTCAGTCTCTCTCTCCCCTACCTCATCCCCACCCCACAGTTGCAATAGATTCTGTTCAGTCCAGAATCTAAATTTAATTAGTTTTCAAAGAAACCTTTGCTGGTAAAATGAGCTCCCGGCAGGGCAACCTTTGTTTTCAATGTTTGGTAGCTAAAAAAGGCACATTTCGCACCAAAATGACAGAGTCTGGGGGTGGTGAACTTTTGACACAAGGAGAATAATTCCTTGGAGGGAAAATCTACTGCCACCTGAAGCTTGGCTTGGCTGTATTTATGCAAATCAGCCCGAGCCCCAGCAGGATATTACTGACTGTTATTACTGGGTCCCCCCTCTGCCTCCTCCCCCAAGAGGCCCTGATCCTCAACTTTAGTCCTACATTTCCATCATAAAGGCCACCATCTCCCATCTCATCACTTACTCCTCGAGAACCTTTTAAAGATCTAGGCAGCCGCATTGTGGGAGGATTTCCCCCAATCCCTTTCCCTGGCCGGCTCTGCCTCTGGTCTCTTCTGAACCTGCCGTTTTTTTTCCGAGGGAGAGATTAAATCAGTTGCGAGAAGCTGTTTAATTAAACTTTCCCCCTCCCACTTCTAAAGTTGCTGGAGACTTCTTTTGACTTCTCCTTGGCGATGCCTAATCACTGTAATTTAGCAGATTCTGTAATTACCTGCCGCACATGGAAGCAGTTTGATTGCTGTTTCTTTGTCCTGCCTATTTCAACTTCCACTGACAGCCGAGTTTGCCCTCAGAAAATGTCTGGAATATCCTGGCAGGGAGGCGGAGTGATCTGAATTTACAGGCAACCTTTGAGAGAGCCAAATTTATAGGCAAATGGGTGAAAGGTGTAGGTAATGAGCATTCTAAGGATGAGGGTCTCCTCTGCTTGGTGGCCTTCCAGGCTGCAGGTATATGCAGGCAGCTGCAGCCACCCCGAGGGGCCTTGAGCTCTAGGCCTCAGCCATCAGCTTCACAGTTCACACTGCTCAGTCTCCAGCCAGGTAAATTTTTCATTCTTCTACTTGTGAACACATAAATGTAGGAAGTGCCTAGTATCACCATCCTGGGATCTTTACGTCCATAAGAGTCGTCATTATCTCCATTTTGCAGATGAGGAAAGTGAGACCCAGACTTTCCAACTTGTCAGTGGTGGAACCGGGATTCGAATCCAGTTGGCCTCACACCAAGGGCCAAGTCACTGTGTCACGCTTGGGTGCCTGTCACTGTGTTACATACCTCGCTTATATTTTCTTATTTTATCCTTAGGACAATAATGGATTATGTAATTAGAGACCAGGTTTAATTATTTCCATTAAGTATGGGGAAAATGGGATTCAAAAAGTTATGCGACATGTATAAAGTCACACAGCCAGCCAATGATGGAGTGGGAATTTGAACGTAGGGGGATCTGATTCCAAAGCCCACCCTGTAGCCCCCACACTTGATTCCCTGCCTTGTTACATAGTGAATTCTCATTTATTCTGAGATGTATTTCAAGGCTGTGGAATCTGTTCTTGTCAGGCCCTTCGCAAATTTTTGAACTATATAAACACTATTTTAATTGTTTCAGTTTTCTCATGCACTTACATATCCTACTCATTGAGAGAGCTGTTACATTAAGAATTAGTGGCAGAGTGGTGTTTTTTTTCTCCCAGGCTAGGAAAGAAGTCCTTTTTGCTTCTTAGAGCGTAATGTTTTCCTCTTGAAACTTTCCAACTAGATGGTTGGGATAGCTTCTGCTGCAGACCTCATTTCTTCCAGGGCCTCCCAACCTTCCAGGAAACTGTTGCAAGGCGCTCAGCTTCAGCAGTAGGAAAGGCTGGCCCTAGGCAAAGAGCCAGCATGCCCAGGAGCTGTGCTGTTGGGAGGGTGGCTGAGTGAGACTGTCCTGGCCCCAGACCCTCTGCTTGCTGAGACAGTTTAGGGTGGGTGGTGATAATGGTGACGGCTTCAGAGGAGGCAGTGTTCCCACCACAGGACCCTGTTTATAGATGGCAGCAACCAATGGGCGGGGAGACGTATGTTTGGTGCTCTCTTGAGAGAGGCTTCAGGGATCCCAGCAAGACAGACTTAGAGGGACACAACAAACCCTCCGGGTGTCAGAAAGTTGGAAATGAAAGCTCTGGCTGTCACTGAGAGTTGCTTTGAATTATGGGTAGTGAAAAGAGAGAGAAAGAGATGAACTTTTTTCTTCCTTCTGGGATGGAAGGGTGAGAGTGGGACTCGATTGAGTGCCAATTGTCTGACAGGTTCAGTGCTTTGACGTGGTTCCTGATTTAAAGGACGTGGATAGCAGAAGCTGGCACAAAAAAAAAAAAAAAAAAAAAAGCCACTTTACATCTTCTCAGCCTTAAAAAGGCAGAGCCCTTTGCCTCAACAGCAGTATGTGTCTGTCATGTGTGTCTGGTTTAGTGAGCACCTGGGAGATACTGATACCTCCTATGATTTGGGTAAAAACTTCTATAAGGAAAACCTCTGGGAGCCATATTAGCCACTGTTCAAATTCCATTCCTTCCCCCAAGATACCGCTCTCATGACTTTTGATCGGTGTAAACTTTATTTACATCCTTCACCCTCCAATGTTCTAATGTTTCTTGACACCTGCTTAATTATCTTTAATAGAAGACTGAGCAGAGGAAATGCTGTAGAGCCAGCTACTTGCCTTACAAATTTTGTTTGCTTTTTTCTAATGTAAAAGTAATACATCATTGGTTCTTTGAAAATAAACTGGAATAAATTCCTATGCAATCCCTGTAGACAAAGTGAATATATCAGTAAAAAATGGCACACAGCAGCTAGCAAACTGCTTTGACTTTAAATCAATTCCTTTGCTAGTAGCCACAATGCACACAAGCAAATAATTCATCAGCAACAAGCTCCAAGCACACAGCAAAATAATCCATGTGAAAGAATTCCAACATCACGCTCCCAGCTCACACATGGACTAAAAGCAAATGCTTCACTGAATATTAGTGCACTGTAAACAGAAGAAAAATGGAATGGTTTATGGGAAAAACATTTTGGTGAATATCAGTGCTTTATAACAAGCAGCAAAAATGTATAGTATCATAAAGGTTTTAATCTTTATCCCCTGAACCTAGAAAATCCTCATCTGCAAAGCCAGGTAAAGCAGCATTTCCAAAGCCTTCAAAAGCCCATGTCATTGATGGATTCCAGATGATTCTCCTAATCACTGGTGTTCACATTAGAAAGCGTTATCTTGATCTGTTAAATACCACCCTGCAGCTCTGTTTACTGGGTTCTTTCTCAAAGTGTAATATTAACATCAAACCTTGCTTAAAGCTATGGCTCTTTTTAAAAAACAAACAAGCAAACACCAACACCAAAAAAAAATTCATTTATAATTATTCTTAAATGAAAATAGTATGTACATTAAAATTTAAAAGTTAAATTTTAGTAAAATGTAACAAAAAAATACCCGTCCCTTGCAGCAGCCATCCGCCCTCCCAGGTCCCACTCTCCAGCAGACAACTCTGACCTCGTCTAGCTATTTCCCCTGCTTTTTACCTCCATGTTTCTAAATAAGTGCATGTACTGGTATTTCTTCATTTACCAATTTTAGACACTATCTTTTGACTTCCGGAAATGGAAGACTTCCCACTCTACCTGCTCTGTTTCTTTCTCCCTTCCCACAACCCTAACATAACTGTTACGATCATTTTGGTTAAATACGTAGTCATTGGTTATATCATTATGATTACATGAAATAGGGGCTTCTTGGTTTGGTTTTTTGCTTCTGAGCCAAGTAGCACACTATAACCATCCCTCCTTTCTTAAACTTGCCTTCGTTTTTCTTGGAGTTGCTGATTGCCTTTCTTTTATTTCCTTATTTGAAAAATTGCAAATGGCTCAGTGTGGCTAGAACAGGATCCTTAATACAAGGGATATGGTGACAGAGGAGTCTGAAATAGAGACTAGATCTTAAAGAAACTTGACTGCCAGGCTAAGGCACTTGGCATTTTTCTTGAGGGTATAAAGGAGCCATGGAAGGCCCTTAGGCAGGGAAATGTCCTTCTGGAGCATTCCTCTGATAGCTGTGTGAGAGAACCACATGAAAACAGTTTTCAAACTGACACAGGAGTGGGTTTGAAAGCATTAACATTCTTACCATCTTTCCAGTAAAACTGGTGCCATCTTTAGGCAACTCCTACACTTGGACAGGTGTTTGTCAAGTTGCTAACAGACTCCCGATCTGCATTTTCCTTCCCTACAATATCAACATATTTTAAGGAAGGATAAAAATCATCTTTCTGGTTGCCCCCAGTTGGAATTTCCCAAGATTCACTTGGAACTATTCAGTCACAAAGTGGTCCAAGTTCTGGGTAATAAGGAAACTATTCTTCCTCACTTCCCCGACACACTGTTTTTACAAGTAAAAAGAGCTAAAATGCTGATGGATAGAATTTGTGTATCACCCATCACCAATGAATTCGAATTTATTCTACCCCCAAAATGTAGCTTTTAAGCTGAAATCATACATATCTCAGATGGTGCTTTTTGCTTTGTTTTGTTTAAGGGGGGAGAAAGAAAAGCTGGAAATTTTCAAAAGAACAAAGACTACAGAGGAAAATTTGGAAGGGTACTCAAATAAGAATAGAAACTAGGCAATGAATATGAAGTTACTTTTAAATTTGCAAAATCACAGCTTTGCCATCTTAGCCTATATAGGTGAGCCTGTGGTTATTAGCATTCCTAAAGAAGAAACCCCTCTGTGATGGGTGACCAGGGAACGTCCAGATTGCTGAGAGAGTCACTCACCAACTGCCTGTAGAATGGGCCAGGTGATTGAATGTACCTGTCAAGTTAGCTGTTTTATTAGTGTAGTTATACATTGCTATTTGTGCAAAAAGATTTCTGCTGCTTTTACTTACTGTTGGGAAATTCAGCTCATCACCCAGAAATGCAGTGGTAGCCAGCTGTCTGTGAGGTCCAAACATTATCATCATCATTACGCCTATCATCGATTGAGCCCCTGCTATGTACCAAGCACCGTCCGAGCATCTTCACTAGCTTTACCTCTTTGATCTTTACTACGGTCTTAAAAATGTGATGCTTGCCCTCCTTTTCCAGTAGAGGAGAAGAGAAAGTAGGACTTGCTGTGGGGTAGTAACAGAATCGGGATTTAAAACAAAGTTGGTCAGTCCAATGTCAGTTCAGATGCTTTAGGCTGTAATTAACACGAAACACCGAGTGTTAGGACATATACCGTGTCACATAAAAGGAAGCTCAGCGGGAGGGTGGCTTTCAGGGTTGGCTGCTCCCCTGACAAACAGTGTCATCCAGGACCCAGGTTCTCTCCATGTTTCTGCTCTATCATCCTCGGAGCACACGGTTCCCCCTTGTAGTTGTAGCACGGCTGCTAACAGCAAGGCAGCCTGCGCGCTGCCGCTTGTGCCTTTAATGGGCAAGAGAGACTGGCTTCTCATTGCTCAGTAGTAAAACAAGAATTTTTCGAGAAACTTCCCGCAGACCTCCTCCTCCAGGTTTACTAGCCAAAACTTGGTCACGTGCTCATTCCTGAGTTGTTCATTGGCCCAAGGGACCAACCCTAGGCCACTGGGGCACTTTCAGTGGAGATCCCCAAACCACACTGTTGCTACTCCGTGGGGAAAGTGTAGAAAGGAAGTCACTTGGCAAAGCTCTTCCTGTATCTAGGACAGGCTACATACTTTGTAAGAGCCAGTGCGAAAATTTGTAAAGAATTTCAAGATGGTGGCAGCGCATCTACCAAGTGTAGGCCCTGCGGAGCGTGGGGTCCTGTGTAACTGCAATGATCCCACGCCCATGAAGCCAGCCCTGACCACTTCGTGCTGCCTGCTGCCCGTCATTTTTAATTGTTCACTACTCTGTCTTCCATGTGAGAGCGAAGACCAACCATTCCTTTCTTAAACAGTTTTAAAGCATTTTATTCCCTCAAGCATTCCTTTCTTAAACAATCTTGTTTTTGTTTTTTGGTTTTTTTCCTTGAGCATCTATTATATGCCAGGCTGTGCAAGAACTTCTCGGCTGAGCTGATAGTTCTGGTCTTTGGGAACAGCAATCAGGGGATGGTGATGAGGGCGCCTCCAGCCGGGGCTACGCCAGACATCGTGCTGTGCGTTCTACATGCCCATCCTCCTCACTTCATCCTGACACCGAGGCGGAGATTTTTCTCCCTCCCCACTGAACCTCCGTAGTGCTGCTGTTTGTATTTTAACTTATTTCCTGATAACTCAAGTCCTCGTCCTTTGGGGTTATGATACCTGCTGACCTATAATCGTACATTTGACGCGTTTGACCAGGATTTCCACACTGTTGCATTCATTTACTTCTAGTCTCTGGGTCACCATGCAAAGGATTTTCTTTTCCATGTTAAACCTTGACTTTGGATAGGCTATTTAGAAATGGTCTTTACTCTTGAGTCAGTCCAATAAGTGTTCTTTTATCATGTAGGAATGTAGTCCTCATTTTGTCAGTAACACTGGAGTCAGTTTTCATTCCAAGGAGAACACTGTGAGGATGCCGGGGAGAAACACATTCCAAGAAATGTGTAGACACATCGGCCTGATTGGAAACACTGGGCAAAAACCCAGGAAGTTATGTAACAAAAAATGTCATCGTAAAGATATCATGAGGGCAGGAATTAATCAATTGCCTTTTGAATGGTACAGACCTCATGGCCTTTATTTTCTGTCTCCATGCCTGCCATTGCTCAAGCTGTCCCTGTATATTTTATTCATTTTCTCTATCATTTCATCCTACTCATCCTCCAAGGCCTCCAGAGATCGCCTCAGAGACCAGGTATAGAAACAGTCTGCAGAGTGCCTGCTACGTGTTCGCATCTGCTAGGCATTTATTGCCTTCTCCTAGGCTCTCTCTCTAGTTTGCAAAGAAAACAGCCCTTCCAGCCCCATTACACTCCATATACACCCTGGATACCAGCAGTTCCCATTCTGCATCCGGTTAGGATTCATTGTTGCCAAGCCTATCTCCTCTAGGAGACTCAGTGCCTTAATGACAGGGATGATATTCATGCCTCTTCCACCCTCACTCTGTGACTGTCACATGGCCTTGTTAACGGGCGGTACCAGTCAGTTAGTTGACTTGACTCTGTACTCTGAGGTCAGAGAAGGAAAGTGTCTGTGGGCTGGAGGGCCCAAGGGAGTGAGTGCTCATGCTCCTCAGGAAGTCTGAGATCATGAGTGAAGTAGGCAGTGTGTGATCTCAGTCTAGTGATGGGCCCAGAACAAAAATTGCCTTGAGCTGTCAACCAGACACCAGACTCCCCAGGACTGACACCTCCCTCTTTGCCTTAGCCCCACACCTGTCATTTCTAGGCCTTCCCCATCAGTCCACTGAGAGAACAGGGTTCCCCCAGGAGCCTGCCTGCAGTGCCTGACTGTGGGGGTTACAGCTCTGCTATGCTGCACAGATGAGCTCAGACAAGGCAATGGAAGGTCAGAGAGGGAGTGTCTCTAATTATAGCTCAGACCTCCAGGGTGTGTGAAGGGGGCAGTCCAATTTTATCTTTCTGGAGGCTTTTGACATTTAGAAATACTCCTAAATGCTACATTTGAGTTCTAGAGTGGAGGACACAGAGAAGTATATCAGAAGTTCCTTTGGTCACAGTCTACTTCCCTGGTCTAGGTCGTTGTGACATGGCAATCCCTGAGCAGACCTCTGCTCTAGGGAGCTGAGATACCTGCTGGGTCCCAGTGTCTAGGGATATCCAGATACCATAGACCCATGCATCTCCCCCCATCACTCTCTAGGCCTAAGTAATGCCAGGCTACAGATGGGACCCAACACACTATACATGCCAGTATTCAGAGGGCTGGCTGTTCCCAGCTTTGCTGAATCCTTTAACAGACAGAGTCAATGGAGCGTGGGGGGAGAGCATGGGGAGAGGTAGGAAGGCTGGGGTTGTAGAGTCTAGAACCTCGTCCTAGGTATGAATCCACACTTACCTGGGTGACCTCACGTTGATCCCTTCAGTTCTCTGAGCCTCAGTTTCCTCATCTGTGAAGATGGTAGTGATAAGCCTTCACAGTGTTGTGCCACAGACCAGACAGCATGCATGTAAAGAGCCTAGCACAGTGCCTGGCACACAGGAGGCTCAGCGTATACTGATGAAGGAAGACAGGCAGTCACAAGGATGCCTCTCCGGTTGACGCGACACGGGAAGGGTCATGAGTAACAGCCACAGCCTCAAGCATGTTTTTCTCCATTTGGAATTACTCGGCCCGATTTGCATGAGCAGTTAAAAGAATGGAGACATTAAAAGGTTTTTTTTGTAATATCTTGTTTGATGACTTCCTTTCTGGGGTGATGCCTAACGTGTATCAGATGGCTGCTCTCGCCTAATTTCAGTCATTAGATTAGGGAGGGATGAGGTAGTTAGTCCTTGGGGAGAAGAAAGAAATCAATGTGAGTAAGTGTGATTAGTAACAGTGTTCATGAGTAATGCAGCGGGAGGACGAGAGCTTAAACAAGGCACCAAACTGTGTGGTCATGTGACCCAGGGAACAGGCCTCCCCTGCTTGCAGGCTCAGCACCGCAGCTGCTCACGTTTCCACATGGGTCATGGTTTGCCACCTGGAAGTGGACATTTTTTTTTTTTATTATTTAATATCCACAGATCCTTCCAGGACATTTTCTTAGGAGGTAGGAATGGTCATTCTTTATAGTGGTGGTGTATTCTTTTGTAATTAGAGTGGATGTTCATGAGCCTTTGTTTAAACACGGGTGATGTAAGAGCATATGCACCTACCATGTGGCAAGCTTTGGGCTGGGTACGAGGGGACAGGTGCTGCTGAGGTTACCTTCGGGGGCTGCTAACCAGTGGGGGAACATGGGCATGCACACACATTAGGATATTGGGGGTGAAAGTGCAGTTATCTCATGAGTTCAGGTTCCTGGAACCCAAGGAGGGCGTGGCCAGGCTATCTGAAGCGTTCGGGAGAGCTTTGTTGTGCTGTTGCAATCTCTGAGTTGAGTTCCCACCTCCTGAACTGAGGAGGGAGCTGCAAAAAGGACTCTAGGCTGAGTAAGCAGTGGGAGTGTGTCAGACAGGACTGCCAGCTGTAAGGGATGGAAACCCAACTTGAACTCGTGTTTTTAAGAAAAGAAAATGCAGTAGGTGGTACACCTGAAACTTCAAGGTCATTTTACCATCAATGCAATCAGATCCAGGCATTCAAATAATCTCTTCATGTACCTTTTCCCTGTCCCCTGACTTTGTCTTTGTGTTAGCCTCATTCTCATCCAGGAATTTCCATAGGATGACAAAGGGACTCCTCCATGTATGCTTATATGCTTCCAGCTTTGTGAACCCAGGAAAAAGAGCGCCTCTTTCCCCATAGCACCAGCAGAATCCTGGGATTGGCTCTGATTGGCTTGACCAGGGTCACGTGTCCCTGCCTGAATCAGATACTCTGGCCAGAGAAACGGGGTGCTCTCGTCTACACTGTAGCCAGTTCCATGCACATTCATAGGCTGAGAGTAGGGGTTCCCAAAACATAGAGGGAATTTCTCTTATCAGAAGAAATGCCAGGCAAACACAGGCCACATTGGTACACCGAGGCAAAGGCACAGTGGAAGGAAACGGCCTTGAGCAAGAGGAATCCTGCATGTCTTCTAGAAATGGAGGCTAAATGGACAGCCGTTGCCTCATTTTGTCTCCCATCACTAAGGTCTTTGTGGGATTCGCCAGCAGAGTCATTCTCTGGCAGCCTCACTCAGTCCCAACTATGGTTTGTGGGCCATTAAAGATCATGTCAGCTTAGGGGTGCTATGAGTAATTGCCATTATTGTAAAAAGCCCAGCCCCAAAAATGTGCTGTCGTCCTGCAGTAAGGCTGCACTGGCCAGCCTTTGGGGCTTCCACTTACTAAACATGGGAGTTACCATGCCACGTGCTGGGCACTGTGCAACCTGCCGAGGCAGTGGAGTGGAAGGGTTAAGAAAACAGACTCTGGAGCCAGACTGCCTAAGTTCGGATCCTGTCTCCATCATGTAAGTCTGTCCTTAGGCAAGTTATATGTCTAGTTCATGCCTCAGTTTCCCTACCTGTAAAACAGGAATAATAATAGTAACTATCTCATAAAGTTATAATGAAGATGGGTTGATATATATAAAACATGTAGACTAGTGCCTGGCACATAGTAGGCACTGTACATGTATTAGCTACTATTGTTTTACTTATCATTAATGTTATCATTCAACGATACAATAGCCCTTCAAGTATGTCTAGTTGTCTTCTTTTCATAGATGGGAAAGTTGAGCCTTAGAAAGTTAAGTGACCTATCCAAGATCAGGCAGCTCATACATGGTAGAGCTGGAATTTAGATCCAAGTCCTTCTGACTCCATATTTTGCCACCATTAGTGCTCTTCTGCTTAATATAAAGCATTTAATCATTCATTCATTCATTCATTCATTCATTCTTTCATTCATTCACACATTCTGTAAACACAGGGCCTACTTCATGTCAACCGTGGCCTAGGGCCTAGGGATCCGTTCACTGAATTCTCTTGGTCCTATGAGAAATTCTAATCATCCATTTTACATGTGTTCGATTAAACACTGGGAAAACAATTAATGATTAATTAATGACTATAGCTTGTGTGAGAAACAATATTTTGAAAACGTAGGGTAATTAGAGGAGAATTATTAATGGGATTCTAGGAGCGAAGAATTTGAAAACAACTGACAGAACTACTTGTCCAGCAAAGGAATCAGGTCTCACACGCTCCACCTACACAGGAAGGGACTGAGATCCACAGAGGTGGGATGGCTGGATCATGTGCCAGCGAAATCATGGCAGGGCTGGAACCTTAGGAGAAGGGGCAGGGCACAGTTAGGCCCAATCAGACTCACCTGGGCCTGGGTGCCTGGGTGGGCACCTTCCCTCCCCTCAAGTCATTCAGGAGAGTTCGATTTCTCACTTTGATTTCATCTAAATAGTCTATAAGTCTGGAAAGCCACGGTAAGTAACACAGGGCCAGGCCATTGCAAATATTCAACAGATGTTGGCTGGAAATGGTGATAAAGTTCCTCTAAATATCCTACAGTATTAACCTGGAAATCCCAAATCGTGAGAGTAGAAAGGAGAAAGAAAGGGGAAATCACTGTCCTTGAGAATCTGCTCTCGGCTCTGTGTGAAGTTTGATGGGTGCTGTGAAAGGAGGGAGCCCACGGAGATTCTGGGTCGGCATCCTGGCTCTGTCTCTGTGACCTTGGACTCCTAATTGCTCCCCCTCTCACTAGTTGTGTTATTCTGGACAAGTTGCCTAACTTC
Source organism: Rhinolophus sinicus (assembly GCF_036562045.2). NCBI lineage: Eukaryota > Metazoa > Chordata > Mammalia > Chiroptera > Rhinolophidae > Rhinolophus > Rhinolophus sinicus. The sequence continues at coordinate 115,547,393 of NC_133756.1, forward strand.
TCAGAGCTTCCATTGTCTCACAGCTGGAAAGTAGGTAACAACACATTCTTTACAAGGTTGCTTTTAAGATCAAATAAGATCATGCATGGAAAGGACTTAGCATAGTCCTGACACAGGCTAATCATTCCGTCAACAATGGCCTGAGGACTGGAAGGACAGTCCACAAGCATCTGTATTAGACTTACAATAACGTACTACCCGTGCTAGGCATTGGGAATACGAAACTCACCGTCGAGTAGGAAACTCACTGTTCTTTCATTCAGTCTCACTCTGTGAGTAGGTGACCTGATCTCCATGTTACAGATACTCAGAGAGGTTAAGTAACCTGTCCAGGTCACACAGCTGGTGAGTGGCAGAGCCGGGATTCAAACCCATGTCAGCCAGACCCTGACTATGTGTGTCCTCTCCAGGACACTAAAGAAGCTTGGCCTTTCTACTTTATTTCTTCCAGAAAACAAAGGAAGCAGCCAGGCAAAAGTGTACTTCTTCCATTTCTTTATTAAAAAAAAACAACACAGAAAATGTCATATGACTTTCAGATGTGGGTAGAATTCTTAGGGGATGTGCCTCCAAATGCAGATGTGCCTCAGAGTCGTGAGCATGCCAGGCCTGGAGATCGGTGCCCCTTCAGCAACATCAGTGAAGCCTCTGCATTGCATCCTGTATCGTCAAGAGACATTTTCCTTAGGAGGCCCTGGGCTGTGTAAATTAGGCAGAGCAGTGATCGCGGTGGTTATGAATATAACTGTTTGATTAAGGTTCTATGCCTGCTGCATTATTTGTTTCACAAACCTGAGCTGGGCTGATTGGATTTCTCTCTCTTTCTTTTTTAACATAAGTAGATTGTGAAATTGGAAAAATAAAATATTCCGCAGCTGAGAAAAAAGAATTAACTTGGGGAACGAGCCCAGGTGGCGTCCACAGACTGTACACTTTCTGCATTGAAATAGAGTTAGTGTCTTCTGCCCTTGCTGCAGGGACTAGCTCTGTAAGCGGCACGGGATGCCGTGGCGAGAAAAGGGGCAGGTGCTGGGAGTCAGTCATCCGGGGAGGGCATTGACCAGGAGCATAGCATTGAAGAAGACATTGTTAAGTATAAATAATAATAATAGCGTTTATGGAGCACCTACTGTGTGCTAGGCACATGGTAGGGTGAAGGGTGGAGAGTATGGCAATGGCATTAAGGGCGTGGGAGTTGAAGTTAGACAGACTCGAGTTCCAGTCTTGGCGCCGAATGGAGCATGAGCAAATTCTCTCTCAGCCCCCATTTCCTCATCCGTAAAATAGAGATAATAATAGCTAGCGTTTAGTGAGCACTTGCTATGTGCTGTGCATGCTCTTAGCACTTTACATGAATCCTGCCAACCTCCCCAAGACTATCATCTCCAAATTTGAAGTCAGGAAAGTGGGACACAAAAGGACAAAGTAATTGTGCCAGGCCACCCAGCTAGGAAGTGATGGAGCCTGGATTCAAACCCAGGCTCTGGCTCTACAGCCGATACTCCTGATATGCTGCATTGTGTTCCTCTTACACCTGCCTCAGAGGACTCTGGGGCAGATGAAATGGGAAAAAGGTGCATTAAGATGCTTAGCAGAGTACGTAGCAGCCCAGGAAGGCTTCAGTACACTGAGGCCTTTATTAGCATCATTGTTATATTTCTGTGGCCTGGGGATTGAGCTGGACGCTTTGCAGAGGACTTCAGGAGGACAAATGCCTTTTATCTCTTTCTACTATGACTTGATTTATGGACATTGATGAATGGAATACCTGCCTAAGATCTCCTGAGCTTGTAGCAAGAGAAAAACCCACATGTGGTCATGTCATAAATGATGAAAAGCATCTCTCTGATCTGTATAATGAGTTGGATGCTTTCTGCCTTTTCCCCTAAGTGGGGCCTTTTATGGCCTGAGGAAAAAGGTAAAGATCACTTGAGTGGCAGCCTCCATGCTGCCATGTGACTTGCTGGGGTTGGATGGGTGCTCTTCGGTCAGGTGGAGGTGTTCGCATGCAGTGCCTTCTGGAGAGGCTGGGGAGAGCACTGGGCTTGGAGTCTCTGCGCCCAGGCTCTTCGCCTGGGCAAGCCACTTAGCCTTACAGAGCCTCAGCTGCCTCATGGGTAAAAGGAGGCTGTGTTGTTATGGTATGTTATCTTAGGGTTGTTGTTACGGTATGTCATCAGACATTAAAACTTTTTGTGTTCTCTAGAACTATTGATATGATTGTTGTTCTGTCATAAAACAGAGACGGTTTTGCATATAAATTGCTGGATATACCCACTTAGCTTAAGTACGTCAGAATTTATCGATCTTATTTTATCTATCTATCTATCTATCAATCTATCTATCTATCTATCTATCTATCTTTCCATCCATATTCTTCTTTTGCCTCTAGGGGGCATGAGGAATAGAAAGAGCCAAGACATCTGTGTTGAGTCTTGGCTTTTATCATTTCCTAGTGTCGTGGCCATGAGCAGGTTCTCGTTTTGTATTTTTGTTTTCAAATCAGATTTTTAAATTGGATAAATGTTTCCATCTAATAATGTTGCCCCAAATGCTAGGGCCTGAGATGTCCCATTGTTGAAAAAAAGTTGAAAGTTTTCATAAACAAAGACATGAGTAGGTTCCTGAGGCTCAGCTTTCTTTTCTGTCAAATGGGGAAATTAAGACCTACTTTGCTGTGTTGCTTTGAAGATGCAATGAGGAAACCTTCATAAGTGCTCTGCTCCTAGTCATGTGTCAGTAAATATTCATTCTCTTGTCCCTGACAACCTCCTTGTTTTCAGACCTAAGAACCCTGCATGGACGGGGGTTCAATTTAGTTTCATTAAATAAGCATTTACGGAGAGCTTAATGGCCTTTACAGGGAAGACCAAGCACTGGGTGAGAAGACAGATATGATCTCTGCCTTTGGAGACCCTACAGCCTCAGGGGAATGCAATTAGAGGTCATTCTAAGGAGCTACAGAGAGTGAATTAATAGTTAACTGAGTCCTAGCTATGTGCCAGTCATTGCGCTAAGGACTCTGCTTGCACTGTGTCACTGAATTCCGGAAACACCACCAGGAAGTAGACGGTGTGCCGTTACCCACCCCCATTTTCCAAGTGAAGAATGGCTTTCAGAGTTTAACGACTCACCCAAATCCACAGAACTAGTAAGTGGCAGCGCCTGGTTTCAAACTCAGTCCCGTCTGACTCCGCACTCACCTTCCTGGCCACTGGACTGTTCGAATAAAGTTGATGGCATGAAAACGGAGCCCAGAAAAGATTGGTAGTGTGGCCAGTGTGTAAGTGTGGGAGGTGGGCCACGGCACTGAATGGCCATGCGGAAATGCTCTGTGGGTTCTAGCTACCTGTCGCTTTTATCCAGGGATGTCAGTGCCTCTTCCAAGAGAAAGCAGTTTCTTCAAAATGACTGATAAATATGAAATGGAGGGAGGCACGTGAACATGATGGATGAGAATCCACCTCTCCATTTGCTGGTATTTCGCCTCCTGCTGCATCCATGCGATGGGGGGGGGGGTAGAGTTAGGAAAGAAGATCTGATAAACTGCTCTGACCTTCAGTGCTGGTGTCTGTTTCGACAAAGTAGACTGTTCCCTGTGGGAGCCTTGAGATTCATGGTCTTGATTTCCTTTTCATGGCATCTTCCACTGTTGATAAAAAATATAGAATTTACGCACATCTCAGGGATCAGCTGTTCTAACCTGTGCAGTTTGGAGACCGTCAGTCAAGTTTAAAGAGAAAGATCAGGGGACCCGGAGTGTCAAAATTACACCATGGCCGTCAAGAATCGGTGGCGGCCCTGGGGAGAAAGAGCCTGCGATGCATCCCAGAGAAAGGCGTCATCCGCTGCTAGCCTCACTGCCTGTGATATATTAAGATAAGGTGTCTGCCCTTGGAGCGTACAGTCTGGTGGAAGAGACAGCTATGCAAGCAAATGACAGTAACTCAGAGTGAGCCATGGGAGCTATAAAAGCCCAGAAGAGGGTCCTCTAATAGAAACTTTGGGTGGTGATTTCTCCAGGAGAAAGCTTCCTGGAGAAGGTAACTTCTCATCTGAGTTAACCAGGTGAAGGAGTAAAGAAAGTCATCCATACAGAAGAAAACCAGCGTATGGACAGCCATGGATGTGAAACAAGCAATGAGCATTTTCATTGGTGGTTTATAGTTAGCCTGTTAACCTTGGCACCTTTTGAAAGAGAGGAGTGGAGAGCTGCGCTAGAGTGCTGGGCTCAGGCCAGACGTTGAGGGGTCTTGTGCTGTGGGCAGTGGGGAGCCACTGAAGCCTTCATGGCAGGGGAGTGACATGATCACTTAGGAAGTTCACTCCAGCTGATGGATGATAGATGCTCTTGACGGGCTGGTGACTCTGTGACTGTGACCCCTAGGTGTCCATGGATGAGGGCCTGAGCTAAGGAGGTGACAGTGGGAGAGGTGAGGATCCCACAGAGATGTGGAAGGTGAGCACTAGAGTACTTGGTAGAATCATCAAGTTGTTGAACCTGAAAAATAGGGAGGTGGCCACGGTGACTCCCAGAGGTCTGGTAGGATTGATTGGGTGCATGGTTCTGGCATTAGCTGGCGATGTGATCCGGGACACAAGTAAGGGAGCAAAATTGGGGGCGGGGGAGCAGGGTGGGATTAAGGTTAGCTCTGTATGTATTTCGTTAGAGTGACAGAGGCTTGAAGTTCAGGGAAGAGGTTGAGGCTAGCTGTTTAAGCCACTGCTTCATTGACAGGGCGCACTGTTTGGGGCGCAGTCTTCTGTCGTGGTTGGCAGGAAGAAGCGCTCCTTAAATTGAACTACTGGTTACTCCAAGTCACTTCCTGGCCTTGGTCCTGATTCTTCCTCCTAAAGCCCCATGGAGCAGCTCTGCCACTTCTTCCACCCTTTAGCTTTTGGAAAGCAGCAGTAGTGTCTTACCTATCATCTTCTTCCCAAGAAATTCCCTGAGAGGAACAAGGGAAGGCACGAGGAATCAGACTGGCAAAGGCCAGAAGGAATCTCAAGAGATCATCTATAAAATTAAGGAGCCCCATTTTTCAGACAGACACATTAAGGCACAGAGAGGTTAATGGCAAAGCTGAGAACAGTTCTTCATTCTAGGATTCTCCTCTACCACACCACGTAAATGGGTGTTTAATTTCCTACTTATGGATTGTGTGGCATAAGCGACAAGGCTTGGAGAGCTAATCAGAAGGTATTTGGTGTGTTTCAGCTGTTCTCCTAGACGCACCCTCTTTTTTAAATCCTTCCCTAAGGCTTCTCCTTTCCAGACTAACAGCATCAGTCTCCTGCCTACCCCTATAGGAACAGAGTTTCTGAACCCTTCACCATCCAAAGAAGCCAGGGACAGCATTAACTAGCTTCAGAGATCTCAGGAGAGGATCCACTTCCCAGTACTGGGATGACCCACAGTCCAGGTGTCCGTCCTCTGGACCCACTCCAGCTAATCCGTACAACATGACTATCACCTACCTTATTCTTCGTGCGTTACCTCTATGAATGCAGCCTACTCCATTTTCATGAGCTTCTTATCTGCTCCAGCACTCCTATTCAACTGAATTCTCTCTCTCTCTCTCTATCTCTCTCTCTCTCTCCCCCCTCTCCCTCTCCCTCCCCTTTCTCTCTTCCTTTTCTCCTCCCACCCCCTCTCCCGCTCTCTTCCTGTCGCCCTTCCCTTCCCCTCTTACCTGTCGACTATGTTTCCTTGTTGATCTGGAACTGACCTAACAGTTTAAGGGGCAGACCATTTTTGAAAAAGGTACGGAGATGACGAAGGAAGGAAAACTTACCTGATAACCAGAAAGCTTTTGCAGGACAAGTTCCAGGACAAGTTCTGTCCTGAGGTGCATACAGCTTTAAGTCAGGGAAAAGCCATGTACCCGGAAAAGATCGTCCCTGGGGCTGCCACCAGCCTTTTCCAAGCAGTCCGTTCAGATTTTGTAGGCAGGGACTGTGTCTAACCCATCTCTGTGTCTCCAGTATCAAGCAAAAGGCCTATAGAGAGTGATCTTTGTGAAGAGAAGGAAAACAGGGAAGTGGGAAGGGGGAAAGGAAGGAAAGAACCACCACGGTTCTCTTTCTTCCATTCCATCGTCCTGCCTTCTTTGCTGCCCAGCCACATAGCACAACCCAATATACTTCCTGCTGTGCACATCTTTTGTAAGCAAATGTTTGCTAACAAATACCCAAGGTTCATCTACGAAGAATTATATGGTCCTGATTTTAAAATTGGAGGGGACTCCCACCACCTCTTCCTCCTGTCTGTCAGTTGGGGAATCTGGGGCTCAGATAGGTTAAGCGCCTTGCCTAAGGTCACACAGCAATTAATGGCTAATAGGGACAAGCACAGAAATGAAGTCTGAGTGAATACATATTGGGAGATCACTCTTCTAGGTCCACACGGTGGCCTGGCCACGTTGTTCATGCACCACGCTTAGGAAAGATACGTTTTGATGCTCTTTGGCTTAGTTTGTCAATTACCACGACCTTGGGAACAGAGGGCAATGTTGATTACCCCTCTCTGGCAGAGACTGACTCTCCTCTTCCCTTCACGGTGCAGTCAAAGGCAGCGGGGTGCCCCTCACCCCATTCCCACCCTAGGAGAGCATGCATTGCTGGATGGAGAGTCCCATGTGCATTTCAATGAAGGCTGGGGATTCTGGTTCACTCTTGTGACTACTCGAGCCCTTGATCTTAGAGGGCTGGAAGTTGGGGTGAGCCCTCTGAACACCTTAAAGCTGCCCCAGGCTCCCAAGCCTGTCCCCCAGGCTCTTGAAGATAGGCTCCAGCCTTGTCAACCTCTGTTCCATGTGTGCAGGTCTCCATACCATCCTCTTACCTTAAGGAACCCGTATCTCTCAGCCTGTGGGCCTTTGCTCGTGCCCAGCCCCTGCCTAGAATGCCCTCTCCCTCCCCTGTGTACACCTCCATCCTGTCTCTACTTCAGTACCCAGTTCAAGTTCTTGCTCTTCCTAGAAGCTTCCCCAGACCACCCTATCTGTAAACTTGTGTATCCGTAAGGGGCTTGGCTACTGTCTGAAGCAGGGCTGCAGAAGATGGGGCAAGGGGTCACCTCAGCCTCCTTCTCCGCCCACCTTTCAGTGCCCCTGCTGTGCCAACAATTAGCCAAACCTGTCTGGGGGAGGGGCAAGGGAGCCTCCTGTGACAGACAAGGGCAGGGAGTAATCTGAAACTGGGGGCGGGGTGGAGGAGGCAAACAGAATAAAATCTGCCACCTGGACTGCATACCCCTGAGGGTCACTGTGTCCCATGCACTGCATGTGGCTTTCTGGGCCCCCTCTTGCCAAATGCTAGTTGTGCTTCCCGGTTGTTGTAACAACCAGAAAACACCCCCTTCCACATTTCCAGGCATGCTATTTGAAAATCTATGCACCATACAAGCAGGCTTTTGCATTAGTTTAGGACACTGTCCCCTCTTGACTATTTCTCAAATGCAAAGCACTTTAAAGGTCTGAGTGTTCACCCAGAGTTCCGCCCTGACTAAATGAATGAGGAGGCGGAAGCCGCCATATTGTGACTTCAGGGTGCCCATTTTTACTCCCCGTCAAGACTAGAAGGGTAGCCTCGAGGAGCTCCACAGTCTGCTGTCCCTTCCCCTCCGGGAGTCCATCCGGAATTTCAGGCCAACTACCATGTAGAGTCCCTGCACACTGGCCACGACATAGAATGAACAGCACAGCGGTAAAAGTGAACAGGAAGCATTTGTTCAGGGAAGGAATCAATGGGCAGACAAAACACCACACAAAAATTCAACCCCTAGCCTCATGTTCAGACCAGTGGTTGCATTTTGGACTTCCCTGTTTTAATTCATCGTGGACTAAAGCAATAATAATAATGGTGATAGTTATCTCTAACTCTTGGACAGGACTCTACAGTTTGCAGGGTGCTTTCATATACATCTGACAAGTGAAGAACTAAAACTCAGAGAGGTTAAATCAATTGTCCGAGATTATACAGCTTGAAGGAGGCAGAACTGAGACTGGAAGTCAGGCCATCAGATTCCGGCTGCCGACTGGTGACAAAGAGCTTTCTGGCCTCTCTAAATTGGTCGTGCAGGCCAAGGTTCATTAGCTAAGCTCTCAGCACTGCTACATCACCATCCCAAGTCAGTGGTAGTCGATGGCATTTTAATGGAAGCCAAATAACTCTTTCTCTTGGCATTCTCAGGCAGCTGGAGTTTTGTGTTTTATGATAATTAAATACCATCATCTTTCATATCTGACAATCTTTAGGGCCCGATTAATGACTGTAGTGCACGCCGAGGTCGTCGTTAACTCCGGAGCGAGGAGACCTTCAGGCGCCTGTCGGCTGTTTTGCAGGGTTGGATGAGGGTACCCAGCCTCGCACCCTTTCTTGGAGCCAGCACGGGCCTAAGATCTCAGGGCTATTGACACATTCATATTGTTTGCCTGAGCCAAAGTTCTGGAAGTCCATGCCTTTTTCTCATGAATATGCCCTTAAGAAAATAACAACATATTTCTCTGAAGTCTTTTTAGCAGTCTGGCATCTGTGGTCAGTCTGGCCCTGCTTGTAGCCTGTAACCCCACCCCTCATCCCCCTCATGTTTCATCCTCCACGTGGCCACCGGAATCTTCCTCAAACACGAGTGTGGTCACAGCACACCCTTGCTCAAAGCCCATCAAAGGCACCCTCTCACCCTCCCTATAAAAAGCCGGTTTCTTTCACTTGGCACCTCTAGGCCCCATCGCCCAGTCTTGTCCCCAGTGTGTCTGCCTGCCTCCTGTCCCTACCCCCTCGCAGCCATCGCACTACTTATAGAAGTGCCCAGAGGGGTTTGCTCTGTCTCTCAGGCTCTGAACCCTCACACATGCATCTTCCTCTGCCTAGAGTGCCCTGTTGGCACAGGTCACATGTCACTTCTCCTGCAACCTTCCTGGACCCCGACAATCAGTCTGGCAGCCGCCTCTGTGCTCCGTGGAGCTCCAGTGGGGCTCTCCTGTAAGGCAAACAAGGATAATGGTAGCTGCTACTGTAGCGTGCTCACTGTGTGAGAGGCATTAATGGAAGCACTTTACCTGTATCAGCACACGTCATATACGTAAGCAGAGTGGTTAACAGCATGGGCGCAAGAGCCAGACTGCCTGAGTTCAAATGCTGGCTCCATCACTTAATGGTTTTGTAATACTTAGCCTTCCTGTGCCTTAGTTTCCTCATCTACAAAATGGAGAATAATAGTAGCACCTTCTTTTTTTTTCTTTTTTTCTTTTTTTTTTTGGTTAAAGATTTTATTGAGGAATGGGAACAGGACTTTATTAGGGAACAGTGTGTACTTCCTGGACTTTTTCCAAGTCAAGTTGTTGTCCTTTCAGTCTTAGTTGTGGAGGGTGCAGCTCAGCTCCAGGTCCAGTTGCCGTTGGTAGTTGCAGGGAGCGCTGCCCACCATCCCTTGCGGGAGTCGAGGAATCGAACTGGCAACCTTGTGGTTGAGAGCCCACTGGCCATGTGGGAATTGAACCAAAAGCCTTCGGGGATAGGAGCACAGAGCTCCAACCACCTGAGCCACCGGGCCGGCCCCCAGCACCTTCTTTATACAGGTGTTACAAAGATTAAGTAAAGCACTTATAGCCAGTCACATAGCAAGTACTCAATTCATGTGAGCTATTATAATTTCATCATGATTACCATTTTGCCTGGGTGTGTGTTGGTATAGCTGTTATTTTTACCAAACTGTGAGTACCTCCCAAAGTCAGGGATCATATTTGTTTCATCCTTGGATCTTTGTGTATTCTTCTATCTCTGATAGCCCTTCCTCCTCCACCTCTTCTTATACTACTATTATATACTTGTTTTATAGGTGAGGAATTAGACTCAGAGAAACTAGGTGACTTTCGCCAACTCATATCTCTTGTCAGACACAGAGCCGAGGTCTGAACACTGCTCTTGTACCTCCCTTTCGCATCTGTCCCCCAAACACCAACAAGTCATCAAGGCTGAGGCTCGTCCCCACTTTCAAACTCACGTCCCTGCACACAACAGAGGGCTGTTCAATATTGCTGCGTGACAGAACCGCCTCATGTGCCCTCTCCTTAGGGGGCTGCTGGAACCCAGGACTGAGCATCACCTAGTTTGCTCTGAGATGCTTCACTAATGCAGAAAGGGGCTCTCATCTCTAAGGGCATGGAGACCCCACGTGTTCAGTTTTGTTCTGAGTGTCAGGCGGCAGCCATTCTCATCATTTCTGTGCGTTGAGCTCTAGGCACCCTCTTGAGACCAGGGCTCCCGGAGTGGGATTCAGCTGTACTAAAAGAGTACCCCATTTCTGTTAGACATTTTCCGCTCTTTCTCTCTCAAGGTTTTTTGCTTTGGAGCCCTTTACAGAGTGATCATCGTAGTGAGGATTTAGCACTTTATAATTTATTCATTCAACATGGCTTTATCACATAATCATGGAAATATAGTTATAATTTTAAAAAATTTCTGTATCCCAGGCAATGTGCTAAGCACTCTACATGCGAAGTTCTGACAGTTAAATTCGTGAACTTGTAATGATGTTGCTAACCTTTTTTTGATATCAGAGGGATTATTCTTTATGAATTTGTACCAACTGGACAAACAGTGAACTAGGTTTACTATTTGGAAGTGCTGGAAAGGCTGCATGAAAAAGTTAGACGACCTAAACTTTTTGCCAACAATTCATGGCTCTTGCATCACGACAATGCACCAGCTCACACAGCACTGTCTGTGAGGGAGTTTTTAGCCAGTAAACAAATAATGGTATTGGAACACCCTCCCTACTCACCTGACCTGGCCCCCAATGACTTCTTTCTTTACCCGAAGATAAAGGAAATATTGAAAGGAAGACATTTGGATGACATTCAGGACATCAAGGGTGATACAATGACAGGTCTGATGGCCATTCCAGAAAAAGAGTTCCAAAATTGCTTTGGAGGGTCGACTAGGCGCTAGCGTTGGTGCATAGCTTCCCAAGGGGAGTACTTCAAAGGTGACCGTAGTGATATTCAGCAATGAGGCATGTAGCACTTTTTCTAGGATGAGTTCACAAACTTAATTGTCAGATATCGTACATTATCTCATCTACTTCTCATAACAGCCTGATAAGGTGGGCATCATCTCCATTTAGTGACAAGAAAACTGAAGCTCCAGAGAAGTTAAGTAACTTGATCAAGGTCACACAGCTTATAAGTGGCAAAACCAAAACTTGAACCCAGGGCTGTCTGACACCAAAGCCTAGTCTCTTTCTATTACCAACTGCTCTGCTTAGCAGTCTAAAGCACCCCACTTTGATCTGAGTTCAGGGAGATACAGCCCAGAGGCTTTGGTATTCAGGATTTCTATGCATATAAAATGAAAAATGTTTGAGGTGTTGGAGGGAACCAGCAACTACAAATACATCTGCCAACTTGTAAGAACCAAAAAAAAAAAGTCCTGGAAAACCAGGCTTGCAAAACTCAGATAAGCAAGTGGCCTTTACTGACAGAAGTGTGTAATATAACAGTAAGATGATTCAGATTTGGGCTTGATGCAGAGGTACTCTTAGTGGCTATATCTGTGAGAAGAGGGTGTCAATTGAAATTTGCAGCACAGCTTTGCAAACGTACCAATGCTGACTCCCAGGTAGCCGGAGAAAAGCCATTGCTGGTATAGGCAAGAACTCCACCTACCTCATTTGCTGTTATCTCCCCCCACATTCCATAGATATTTACTGGGGATGTGGAGATGAGTGGCAGATGGGCCTTCCCCTCAGGGCACAGGAGGAGACCACTCTGTACTTGGCACTTGAGCAAAGGACGTCGCTTTTCATCCTTCAGAAAGTGGTTACCTAGGAATGTGTACACCCTGCCACAGGTGCACAGACCAAGCACCAGGGAGGGGAAGCGAGTTATTGGAGGCCACCCAGCCAGTGAGTAGAAACCAGAAGAGAGTTCCTCTCTTAGGCCATCTCTGTCCCTCACTCACTGTTGTGTTCCCAGCAAGCAAAAGGTTTAGAGGACATGGCACAGAACAGGCACCCAGTACAGCGGAATGAGTTCGCTGCTTCTGAGATTCCCTTCAAAGAAGGGAGTATAAGTTAGGAAGGAAGAACGCAAGAAAACAAGGGCCCTGCTATAGCCGCTCCCCTCTGTCCTCCTGCTTGGTCACAGGAACAGAAAGGAGACGCCACTCAGACCAGTGGGCACCTTTGCTCCTTGGGAAGGTCATGTCTCTTTTGGGGGGTTGAGTGAGCTGCCATTGCTGAGTTGAGTCCCAAAACACAGAGCCTTTCGCTTGGGAACCTGGAAAACATCAAGGTCCCCTTTCCCAAGCGTTGTCAGAACCTAAGGGGTGAGGAAAGGGAAACAAAGAACCCAGCTGAAACATCTGGAACTCTGGCTCCAGGCAAGTAAATAAAGGCCTGTGTAGGTCCATAGCCTGGAAAGCCCTAGGTAGTCATTTTCTGCACACAAACATTCTCCACACTAACCTTACCCTCCTGGACAGACTGCCGCAGCCACTTGCATGAACCACTCACTCAGTAAACCTGTAGTGAGTATCTGCTCAATTCTAGGATCTTTGATCACCAGAACAGAAGGAATGAGAATTTTTACACCTGGCAGAGGAGGCAAGATGGGGAGCTAAGTGTGCAAGCTCTATGAGAAAAGGAAAGGTGAGCAGTCCGGGTCACCTGCTGTCTACGTTATCAGTATTCAATGGAGGAGGAAAGAACTTGAGGGAGGGTAGATCAAGGAAGGCTTTCTGGTGGGGGTGGCAGTTGAGCTGAGCTTCAAAAACTAAAGAGGATTTGGACCAGGATGTGCCTTATCCCCATAGGAGTATTTCCTTTTAGAAGTTAGATTTTTAGATCTGTGGCCAGTGGCCGTATAGTAAAAAATCTCACTATTTCGGGATTCTTGGCAGTGCTTCTAAATAGTTATCAAGCCAGGGCCTAGTGTCCCCACGTAGTCACAAAGCAGACGTCCGTCCAGAAGCAGACCTCAGACACTTGCTGTCTGCACTGAGGGACGCTTTCCTGCCGTTGGCCATGGTCTAAGACTGTCAAGCAGGTGTCTCTGTTTTATGCCGAGGCACCGTGGTTTGGTAGACGGAGTTCAGGCTTTGGATTAATAAGGAACACTCACTAGTTTTGTAAACCTCAGCTTCCTCATCTATAAAATGGGAATGATAATACTGCCCTCTAGGAGTCGTGAGCATTCGAAAGTTAAGGTTGTGAAAGTACATGTCATAAGTGTTCAAATACATGGCAGCGACTCTTAATATCAGTTAGGTAAAATGTCCGGAGGAGGATGCCACCTAGAGAAGGGTCAGGAGCAAGGACTAGTTCACTCTTGTCTGCTGGCCTCCTGATAACCATTGGATGGTAGTGGTCCAGTTCCTCTCACTGCTCTGGTGCCCTGGATTGCAGCCAGCAGCCTGAAGGACCAAGGGTAGGGGGGACATTCAGTCATCCCAGGAGGCCACTTCTGCTGCTGGCTTCTGTCCCAGGCTCCAAATGTCTCCATTAAAGTGCTGCCTGAGGACAACGGAACAAAATAAATGACCCTGCATATTCTCGCCTTCTGCTTGGTCCGAAACTATCTGTTTTCTAAGTGGAACCCTCTGCCTGTTCTACCAGCTCCCAGATTCTGTCCCATCAAGGGGCATCCTTCTGGCTGTCTGTTGGGCCAGGACCAGAGCATGGCATATCTTCCGAAGGTACCATCCACATTCTGTGGCCTTCCTGGGGACCGTCCTCACTGGAGATGAGGTTTCAGCCACTGAGCTGCCTCCGCAGATCTCTTATCCTCTGGAGGAAAGTGTGGCTGAAGTGGAGGGTCCAGGGAGGGAGCTGATGAGAAATGAGGCTGGAAAGACAGGTGTAAATCAAATTCTGAAGGGCTCAGTAGAAGGGTAGGCCTTATCCTGAAGGGAGCAGTTTGTAAGAAGGAAGTGATTGTTCAGACGGGTTTCTGTTTCTTTTACTATTTCGACCCCTCTTGTCCCCCAACTCCCTCCAGATTTGCTTTGTAACTCTTTGGCATAAAAGATTGAGTTACCTGAAAAGCAGAGAGTGATGCATCTTCCGCTAAAAATAGCTATAACGGTGATAGTGCCTCACACTTAACTGAGCTCAATGGTTTCTAGGAAGCAGTCTCCTGGGCCAAGGAAGAGCACAGCTGCCTTGGTTTGAATCCTGTACTCGCTGACTCTCAGTCTCCTCCATGAAATACAGGATTCTCATGGGGAACTGATGAAGTGGAACACTTTGTAAACTGTGAACTTCAGAAATATTTCCTTCCCGTAGATTGCCTCATTTGATATCACTGGAGCTCTGTGATTCCTTCCCTTAATAAACTCTCCCCATTTTACAGATGAGAAAACTGAGGCTCAAAGAGGTTAAGTGACACAAGTTGTCTTAGTCTTAGGCACAGTTGCCCTGATGATCTCTGAATCACCTTCAGGCTAGTCTTCCCTTTTCTTGAAGAAGAGCGCAAGTTTGCAGCCTACGAGCTTTATCATCCTGTCCTATAGAATCTAAGAAATCCAACAGCTGTTGTTTCCATCTCCGTCCCCTTCAGTTCACACTGGCAGTGGTCCTTCTGGGATGGCTCTTTAGATCCATGGTTCACACCCATATTAATCTCCTTCTCAAATGGTCAATCAGCCACATCCTTGGCGTTCTCTTCCATACATGCTTTCTTATTTTTTGCAATATGGACAGCCTAAGAATTTTTCAAACCTTTAAGTTATGGTTTCTTTGTGCTTATCAGTTCCTTCTTCAATCATTTCTCTCTTCTCGTATTTTACCATAAGCAGTCAGGAGGATCAAGCCACTCCCTTAACACTTGGCCTAGAAACCTCCTCAGCGAAATACCCAATTTCATTGCTCACAGTTTCTATCTTCTGCAGAACACTAGAACATAAACACAGTTCAGCCAAGTTCTTTGCCATTTTGTAACAAGAATCGCCTTTTCTCCATTGTCTAATAACATGATCTTCATTTCTGTCTGAGACCTCAACAAAATTGCCTTTAATGTCCATGTTTCTACCAACATTTTGTACATAGTTGTTTACGTATTCTCCAAGAAGACGGAAGCTTTCTCTACAGCTCTCTTCTTTCTGAGCTCTCACCAGAATCACCTTTAACAGTCCTTTTATGGCAATATAGGCGTTTTCTAGAATGCACCTCAAAACTCTTCCAGGCTTTACTCATTACCCAGTTCCAAAACTGCTTCCACCTTTTTAGGTGTCACCCCACTTCTTGGTACCAGTTTCTGTCTTAACATATGCTGCTATGACATAGTTCCTTAGACTGGGTGGCTTAAACAACACACATTTATTTCTCACAGTTCTGGAGGCTGGATCAAGGTGCCAGCCAGTACATTTGGTGTCTGGTGGCGCCCCCTTCCTAATTTGCAGACAGTCGCCTTCTTGCTGTGTCCTAACATGGTGGGGAGAGAGCGAGCTACCTCTCTGGTCTCTTCTTCTAAGGACACTAATCTCGTTATGAGGAGTCCATCCTCGTCTCCTTATCTGAATCTAATTACTTCCCATTGCGAAGTATCATCACATGTCGGGTGGGAGCTTCAACATACAAATATTGAGGGGACACAGCATGTAGTCCATAACTACTGCCATGTGGTTAATAAGTGGCAGAGTCTAGAATAAAATCAGTTTCCTGACTTCTTCACCCCCATAATATCCTCAGCTTCCAAAGACTAGGCTTTCCGTGAGCATAGCGTAGGCAGATGGTAGTTCAGAATTACCTCCAGGACGTGCCACATTTGTGGCATCACCAGAAATTTTCTTTCGGTGTAAAGAACATCTACTTAGCCAGGTACCCTCAGGTACTTTACTTATCTGCTCTGAGTCTTAAGTTATTCATCTATAAATTTGGTGATAATATCTACTGCTTGAATAGTTGAAGGGAGTAAATACAATAGTTATTTTAATTCCCTCATCTGTGAAATGGGGATAAAAACATCACCTGCTCTGTAGTGGGCTGTGAGGATTAGCTGAATTTAAACATGTAGAGGGCACCTAATAGTGCCTGGCACACAGTAAGGGCTCCATAAATGTTACGGCGTTTCCCTGAAAATAAGACCTGGCCAGACCATAAGCTCTAACGCGTCTTTTGGAGCAAAAATTAATATAAGACCCGGTCTTATCTAACATAAAACCGGGTCTTAATCTAACATAATATAATATAGGATGGGGTCTTATATTAGTTTTTGCTCCAAAAGATGCATTAGAGCTGATAGTCCAGCTAGGTCTTATTTTGGGGGAAACAGGGTACTGGTGGTTTTTAATAATCCTAGGTGATTTTTCATTACGCTTTCTCCCTTTACTCAAAATTCACCTTCTCCCTGAGTCCATCACTGGCCACCTAGCCTAAAATTTCACCTTTCTTTCTAAACTTTTATCACTGCCTCCACATATACAGGCCTTAGGCCCCTTACTGGCTTTATGTGTTCTCAGATCTATCACTGTCTCAGTAAACTATATATTTCACTTGTTTGTTTCATTTGTTGTGTATTGTTACATATAATCAGTGGTTCTCAAATTTTAGCGTCTATCACAATCACCTAGAGAGTTTGTGAAATGAGAATTGCTGACCCCCGCCCCAATAGGTCATGATTCAGTAAGTCTGGGGTAGGACCCCAAGAATTTCCATTTCTAGCAAATTCCCAGGGGATGTTGAAGCTGCTGGTCCCAGACCCCACTTTGAAAACCACCCCCCCAAAAATTATCAAAGAAGCAGTGTGAAGTTGGTGACACTGAGACTAGCCTTTTTTTTTTAAATCTTGTTTGTTGTCTCTCTTAACCAGAATTTAAACTCAATGGGAACAGGGGTTTTGCCTGTTTTGTTCCTTGATGCATCCATCCCCGGCACCTAGAATAGTAGGTGCCCAATAAATACCTGTCGAGTAAATATTTATTGAATGCATTACTAATATGTCTGATTTGCCAGAGCCCGTTGATGGTCTATCATCTCCTACGCGGTCCTTATTTGGACCCCAGGCCGTGGCAGTGCCAGGTGCTGTCCTCTGACCGCGCGTGTTTGTGCCCTAGATCACCCGGGCGGCCTGCAGAACCACTCGCGGCTCCGGACGCCGCCTCCGCCACTCTCGCACGCGCACACCCCCAACCAGCACCACGCAGCCTCCATCACCTCCCTGAACCGGGGCAACTTCACTCCGAGGAGCAACCCCAGCCCGGCCCCCACTGACCACTCGCTCTCCGGAGAGCCCCCTGCCGGTGGCGCGCAGGAGCCAGCCCACGCCCAGGACAACTGGCTGCTCAATAGCAACATTCCCCTGGAGACCAGGTGCGGTGCCTGGGGGCGGGCTGGGGTTGAGGCCAGCAGGAGCAGGCCGGAGGGGGACCTGGTGGCTAGAGGGGCGGCGGGGCTGAGACCCCTTCTATGTGCCCATCACGCACCCTGGCCCAGGAAGCTGGGGTCAGGTGTACTGCTTAGGGTTACCGCTCTCTGGCCGCCAGAGAGAACGACCGTGGGGTGGAAGTAGGACAGAAAGAGCATGGGTGTTGGATCACACAGCCCCCAGGCCCAGGGCTAGCCTGCCGCTTATGAAAGGTATGACCTTGGTCAAGTTGCTAAACCCCTCTGGGCCTTCCCTTCCTTGGCAGCACAATGGGGAATGTTGTAAAAGTATAGGAGAGCTGATGTGTGTGAAGGTGGCTGGCACAGATATGTGGCAGAGAGCAGGCTTCCCGTCAGTGATTGGAGCCTCCAACTTTCCCTACTGTAATTTGGCTACCCTATGCCTTGCATGGGGCCTGCCTGGCCTGTGGTGGGTATGTAGTAAATGCTCTCTCCCCTCCTCTGCTCCCCTCCTCTGCCTCGCCTCTCCTGCTGGCCTATCCCTTTTATACCCAAAGCCCTAATAATGCCTAACATTCATATATCAGCTTTTGGTTACAGGGACGTTCATACTTGTGATACAATATATCTTTCGCAACTTTATGAAGGGGGTATTATTATTGGGATCCCATCTGGGAGTTTCAGAAGCCGAGACTCAGAAGGTCAGTGACTAGCTCAGGTCGCAGAGGCAATTGATGTACAGCTAAGATTTGAACCCAGGCTGCCTGACTCCGTATGCGGTGCTATTTCCCTGCCCCACAGCCACCTTCTCCGGGTCTCTCCTGGCCTGGCCCCGTCCACCTCTCCCTTCTTCCAACCTTGTAGAGTGCTTCCCTCAGTTCATGGACGTCAGTCAGTTTCAGTTCTGTAGCTGTCCTCCTTCCTTCTGATTAGCCACGATTTTTCCAAAATGAAAATTTTTTTTTTATGATTACAAAAACTCACTACAGAAAATACAGAGCTATAAAGGCGACAATTAGATTTACCCATACTCCTATCCCTTTGAGATAAGCACTGTCGACTTTGGGGGACCTTTCCCTGCTTTCTCTAAACTGAAGATGAAATGCCCCACCCTGGTACAGTTGGAACCTCTTCTCAAAATACTGGGAAACAGAGATTTCATGTTCTCCAACTCCTGCTCCTTATCTGTGGCGAGGACAAAAATCATACTACGTTCCAAGAAGTGAAATTAATCTGTACGTGGAAAATGTACCCATCTGCCTCTGCCTGGCACGTGACTGTGATATTTGCACATTGAGCCTGTGGGGTGAGAGAAAACAATCTTTTGCACCACTTTACTCCCATTGAAACGTTTTCCCAAAAGCAGATTTCTCAGAGATATCTGTCCCACCCCAGACTCTTAATATTATTTTTGTTACTATCCTTTAAAATTGTATGTGACTTTTCCTTTGCTCCCATCAGTGACTGAGTCAGATAATTGTATGTCATCCCACCCAAAGAAGCATAATCAGATCGCCATTATTTCCAATATGTTTATCACATGACTGCAATGGTTGAAAGAAGCCAGCAAATCATCGATGGTTCTGATTCTCTGCATGGAACATGATAGCCACTCCCTTTGCTTGGATGTTCATTTGTCTCACTTAGTATCAAAGTAGGTGGTTGTCCAGGTCAAAGCAATCATAGGCCAGCCAGCTTCAAGAGGAGGGACAACAGACCTTGCTTCTCAAAGAGAGGCCCAAGAATTTTTAGCCACGTTTAATCCAATCCACCATACTGTCTCATGAGGCTCATGTGGCAATTACATCAGATAATGTCTGAAAATGTCTTAGCACATAGTAAGTGCTCAACTATTTATCATGTAGTGCTTTATTGTTCACTAAATATTCACTGAATGCCTTCTGTGTGCCTAGCAGGTAAGACATGTTAGAGAACAGACTTGTAGTAGCATAAGTTCTGTGATAGAGAGATGCACAATTAATATGTGCTTTAATTGCCTCAGATCCCTAGCACACAACACAGAGCTTGAGTCCTGGTGGGTGCTTGCTAAATATTAATACACAGGTGAAATGAATGAATGATGAAACACAAGAATGACTAAATATACTCACCTGAGACTTGAGGGGGGGAAGACTTCCCAGAGGACCAGGTGTGGTGTGACTGAGAGTTGAACAGCAAGCAGTAGCTTCAGGAAGAGCTGGGGAGGTAGGAAGGGCCTGAGATGCACAGCATAAACAGAGTCCGAGATGCCCAAGAGATCAGGGCCTACTTGAGGTAGTTGTCCTAATGGCTTTGCCGAGCCCCGCCAGATTAAGGAGCCTCCTGGTGCCAGAGAAACAGTCACAGACCCTTCTCTCATCGTCAAACTGAGTCTATGTTGAAAGACTAAAATACCGTGTTTCCCCCGAAAATAAGACCTAACCGGAAAATAAACCCTAGCATGATTTTTCAGAATGACATCCCTTGACCATAAGCCCTAATGCGTCTTTTGCAGCAAAAATTAATATAAAACCCAGTCTTATTTTGGGGGGAAACATGGTAAATAGCTGAGCAAATACCCTAACAGCTGGTAAAATGACCAGAAGGGATTTAGATTTCATGCCGGCAGAAAATAAAAAAGGCTAGCAGAAAGACGAGGTTAACCCACTGCTTTCTCTGTCCCCTCTGTGACTATGGCAGCCCCCAAGGGTAACTGAGTCCCTAAGGGAGGAGACTGGACCTACCTGTGTTCCCTAGAGCTGGGGTCAGATGTGTCTTTAAGCCCTGCAGGTACATCTGTGGTCCGTTCTGGTGGAAGCGACGTGTTCAGGGTCCCCTAAACCCTGACCCGCTTCCTCCACACTCTGCAGCATTAGACACCTAATTGATTTCCCAGGGACTGTCTGATTAATAACCCGTCAGACTCCTATCTACTAAAGGGGAAGCCAGAGCAGAAAGCTGCCAGGCTTCGGCTCTAGCTCATCTTGTCGGACGCCTGGTTTGGGTGCCTGAGGCCACTTTTAGGGTCATGCTCAATTTGGGGAAGAGCCCTGCCAACCCCCCAGGATGACAGACCATCCTGGTGGTCTCCAGTCCAGCCCTAGTATGGTTCCCAGAATGGCACACAAACGTCCGGTGGACCAGGCCAAACCCTGAGCATGGTAAGGAGCTGGGATGGAACTCATCCCTGTCATTTGCTTATTCAGTCACAGACATACATAAGATACGTAAGCCATGTAAGAAGCTCAGAGTCTGGTGAGGGAGGCAGACCCGGAAATGAATGAATGGAGACGGGTACCCAGGACAATGCTCTGACTGGGGGAGTACTTGGAGCAGGAAGGAAGGTGTGGCTCCCTCTGCTTGGGAGCATCGAGTAACAATGAAAACAAACACTCAGAGCCCTTTGGGCACTTTACTGAGCTTCCCTGGTTGGACTTAGTGTCCGGGATAGTCAATGGGGGCTGATCACAGAGGCACCTCTGCCTGGCAAGTACCCAAATTCCAGATTCCCAGAAGGCAAGCAGGTGTTCAGAACAAACTACAATTAATTTGTAGAAATAGTTAAGGCACAGTGAATCAGCCACTCTTATCAGTGAATGGCGGGAACCCTCCTGAACCCTAAATGTCCAGGCACCAGCCAAGGGCCAACCTTATGAGCAGTCCTTTCAAAGAACAGCAGTCAGGACTGCCATCTTAACTCTTTTCTGCAGGGGTAGGCAGTCTTAGTATCATCCCCACTTTAGAGATGGAGACTGAAGCACGGAAAGGTTGAGTAACTTGCCTAAGGAGCCACCGCCAGTGAGTGGCAGGCCCAGGCCCCGTACCCAGGCTGGCGGGCTCCACAGCCCCTGCACCTAAACCCTGTCCCATGCCACCCTCCTTACTATGAAAGGTAGCTTCTTAGGTATGTCTGCGTAGGCGTTTACTGAGAGAAGGGACAGTTGTACAAAGGCACACAGCCAAGAGAGAGCTGAGTGCTTTGGAGAGATGACTAAGAGTTGGGTAAAGTGGGGGCACAGGGGGCCCCATGGAGATGAGAGTAAATGGGGATCCGTGATGGAGGGCCTCTGTTACGTGAAAGGAGGCTGCACTTTTCCCTCGGGCATGGGGCCTACGGGTGGCAGGAGTGGGAGTGAGCATTGACCAGCAACTTTTAAATGGGACAGTGACCTGGGATCGGCCTTTTGGAAGTATCGCTGTGGACTGGAAGACTTGGTTCCCTTTTCTGTTTCTTTGTTCAAGCCCCAGCTTCATCACTAACTCTGCGTGTGGCCTTGGCCAAGTCTTCGACATGCTCCACTCCTTGGGGGTCTCAGCTTCCGAATGTGGGGTTTGATCCCTACCTGTCCTGCTCTACTAGGCGACTGTCCCAAGGCTTTGTGGGTAGAAACACAGTCCAGAGCAGCGGGCTCACTGTGAGAAGATGGGCTGGTGAGCAGGGCCGTAGCGGAGCACGGGCCGCTGCGACTTCCTAGCCACTTCCTTCCCAGAAGCTGTCTGTTCTGCCCACCGCAGGCACGCTCAGCTTACTCTGGTGAAGAGAGATGGAGCTAGACACCCACTTCAGGCCATCCAGGGACTATCCCAGGGCCTGCCCTTAGGCTTAGAGGGGAGCCAGTCCCCCCTCAACACTCTAAGAAAAGCTTCAAGAGCAGCACAGCACTTGGCCGTAGGTCCCTCTCCAAAACTCTGTCAGTCTTTTCTGAGAGGCATCTTGGGCCTGTGAGGTCAGAGAGATCTCTGCCTTCTCATTGCCGTGTGATCTTGGGACCGTCCCTTAACCTAGCGTGGCCTCAGTTTTCATATCTGTAACATAAGGTAACAACACCCACCAGTGTGAAGGCCAAAGGAACCCTGTGTGTACACCTGACTTCCACCAGCGGTGACCTGGGGACCCTGCAGGACTATGACTCAAGGAGGGCCCAGCCACTTAGCACCCCCATCAGGAAATCCTTATACCTTTCGTTTTCCAGAAGAACTGGAAACCCAGAGTGTTGGGGGCCCGAGGTGGGCAGGAAATGTAGGGGGGAGCCTTGAACTAGGAGTCAGGACACCTAGATTTTACTTTCAGCTCTGCCACTGACATGCTGTGTGTATGGGAGCAGGACACGGGTCTCTCTGGGCCTCGGTTTCATCATCAATTAAATACAACCTAATACTTTGACCCCAAACTAAGTGTTAATAGTACTGAATAAAGTTATTTCAAGGCAGTAGCATTCTGAACAGGCTGCATTTTCAGCAAGTGCTCATGCCCCCCCCCCCCCCCAAATTCCTGAGTGACCTAAATGATTACTATCCAAGTTAACATGAGTGTAGAGGCTCTTTCAGGAAATGTTATACTCTGTCACTCTAGAAACCCCCTGTTCTGTCGCTTTGCCTCTTCCCTTGTCCTAGTAGATCTGTACTTTTTAGCTAATTATTCTCTCTCTTTTTAAAATAACTTTAGTTTTAAACTGTGAAAGTAAAAGTAAAAATCATTCAATCCAGACACTGGAAAATTCTCACTGTTAACATTTTGATCTTTATCCTTTAGGTGTTTTTTTCTCTGAACATATTTACTTGTTTCTGATGGGTTTTGAGGTATAGATTTGACTCGCTGAGAGTACAGTCCTAGGCCAGAATCTAGATATTCTGGGGTCATGCCATGCAGCCAGCCTCAGGCCCCAGGAGCTCATCCCTGGGCCCTCTGGACAGGGACAATTAGGGCCTGCTCAGGCTTGGCCATAGGGCTGTAGAAAGACTGGACATTCCCTCCTGAAGTGCAGGGAATGGAGGAAATAATAACACAATACCACCTATGCTACCAATTAAACACCAGCTGCACGCCTGTAATACGCCAGGCACACTTCTCTTTGTATACCCCATCATTTGCTGTTTTCAGCAAATATTTATTGAGTGCCTCCTACCAGGTACCAGGCACTCTTCTAGACTCTGGGCACGTGAGCAGAGAACAAGACCAATAAGGTTCCTATCCTCACGGAACTCGCGTTGCATTAGGAAAAGAACGCCATCAGCAGATAAATATACATATGGTGTGTGTCTGGTCATGTCAGGAAAACTAAAGCAGTTGCAAGGGGCACGGGGTGATGAGGTAGAGTAGTAGGGTAGGAGTTGTTACAGTTAGGGTGAGAAGGGAAGGGGTGATCTATGCAGATATTTGGGGGAAGGTGATTTAGGCAAAGGACAGCAAAGGCTTAGAGAAACAGCAAGGAGGCCGGTGTACATACGTGTGGCACAGAAAACGCGGTTGGAGAGGTGACAGGGCGTCAGATCTTACAGGATCTTGTGGGCCCTGGTAAGGACGATGGTTTTATTCTAGTGGAGCCATTGGAGGGTTGAGAGCAGAGAAGTAGCATGATCTAAATTACACTTGGCCTTCTATAAGGAGAGTGCTCATCCCAGTTTATGATTGCTTGGAGAGATCTGAGACTGATTCACCGCCCGAGGGCCAGTGACTGATGGAGCTGGGATCTGTCTGACCCCAAGGCCTGTGTGCTTCTTTCTGTGCCAAGAAGCCACCTCACTAGAGGCACAAATGAGGCCACTCTGAGGGACTTCCACACTCCTCAGCTCCTCTCAGGCACTCGGAGAGGCCCTGGGGGCCCAGAACACCACCAGAGCAGCCTGCTACCCAGGTGGCTGGGCCCAGAGGACATCATACTCAGTGGTCCTGGCTGCAAAACAGTGGTGCCTTGTGTTTTCACTGTTACTTGGAATGCTAATGCAATAGTGCTTTGAGATAGTCCAGCCCCTCCTCATTTTGGTCTGTGAGGCCAGCCAGGGGACAGATTCACATTCTGGGCAATGACACAGGATTATGAGAGGCCCGAGCTCTGGGGTCAGACAAACTGAGGTTCCATTCTGGCTCTGCTGCTTGCTTACTCTGTGATAGGACCTTAAAAAGTTATTTCTCTGAACCTTGCTTTGCCAGCCTACAAAACAAAGATGGTAGTACTTACTTTCTAGGGTTCTTGTAAGAAATAAGATTTAAGCTAGATAATAGTTGCAGAGCAATAGAATAGGGAATAGTATATGGTAGAAAGTAGCTATTATAATTAGGAGTAATAATTCTATAATATTTGTTTGGCCCCTGAAAATTCTTCCAACATTACTCAGTTGGTCCTATAGCAACTTTGTAAGCTTACTATTATTAGCCCCATCTTACCGATGGAGGAAGTATACAGTTAGAAGAGGTTAAACTTATTACAGAAAGTCACACAGCAAGAAAGTTGCAGAAAAGGGTCTCGAATTTGGTTTTCCTGGTTCTGGAGACCTAATCAAAGTCAGAAGGAAGGACCCTGGCAGGGCTGGGCCCAAAAGTTAGCCTTCTGTATTCAGTGCCTCCCTCGCCTGCACACAGCCGGCTGACGCCACCACCAGCTTGTTCCAAATGATTCACTCCAGGGTTTTCAAGAGAGGTGCCAGCAGTCCTGAAAATATCAGGAAACAGGATCCAGGGCACTCAAGTGTGAATGATGCCACTTAGCTGGCATGGTTGAGACCAAAAAGTGCTAGTTTGTCTATTTTCCTTCTGGGTTAGAAATAGATAAAGTCACAAAATGCTCCACAGCCCTCAGTGCACTTGGGGGGAACAAAAGAGCCCCCCTCCTGTCTCCAGTGGGGCACCATACTCGCCCGTTATAATAGTCATTACCCAGGTCCCTGCACTGCTGAAGGACTGTGACACTCCAAATAGCGTCAGCATCAACTTGGGGGCTTGCAAGAAATCCCGATTCTCAGGCCCGCCCCTCTCCTATTGACTCTGAATCTTTTGTGGAGGGCCTCCGCAGAGCACAACTCTCCTGATGGTTCTGGTGCTTCCTCAACTGTGAGAACCACTGCTGTAGAAGAAAATGGCCCAGAATGCTTGTCTGTCTTTTTCCTTTGAATTGGCAAAATCAGTGTCTCTAGCTGTTGTTTAAACAGAGGTAGGCAATGTCAAATAGAGAAGAAAGCACAGGCTGTGGCACCAGATAAACCCGGGCTCAAATTTCTGCTTTGCACCTTGCTAGCTGGTAAGCTTAGCAAGTCCTGTTCCCTCTCCACTTCTCAGTTTCCTCATCTGTAGAATGGGGATAATACTGCCTTCCTTGCATAGCCTGTTTTGGAGATTCGAGATAAGTGGATGTAACATGCCTAGCTCAGTGCCTGAGACATACTCAGTCTGCATCACTGAGGGCTGTGATTTGATGCACACAGCTGCCAGACATTGGGGTTTGTATAGAGAATGCTCCCTCTGGATGCGCTGTGCCAAGCAGACCTCCTGCACATGTGGCTTGCACACAGACCCATCGCCTGGAAATTGTGTCCCCGCTGGTCTCATGCACAGCTGCGCCAGACAGCCACTTTGTGTGTTTCTCTACTACCCGCCTTCATTGATGCATGACTCATTGCTTCATTCATGTCTCCATGTGTGCGTAGAAGCCTAGGCAAGCAGCCATTCCTAGGGGCATTGCAGGACAACCTCATTGAGATGGACATTCTCAGCGCCTCCCGCCATGATGGGGCTTACAGTGACGGGTAGGTGACGTCCCCATGCTCCTCTCCTCAGTGTGTGCTCTCCCGCGGCTCCTGCACTTGCATGCAGCCCCTGAGACCTTTCCCTGGGATCTCCCGGAGGAGGTGAAGATGCCATGTTGCATGCCCATCCCAAGTCCACGTTTAAGTTGCAAGAGTTTATCCTTGGAAGACCCTGTTCCCCAGCATATTAACAGCAGTCTTGTTAATATGCAGCTCCGGCATCTCATTGGCTGCCTCTGCCATTCTGAAAGCCATCTCATGTAATAATTTTTATGCAGCACAGGCCCTGTATTGTACGTGTTCTTGCCCCAAATATGTATTCTGTGGCCTGAGGCATCTTGCACCCCAGCAGGGTGCAAGATTTCCCCTAAGATTTACCTTTTACCCTAAGACTTGGGGGATGCAGTGCACCCCATTCTCCAGGCTGTGTACAAGTCCTCCCATTGCCATGGTTAGAGCCAAGCTGTGCAGGATTTCCTGCACCGACTTTGGCCACAGCCATGTGCTTTGACCACGCCACACTGCCCTGGAGATGACAGCTAGGTTGCAGTTGCCTGTCGGTCCTCCTGCAGAGCTTATACCAGGGCTGGGAAGGCAGCAGTCTGGCTTCTGAGCAGAGGGCTTTGAAGGCATTTGCCGCCATTGGCTGTGTGGCAGCCACTAGGGGACTGTTGACCATGGCAGAACTTAGTGGCGGTTCCTTGGTTCTCACACTCCAAAGCCTCCTTTAAACAGAATGGTGTTCCACTCCTCCACCAAGGTGCACTGGCAAAGTAGGTCTTGGAGGGAGAAGAACGTTTTTAGGTTCCATTATCTCCAGGGTACAGAACAGGATTTTAGACACTTTCCAAGTTACTGCAATCATTTTAGAGAACAGCTAGTTTATTCCCTAAGAAACAGCGTCCCAGCCCCATCCTTTCCCAGGAAAAGGATCTCAACACCCAGATTTCTGTCGAGAAGGTAACCCCTTCCACCTTGGCGTGGGTGGTTTTCCCCTTGGGTGTGGCTGTCCCATCTGTGTTCCACGGAAACTTGTCCTCGTGTGCCCTCCTTTGTGGTCCGGTTTGTGAATCTCTTTTTTCCTGTCCCTCCGTCTTCTCTGTGGTGATTCTTTCTCTCTCTCCAGGCTCCTCTGCATGCTTCTTCTATTGCTCCCTCTGTCCTCCAGGTTGATCTGGGGTCCTAGTGAGCCAGCAGAACCTGACACCCTCTGGTGTCTCTCCATCCACAGGCACTTCCTCTTCAAGCCCGGAGGCACCTCCCCGCTGTTCTGCACCACGTCACCAGGGTACCCTCTGACGTCCAGCACAGTGTACTCACCTCCGCCCCGGCCCCTGCCCCGCAGCACCTTCGCCCGGCCAGCCTTCAACCTCAAGAAGCCTTCCAAGTACTGTAACTGGAAGTGTGCGGCCCTGAGCGCCATCGTCATCTCAGCCACGCTGGTCATCCTGCTGGCGTACTTCGTGGGTAAGCACCTCCCAGCTTCCCTTAACTCCCCGGCCCAGAGGGCAGTGACCAAGACACCAGTGGGCTATGAAGGCACCTTGCCAGCATGGCAGTCAGAGCAGGCAGGGTGAGCCAAGCAGTCCTAGAGCTCTGGAGTAGCCTGCACCCCGAAACTGTTAAGGTCCACTCCTTGGGGCCCTCTTCTCCTCCCCTCTGCACATATGCCAGGAAGTGAGCTTACCATCTGCTCTTTCACGTGTTAGGAGCCTTGCATTAGGTATAAGCATTTACTTAGACTGGCATTTGAGGTGGTGATCTGTGACGTGAGTGTCATACATTGGAGTCACTACAAGGGGAATGACAAGTTGGAGAGGCTGGACAGCCGGCAGTTCTCTCCTATTGGTGCCGTGTAGCTACCGTGAGGAGCAGGAAGGAGATGGGGTGCTTAAGACTGGACTGTGCTTACCTCAAGCCAGGAAAGCATGTCTGAAGGTGAGGGTCTGACAGGGTTGCCTGAGGGTACCATGAGAGTCAAGGTCCAGGGTTAAATCATGCTCAGGAACGCAGGGAAGAGAAATCCTGGGGTACAAGATTAACAGTAAGCAATTTGAGCTAGCTGAGGGATGCACAGAGCCCCCGAGCAGCACTGACCGGCCTTCCTACCTGCCCCCAGGGCATCTCCGCGATATAAGACACTCCTCCTGGCCCATTGCTACCATGGGATGCCTTCCACTGTGTGCTCTTTCTCTCTCTCTTTTTTTTGAAGGAGGGTGTAGCTCACAGTGGCCTATGTGGGGATCGAACTGGCAACCTTGGTGTTATCAGCACCACACTAACCCGCTGAGCTAACTGGCCACCCCATGAGTGCTCTTTCAGTGTATTTCCCACACAGTCTGGTTTCCCGCTTTGGACCCCTCTTTTTGGTCTGCTCCCAGGGAAGATATTAATCTGTAGAGATCCATGGACATTGTGTAGAATCTGCTGCCTCTGAGTAAATCAGCCTGTTAGTAAAAGCATCCAACAGGGTTGGCTTACCCTCTGTCCTCTCCAACCTTCAAATTCTATAGTTCTACAATTTAAGGTAGGTCAGGCCAGTTTGAGATAGCCTTGAACCCATGCTAAGGAATTCTGAGATAATTCTGTAAGCAAAGGGGATTTGTTCAGTAGAAGCCTACTAAGTAGAAATGAACTAACTGGCCAGAGGTAGACAGAGTGCCACCCATTGTGAAAAAGGACTCTGTAACAAGCGAAGTCATTGTGGATGAACAAAGGGCTGTCTGGAGAGGTAGAAAGTGCTGTCACTAGGAATGATTAGTAGAGCATGGCCCCTTACTTGTTCAGGATATAGAGAAGGGATTTGAACGTGGATGGGGGTTTGGGTGATGTAAGCGGTAAAGTCACTTCCCTCGCAAGTTTCTTGAATTTCTTCTTGAATCCAAACAAGGAATCAGGAAGATGATAGTCCTGCAGACAAAGCAGTCTCCTTAAATATCTCAAGCTATAATAAGTCTCCTTTGGTATGCCAGGTTTCTTTTCCCCTTATGAAGATTGAGTTACAGACTTTCACGACTTCAAGGAAAGTTGGCATAGATGTTTCATCTCTTCTTCTGTATGATGGATTAGTTGTTGCTGCCTAGAAAGTTGAGTTGAGAAGGATCCTGAGGCTATATTCAGACTCAATGGAAAAGAGTCTGTGTGATTGATTAGTAATGTCTGTTGTGGGCACAGGAGTGGAGAATATTGATGATATACCAGGTATTTGCTACCCCTCCTACAGGTCATTGAGTAAAAGGGACAGCCACAGTGGGAGAGGTCAGCACCCCTCCAATCTCTGTGAGGGGTACATGACTGATGGACTTCTATTGGGTTACAGGTGAAGGTTAGGGGGTTCCAAGCACCATCACCCAGCCTGAATGTTTCTTTCTGGCACCACTAACACTGTGTTTCCACCAAACACTAGCTCTTGCTTTTGACTGACATTTTCTGTTTCCTCAATGAGTAGACTTCTGAACAAGCAGTATCACTGTTTGTCAAGAGCCAGGTAGTTTGCTGCATATAGACATTGTTTTGCGTTGAAGTCTTAATGTTTATGCCCTGTAGCCTAGTTCAGGGAGAAAGAATAAACCTTCATATGATTAAGTAAACTCTCTTCTATTTCTATCCTATGGGTTTCTTCCTCTCCCATTTAATAAACACATGTGGTCAGTTGTCAGCTATCTAAAGATAGGGGTGACTGTGGGAGGTAGTGAGCTCCCTCTTATAGGAAGGATGCAAACAGAGCTTAATGACCACGTACTAAGAATAAAACTCAAGCATTGACTGGCAGTTTGTACTGGATGACAGTTACTTTTCCTTCCAACATTGATAGTCTTTGAATGTGTGATTTTGTCAATTTTACTTTTCATTCAGCAAACCATACAGGGTACCTGCTTTGAGCGAGGCATAGTCTAAATTAGGGTTTCTGGGCAGGAATAACCACCCATTCTCAGGAATTTTTTTTCACTTTTCTATTCCTGAATCCTGAGAAAAGTTGGTTGGGAAATCGGGAAAGTAGGCTCCTTGAAACCAGGTGGTTGGTAGTATCGGCTGTCACTTTGTGGAAACGATTCATCACAGAGAACAGAAAACAGTCTGTATCTTGGGATTCCGGAAAGGGAAAGCGAAGAAAATCCTCGAGAATGGGCAGAAATTCCCGCCCGGAAACCCTAGTCTGAATGCTAGAGCTTATGGTCCTTGCCCTTGAGGTGTCATAGCTTAGAAAAGCAGACAGCGATGTTGGCAGTGATGGAAGCAGCCATGGCCTGAGGGAATACCCAGCCCCCCGCCGGAGGACTAGGGGAGGCTTCCTGGGAAAGGTGATGTTTCAGCTCAATCTTCACTAGGGAGTTAAGCAGAAGTAGACCATGCAGAGAGGGTATTTTAACCTGAGAGAAGTTTCAGGCTTGAAAGAGGACAGTGGTATGGTGGCAAAGACATTTTCTGTGTGTGAAGCATCTGAGGGGTGTTGGAGCTAATGCAGGAGAGTCTGGTTAAATTATGAAGATCATCTTGGAGGCCAAGTTAAGGACCTTCTTGGATGGGCAGTGGGGAGCCATTGGAGGGTTTTAAGCAGTGGCAGGACACAGATTTTATCTTAGAAAGATAAGGGTAGAGGAAGGAAGGACAGGCCCTCTTGCAATAACCGAGTCAGGAGAAGCTGAGGGCTTCAAGTAAGACAGTGACAATGTAGGTGGAGAAGAGGGATAGATCTGAGGCCACTTTAGGAGAACTTGTGTCTCAAGTTACGAGTGGTTGGGCCATTGATAATGTATCTGATAAAACTCTATGTGTGTGGACACTTTAAGACTGGACTCTAGATTCCATATCCAAAGTCCAAGTTAAAGAAGCAAGTCTGGGGTGTTCCCTTTGTTACCTGGAGACTCAGAGCTCACACCTGGCCTCTCACAGCCTGGATTCCATTCCCAGTTCTGCTACCTGGCCACTATGTGCCCTTGGGCAACTCACTTCTCTTTCTGAGCCCTGATTTCCTCATCTAGAAAATAAGCACAACCCATTACCTCAGAAAGATAGAGGTTCGTGAGGCTGGAGTCAGCTAGTGCAGGTGAATGCATTGCTGCAGGTGTGAGGTCCTTCCCCAGCTTTCCTCGAGGGCTGGGGGTGGCCACCTTGGTGTTTGGTCTCCTCGAGCTGCTGGGGGTAAGGGAAGAGCGTCTTGTTGCTCAGCCATAATCAGAGGCTGTGGTGACGAACTTGTAATGAACTATCAATTATTAAAAATCAAATTAATTGTCTCAGCCAAGCATAAATATCCTTAACAAAGACTCTTTTTCCAGCAGGCCAACCAATCTAATCAACAGGCAAAAGCACAGATATTTAATTAGATTTTTGATGAAAAATTGTCTTTAATTTCAAGTATAATCAATTATTAATTACTGTAATGAGTGAGTCTGACTGGGTTTACTAATTAACTCATTTAAAAATTATGAATAACCTTTTCATTTGTAATTATTTTCTACATCCTATCAAGTTCTAGATAAGAATTGTATCACTTCAGCAGCAGAAGGGGAGGAGAAAACAGTGTGGGAAAGAATTGTTCTTTCTCTGGTGTCTGCTCAGAGCTATCATATCTGGACGGAAACCTGACAGATCCATTTGACATTCAACTTTCTTGGGAAATGGGCAAACAGTGACCTTTTATATGCAGAGACATTTGCAGTTATTTTCATAGGAAGATGGAGAAATTGGAGTCAGCGCTTAGCACCCACAAAGGCTGCAGGGCTGACTCCTCCTGCCCTCCTCCCTTGTTACTTAGCTGTCCTGGCCTGAGATGAGAATCTGGGACGCCTGAGGGACGTCTTCAGAGAGAAGACATGTATTTTTGTCTCCAAAGGCTGCCTTTCAGAGAGGCAGCTATAGAGGACGTGCGTCTTGCTTTAGTCACCCATTCCCCTGATGAAGGTTTTCGTGTGCTTTTCAGTCTCCATTTCAATACTCTGCCTTTTCTTTTCTGAAGAAAAGGATTCTGCAGAACCAAATGGGAAGAGAATGATATGTGGGGAGGGTTAGTTGTAAGTCAAACCATGACGCTTGTACAGCCACGGTAATAATGCTTTATTGTGTAGAATTGTTTTAAAACATTTTCAACACAAAAGGCAGTGTGGTACAGAGTAGTAAAAATAATAGGGGTCACTTCATATCGTTACTAAGAAGAGCGGTTAGCTTTGATTATGTGCTGCCCACATGCTCCTCTCTGTTCTAAGCTCTTTGCTTGTGGTTTCTCATTGAAATTTCCCAACAACCCAATGACTTATTATTCCCAGTTTACAGGTGAGGACATTGAAACCCAGTGAGCGTAAGTAACTCATCCACTGTCACATGGTAAATGGCAGGCCTGTGATCCAACCAACACTAGGCATTCAGGCTCTTGAGCTGATGCTGTTAAATTCTTTTCTCTTTTGAGCTCACAGTCTTAAGCTTTATGCTATAACTTTCCAATCTTAATGTAGTATTAGGTTGGTGCACAAGTAATTGCAGTTTTTGCAATTATTTTTAACCTTTTAAACCACAATTACTTTTGCATCAACCTAATATTTTTACTGTGTGTCTAGCATTGGTTGGTCCAAACCCACTATGTGTATCATCTCTCTGAACACTCACAAGAATTCTGTGAGACAGATAATATTTTCTGTATTTTCTAGAAGAGGAAACTAAAGCTTAGAAAAGTTGACAGTTTGCCAGAGGCACAATACCAATAAATGACATAGGATTTCAAAGGCCATACTTTCAGCCACTGTGCTAGAGGTTCTGCGCTTGAACAGATGATGTAGAATCAAAAGACCCTACTTTAGGCCCTGGCTCTATCACTTGCTGACTGTGTAAATTTGAGCCAGTGGCTTAACTTCTCTGAGCCTCGGTTTCTACTTCGCTTATGGTTCTTACAATGGGTGTAGCTGGCACGATTAGCCCCATTTTACAAGAGAGGAAACTGGGTGTCGCCTCATGGTTAAGAGCCTGAGTTCTGAAATTAGGCTCTGCTACTTAGAAGTTTTTGACCTTAGGCAAGTTTACTTAACCTCTCAGCCTCAGTTTACACATCTGTAAAATGGACAGTGGCTACTTCAAGGGTTGTTGAGAAATTCCAGTAAGATAATTTGCATGAAGTACCTAGCCCACTCTCTGGCACAGAATTAGCATTCAATACAAGTTAGGTACTATAATTATTACTATATTAGTACTATTAGCAGCATATGTAAAAGAGTATTAGTAAGCCTTGAGCGAGAACTTGGACCAGCCTTGTCTCCCTGCAGCACCTGTGGGCTTCCCAGCCTGTGTTAGTCACAAGGGCAGCTGACAGAACAACCAGGGGGACCTGTCAGAAAACATTTGTGGGGATCTCTGGCTGTTCCTGGGAAGTAGCCGCAGGAAGAATCATTACCAAAAGAGCACCTCACGTCATTTCTTTAGGACAAAAGTTGATTTTTGCTTCACTGGCAGTTGCTTCTATCCAGAGAAACCTGACAGCTCCCCTTGTGTTCTGAATCGCTATGTAAAAAGCAGACACTGAGTGCTGCAGAATAGCTATGGATTAATATCTTGAGGACTCTTCAAGCACCTCTCTTGCCAGAAAGTCTTTTGGAACAGGAGACAAAAGGCTTGTTAATAATACAAAACCCAGGAATAGCTTTGCATTTCAATGGAGAGCTGAGATTACCCTAGAATGTTATTTCTTCCATCATAGGTCCAGCACCATCCTGCAGGGCAGGGGTGTCATTTACAGTGATTTCTTTAAGGCAACACAGTATTCTGATCAGAAGAGAAGACAGGGTTTGGAGTCTGACGGATTTGATGGAAATCTCCTCTGCCATTCTCCAGCTGTGTAACCCTTTTGTGCCTTGGTTTCCTCATCTGCAATATGGGAAGAATAGCATTTCTTTCATGAGGTTGTCGTTCCTCCTGAAAAGATTAAATGAGATGATGTTAAAAAAACACAGGTCATATGACAGATGTCTCTTGCTGGTGGACTCGGGAGACTGTTACCTTCTGTGGAGCGTAGTTATCTCCACCCAGCATATGGTGGGAGTAGATGATCCTGTTAGATCCTAAGTTTATGACCTTAGGCAAGTTTACTTAACCTCTCTTGGCCTCAGTTTACACATCTGTAAAATAAGGATAATGACAGTGGCTACTTCAAGGGTTATTGAGAAATCCCAGTAACATAATTTGCAGTTCTCTGCCTATAGGAAATTGAACCAGAACATTACAGTGGAGTCACAATCATGGGCTGTAGCAGCCTCGGGGTAACTACGTACCGTGGAATATTCCAACATGCTCAATAGCAGTGAGGGATTTTTTTTTTTTTTTTTTTTTTTTTTTTTTTTTTTTATTGGATGGCATCTTTCACCTTCACCAGCAGCTGATTGTGGGTTGGGAAAAAAAAAAAATCAGAACCCTTACTTGAAGTGATAGTTGAATTTAGAAATGAAAATGTTGCACAGCTTAATTGCTGCTTTTCAAAAGAGAGTTATTAGAAGAGCATTGCTTATTGGAATATTATTGCACTTCCTGGTCTGGAAGAACCCGGGTTATCCAGTTTATTGACGTGGCATTACATGTGACTTGCATAGACTTGCACAGGCTCTCTCAAGATCTCTCTGACATTTCACCAAGCCACTGGCCGAAGCATGGCAGCAAGCCAGTTGGGAGGGATATTAGGCTTCCCTTCTCTTTGGCGTGGTGTTGCTTAGCCTCCTGTCTCCTGGTATCTTATTCTCTGCTGCATATTCGTTTCCTTGCACGAAGCATGGCGCATGCTAGCGGTGCTCAGTGAGACTTGCTTGGATAAAAGACCTTGCAAGGTGGTTAAACCAGCCAAGGCCTTTCTAGACCAGAAGAACAGTATGGGCAGAAATGTGCATGTTACGTCCTGGGGCCCACGTACATGTGAAGTGGACATGAGATAACTAGAGAAAGGGTTAGAAATAGAGACCAGGGTGATTTTAGCCTGCTTCTTCCCCTCTATTATCCCCATCTGGTTCAGCTCACAGAACGTCAGGAGCTCAGATGCCATTAGCTTCATAAGCACAGGCCCATTGCACTTTGGGCCTGGGTGTTATTCGTGAGCAATACGCTCATTTTCTCTCCTTTCTCTTCAACTTCGCATCATGCCTTTTGGATAGAAGCCATAGATTTAACTTTATAGCCCAAAGAATGAGAAACGGAGATGATTGAACTTGATCTTTTAGGAGGACAAAAAAGTGATAAAGATACAGGAACCTGTATTAAAGCCTTTCTCTCTAAGATTGATTCCTTCATGCTGCTCTGTGGGAATTGCTAATAACGAGATATATATAGATTGTTCTCTTTATAACAGACCCCAGACAAATATCGCACAACCCCCAAAAGGAAGCCTTGAGGAGACCAGCATGGCTCTCCAGAGTTGTCTACAATACCGCTGTGTGGCGGAGCGGGCAGACTTGCTGTGTGGGGCTGCCCAGGGCAGAGCCACGCCCTCAGGGGAACAATGACAGGAAGGCCAATTTGGGCTCCGTGGGAGAGGACAGCTCTAACAAGGGAGCTGCCTGGGTGGAGAGGGCTTCTGGTGCCTGGGATGAGCTGAGCGAGCTTACGTGCCCAGACGCTATAGACGAGTGCATCTTGTCTGTATTGTCCTTCTGCGATTACTAGCTATGCCACCTGGGCAAGGAATTAATCTCCTTTAGATGCCTTTCCTCATCTGTAAAATGGTAATAAACAAAAGACTAGCTAAAATGATTAAGTCATTCAACATGTTTTAGCTCCGCAGGAAAGGAAATTTTCCAGCTTGCAGACCTCACTCTCTCCCCTCCTTCCGCTTTCCTCCCATTTGTGGAACCCAGCCAGAAGCCAGAGCCTAAGGGAACCCGTCGGTCTACTTGTATACCCGATGAGCCAGTCCCCCAGGACACAGAGCAAGGTGGAGAAGGATGGAGTGTATCTGGAGGGCAAATGGATAACAACAGTATATCCTCTCTTCATAATTCCCCTCCCTAGCAGTGTTAGGCTCTAACTATATTCCTAGTGACCCAAGACTAGGTTTGAGACCCAAACCACACTCAAGCATGTCTCCCTTACCTGTACACCCACTCGGCCACCAGGCCCTGACCGCTTGTGTTTAAAATCACATTTAGTGAGATATAATTTACATGTAGAAAATTAACACTTTTTCGGTGTCCCATTCTATAAATTCTGACAGAGTTGCACGACCACCACCACAATCAAAACACAGAACATGTCCATCACCCCAAAAAGCTGTCTTATGCCCCTTTGTGGTCAGTCCTCTCATCATTCTCAGCCTCTGGCACCCACGCACCTTCCCCATCTCAGTAGTTTTAGGTACTATTTTCGAGATGTGTAGTAAAGAAGAAATGTATTTACTAGATTCAAAATAAGGTGTTATCTACAGTAAGCTTTAAACTCAAAGATATCAAAGAGTTGAGGAAATTTTAAGATGTAATTTAGATTTCAAGGTATGAGGGCAACAAGTGAAACCTTTTAGGATTTTCTGTGTGTTACACTTGACCTCAAAGGATAGCAGCCAAAAGCCTCCATCCATGTGGTCAGCATGAATTCACAAGTTTACGTTCTTCTGCCGTTCTCATGGACCATTCATTTTTCATGTAAACAGTGTCAAGAATTGACACAATTCTCATTCTAGTCAAGCTAATAGTTCTATCCTATTTGTACCATTACTGTCTCATTGTATTCCTGCCATTTCCAAAGGTTTTGTAGTATAAATAGCACTTCTATGAATATCTTTGTTCTTCCTGCCCTGTTTTCTTCTTGTAGTTATTGTGGGGAGTGTGTTTCCCAGAGCAGGATTCCTGGGTAGATAGGTTAAAGCTCTTGTTTCTCACTCGTGGGGGCTCCTCAGAAGGATAGGACTGAATTCCAGGGCCCCCAGCCAGGTGTCCACTTTCCCCGCAGTCCTTCCAGCATGAGGCTTTGTGTTTCATCTTGGGTTGGATGGTTTAATGGGTGGGGACCAGAGGATGTTACAAGTGGCCCTGAGACCCAGAGAAGCTAAAGGATCTTCATTCCTGGAGGGAACCCCACCCTTCTCCCAGTCAGTTCCTTTTCAAGAGCTTAGTTCACATATCGCTTCCTCAGTGAAACTCCTCTGACCGCCTCACACTAAGCCAGGAACCCAGTTATGTGCTCTTATAGTGCTCATACCGTGGTTCCCCGAAAGTAAGACCAAACCGGAAAATAAGCCCTAACATGATTTTTCAGGATGACATCCCCTGAACATAAGCCCTAATGCGTCCTTTGGAGCAAACCTTAATATAAGACCCAGTCTTATTTTCGGAGAGACACCGTAGTACTCACCACAATTGCAGCTGCGTGATTTTGTCATGGATTAGGTTCATATCTGTCCCCAGCATTTGATTGTGAGCTCCGTGAGGGCAGAAACAGTTTTTCATCTTGCTCAGTGTTATAACCATAGCTTCTTATCCTAGGGTCTGTCACGATGTAATATGTGTTCAGCAAAAGTGTGTTGCAGGAGAGAAAGGACGATGTCAGGGCTAGAACCTGACAGGTGTTGCGAGGCATGGAGTGGCGGGGAAGAAAAGGTCAGCACAGAGGCTCAAGTTCTTACCGGGAACAGAGATAGAAAGTGTGGAGGCAGTGACATAATGCGAGAGTGAAAAAAGATTACTGGAGACTAAGATGGGGGAAAACCAGAGGTGGCTGACAAAATATAGTCAGAGTGGGGCACAGAGTGGGGCGTTAGGCCTCCATCTGTTCTTTACGACTGTGCGACTTTCAGTACGAACCTTGCTCTCTCTCAGCCTCAGTTTTCTCCTCTGTGAATGTAGGTAATAGGCTGTTGTGGGGATGAAGTAATGATCAAGCACCTAGTTTTTGCTAGTAGGAGCCACTAAGAAATGAAATATGTCTTCTCTTCCCCACAGCAAACAAGGTGTTTGAATTTGAGAGACAAGCAGTCCTGAGTTTGGAAAAGTCTTTGGAAAAAAAGGACCTGAGTTTACTAGTATATTCATTTTTTATAACAACAGCAGGGGCTGCAGAGGAAATATGCTCTCCCGGGCCTTGGAGACCCTTGCCTTGTGAGCCGTGCCAAGGCCCCTGAAGACGCAGCACAGCCATGGTTGGTCAGGAAGTAGCCGCAACCGTGCGTCCCGGGTACTCCTGCTGTAACTTCACCCCAAGAATGTGTAAAAGGAATTGACTTTACAGATTTTTAGCACCCTTGGAAAGGATTTATCCTCAAGTCCTTGTTTTTATTCTAGACTAATGACTGTGAAATAACAATTTGATTGCACTTAGGTGCAGAGAAAAAGCAAGAACGTTCTTCCTGATGGGTGTTCTTCAGCTGTTGTAAATACCTAGCTTGTGGAGAGCATGTCCGCCTGGTCAGGGCTGCGCTTAGGGCTGTGTTCCTGGGACAGAGGTGAGGAAGCAGAGGAGGGCTGCTCTTCACTGCAGGGGAAAAGAGAGGGACAGGAGGGAGAAAGGAGTCGTGAGAGGAGGAGACAGGGCTGTAAAAAACAGTATTCTTTTTTTCTTCACTTAACAGTAAAACACTAAAACCACAACTAAACAGCTTTGTCCTTTAAAGACAGAAATACAGTCTGGTAGCACAAGCACAGACTTCGGACAGACTGCCTTCCGGCTCACACAAGTTGTTTTCAGCTCTCTGAGTCTTGGATTCCTCTTGGTCAAATGTCAGTTAATACCTAAGAGGTGTTTTGAGCATTAAGCAACAGAATATCTGCCAAGGGTCCAGTCTGTGGGTAGCCCGCAGTGGGTGTTCAGTAGATGCCGTTCTCACCCTTCAGGCAGCTGGATCACCCGGAGATTTTAAACCCTCTCAGATCCAGTGGCCGAGGGCTATCCCCAGATGTAGGGATTTCAGGTAATCTGGGGTTACGTAGAGGGAGCTTCTCCAAGCTCAGGTTTGAAATGGTAGGGAGCATTCGCTGAGCCGTCTGCCCCATTGCGTCCCCAGCTGTGAGAGACAGACAAAGCCGGATAAGCTGGCATCACTGCCTTGAGACATCCAGGTTTTGTGGCGAGGCACATGTGTAAGGAGCTGATGGCAGCACTAGACAGTTGATAAAAGCATGTTACTGGAGCTTGAACCTTATCCCTGTGGGAGCCCGAAGGAGAGCAATTCATTCTAACCAGGAAGATCAGATAAGATTTCCCCAAGGCATTGAGCCTTGTAAATCAAGTAAGATATTGAAAGAGAAGCTAAGAATGACTTTCTGGAAGATGGGACGGCCTAAAACAAAGGCAGAAGACAGTAGATAGAAATGTTGGTGATTTTTGGCACCTGTGTCAGAAGACGGTGCATTAAAATGTCCATGCGTGCAGTTGATCTATCTGCAGGCCTGTCTCTATTTTACTGAAGGCTCTTGATATAAAACTGCAGAAACCACAATGACTGCAGAAGGACACTGGCTGCCTCCCCCCTTAGAAGACAGGCTCCATGGGGCCAGTGCGTAATACGTACCTTGCCTTGGGTGACGCCTTTCAAACCATTCATTGACCCTCTGCAGCAGTCTGTCCACTGCACGGAATCCTTAACTGCAGTTCCTTGTCCACAAGCCACAGGCATGGAAACTGAGGCCCGCTCCAGTGAAATAACTTTTTCAGCTGGAATGACTGGCAAGTCATAGAGCTGGACCTAGAAACCCGATCTTCTGATTCCAAATTTCTTATACAGACCATGCCACCTCTCAGAGGCGTCCCCTGATGTCTTCTACTGCTGTGCTCCACACCTGAGGCTCAGAGCAAACAAGGGTGCTTTGCCATCCTGTCTGGGTCTTTACTCTGCCCCCGCTCCCACTTCTCCCTCGGCCTAACCTGATGTAACAGATGTAGCAGCTCACAGGTATGGAGAGCTTACCATGTGCCAGGCATGTTCTGAATGTTACGTGAATTTTCTCATTTATTCTTCTCAACAGTCTTACTTATCCAACAAATGTTTGTCAAGTACCACCCATGTGCTAGGTGCCATCCCATTTTTATTTCCACCATAGAGATGAGAACCTGAGGCCCAGGGAACTTAAGTCATATGTCCAAAGCCACATCACTACTGAGTAAAAGAACTAGGATTGCCCTCAGCGCTTGCCCTCTTCCCACTGTGCTCTACGATGCCCGTGGCGGGTCCAGGACTGGGGTGGTTCACCTGATCTGAATTGCTGAGAGGATGCAGGGAGCTCCTGACTAAAGAAAGAAATGAGTGTCTTTTTTGATGAAAGAAAGATTAACATCCAGCTGCCCTACCTGTGCACTTGTGCCAGGATTGCTGGTTACCTGTGGCATTGAGTGGGGCCATGGTCTGCACCCGAAGTGCTTCAGGATTGGAGAGAAAAGGAGGCCCAAATGACACCAGGCTCCTTGACACACATCGCTTACTGAGCACCAACACCTCGTGTTATCTGATTCTGCTGTTCTCCCAGCTTCATCTAGCATGCGTAGATTGTCACTGGTGTAACATTTAATTTTGGAGAAAGCCCTTCCTGCTGGTGTATGGCAAGCAACGAGATTTATCCTGCCTTTGAGCCTGGAGTTAGATTTTGTTCACAGCCTCCAGTGGGGGAAGAGAAAAAATGCCAATATTATTCATTGGGCTGTGGCATCCGTTTCATCATGTTGTCCTAAATTTTGCCACTCAGGCTCTCTGTAGAATTCTATAGCAAGACATATTCCTTGGTCTCCTGTGTGTGTTTCAGTCTGTGTGTATCTCTGCATATGTGAGCACACACGTGATTCTACCCGACGATGCATGCCAAAAGGGTATTTGAGAGGAGATGGAGTGGAGGGTTAAATGAGAAGCAAAGATTAAATGAAAATTTTAGGAGAAATAGCATTTTCTTTTTTTCTTTAACTGAAAACTAGAAATGCTTCTTTTGCAACTTGTTTATGTTTCCTAACTTTTTTATAGGGCATTAAGTCCATTATATAGTACTATTCATGTACCTACTTGTATAGGTCTGGGGCTGCATTGGAAGATTCATATATACATCTTTGCATTAGTCTATAAGTATATATTAAACTTTAAGTGTTTTTTCATTCATTAACTTTTAAGCAATGTAATAATAATGCTTTATATTTTCAATATACTTGATAATCTATAAAGAACTTTCATTGAATTTAATCTTTACAAGAACCCAGGAGGTGGTTTTGTATTATTTCCATTTCTACAGATGAAAAAACTGAGGGTCAGAGTGGTTAAGTGACTTATCTTCTGACGCACAATGGTAAGGGCCAGAGCTGGGAAGCTGACCTCTCTGCAGATCTGTCCCACTGGGTACAGAGATGGACACAGAGCCATCAAGGGACAGGAAGCAAACGTCAGGGCAGTATGCCTGAGAGAGGTGCTGAAATAATCGTAAGGACCCGGGGCTGGGGAGGGGAGAACAGAGGTCATTTTTTGGCTGGAAATAATGGTAAAAATCCTCATAGAAGTGACATTTGAAGTAGGCCTTGAGGGATGGGAGAATGATGGGGGAAAGGCAGTGGCCATTCCACATGGAGGCTTTGCGTTAGCTAAAGCCTGGAGGCTGGATGGACAGGTGTACTCAAGGAGCAGGAGAAAGTCACACAAACTGAGACTCCTGAGTAGAGAGAAGCAATGAGGGCGGTCAGATACTACGTCCAATAAGCATCTGACATGCTCTTTGAAAATTGTTTCTGTTACGAAGAGATGTAACCTCATATTTTCAGCCTCAGGAAAATATGGCCAACAAAATTTGAGCAGTGAGGGAGGTCCATATAATAATGAGATTTTCATTTTTTTCCCCATGTTTGTCATTTCTACAGTTTTACATCTAAGCAGAATGTCAGTGTGTGTAGTGGTTAGGGACAGGTGCAGGGCAACCTGGATTCGACTCAGATCTGAAGTTACTCTCCGCCTCTTATTAAATGTGTGATCTTGGGCAAGTCGTTGAACCTCTTTGAGCCTGTTTCCTCATCTTGCAAATGAGGGTAATAATTGTGCCTACCTCATAGGGCGTTGCTAGGATTAAATGATTGTGTCTTTTTATAAAGCACATAGCCCTGTGGCACAGTATAGCTTTCAGTTAATGACCGTGGCTGTTATTAACATGATCAAACCATGAGCCCATGGATATCAGAGAAGGAGAACTCACATTTATTGAGAGCCTTGCTCTGTGCACAGACAAGGGCCAGGAAACAAGAAAATGTGTGATCCCAAAGGGCCAGAAAACGCCCAGGGAGCAGGAGACTGGAAAGCTGTGACATCACACACACTGTTCTGTGAGACTTTAAAATGCTCTTTCAAAATGCTTCTCATTATGAAGAAATATTATCCCAAGTTACCAATCTGGGTGGGCACACTCCATGTTAAGCTGTCTACCCTCATTCCTCTCACCAAAGTGAATGTTCCAGAGGGAAGAGGCCTATCCTAATAATATATACACAGATTAAAACTCCATTTAGAGGTACAGTGGAGACCACCTCCTAATTGACTTGGAGCATTGAAAAAAATTAACAGGCTTGGTATGCCAAAGGAAGTCAGGAAATGGGAGGGTTGCTCCACAGAGCCCTGTCACAGTATGTTTTCTAGTAGCTATGGCAATGGTAGCTAGCAACAGGCTTTTCTCCTCCTATAGCTCCCAAGCG
This sequence comes from Rhinolophus sinicus, assembly GCF_036562045.2. Lineage (NCBI taxonomy): Eukaryota > Metazoa > Chordata > Mammalia > Chiroptera > Rhinolophidae > Rhinolophus > Rhinolophus sinicus. The sequence continues at coordinate 115,589,817 of NC_133756.1, forward strand.
TTAACCAAAGCCATGCTGCCCTTCTGCCCCATTTGAAGGTTGGTATAGGTGAAGGAGGGGACGATGATGTGTCACACGTGAGAGAAGCTGGTCCTTTGCTAAGTCCAGACATCTTTATATAGAAATACTTCAGATAGCCTTGTGAATAGTGTTGACCCTTGGATGCAAGTGCCACAAAGAAAGGAAACTGGAAATTGCGCAGAGCTTTCCACCAGCATCTGCCCTCCTTCTGGGAAATGGCAGGCCCTTTACCAAGCCTGGGGTTGTTCTGCCAATGCAGTGCTGGCCGCTCACCCCAGCACAGCAGTTCGAACAGGCTGGCGATCCCCAGGGTGTCTTTGATCCCTTGGGTCATTGGTGAAGCCTTGCATTGGAAGGGCAGACAGGGGGCCTTTTACTAGGTATAAGTGTTTCCTCTGTGTGGAGTCACCCCCTTGGATGTGAGCTCTGTTGGCAGTGATTTGATCAGAAACTGCACGTTTATTCTGAGCAGGACTAAATGGAAGCTTGTTTTGTGCTTCCTTGGCAACAGTCTGCAAAAAGCTTGGGATTTGAAGTGACTGGGACCCAGTTTTGGATCTTGGTGCTGCCATGATGAATAGGGCAATTATAGACAATTCTGGAGCCTTGGGTTTCTAGAGATGCAAAATTAGATGAATAGTATCTACCGTGTTGCTATGTTTTGAGTTGCCTAACCTGTAAAACGGGGTTCCTAATAATACCGTCCTTAAAACGTTGTGAGGTTAAACGACATAATGAATGTGGACCCTCCAGCCTATGTCATCCATATGGTACAATGTGAGTAAATGAGAGCTATTGTTGGTTTAATAATAATAAACCTCATTATGTCTGTCTCCTTCCTTTCCTTCCTCCTTCTTCACTCCTGTGGACCCGGTGCTGGGGGCTAGAAGTGAAAGGAATAATCCCTGCCCTAAAGGTCGGGCCTCACAGTGGCCTGACATGGCAGGTCTGTGGGGTCAGTACCTTTAATTTAGGCTCAAGGAGAGAACTCCTTTAATCTGGGAGTGCAGTGCCTGATGGAAGAACAAGCGTGAGGATGACTTTACTGCTTATACAGGATTTCCTGCTGTGACTGAATCCTAGAGTCATTTAGTAGAAAGAGTTCTGAACTAGGAGTCTGGAGACAGCTCCATGCATGCCCAGGCTCTGCCACAAATGCACTAGTCAAGTCTGACTCTCCTCCTCTGTGCAGTGTGTGTGTGTGATGGTGGGGGGAAGCAGAGCCCCTAGCAACATCCCCCCAACACCAGAGCAAAAACTCAGGTTTGTTAGCTCTCAAGAAAGCTCCTTCCTTCACTTTCTCAGTGAAAACCTTAATATGCAATAAAATGATGATATATACCAAAAAAGAAGGCCCCCTATCTGGTCATATATTTGAGTAAATGCCAAGCACCGTAATAAGCTCATAAAATACATCCTTTTCTGTAATCTTTGCAACAAGTCTTGGAGCTGGGTATTATTGTCCCCATTTTATAGATGAAAAAACTGAGGCTCAAACGAGTTCAATAACACGAACCAGGTCACATACCTGTAAACATGAGACCCAGAAAGGGAGCACAGGGCTGTCTGGCTGCAAGGGCTGTGCTGGTCACCACTGCACTTCTGTGCCTCCCGTTTTCTTGTCTCTGGAACCAGCACAGCATTGGAGTGAGGTAGAAAGAGTTCTGATAATCGGGCTGAGGTCCCTGTAAGGGTTGGTGGAGGTGCTAAGCCCTGAATTAGTTATGTACAGAAGAAGTCTTAGAAGAGCCTGACAGGTAAAAGGAATGACAGCTTTCTTATTCTTTTACTGCAACAATATCAGTTTATTCTGTACAAATCAGATTCCGGCCCTAGTTCCCAAACAACTTGCTGTGTCACCAGTTTTCAGTGCCGTCTGGTTAAGTTGCCATTTCTCCTCCACATCGACGGTGGGCGTGCCTTTTGCCCATTTCCGAGGCTCACCGTGCCTGAGCCTCTCACTCATCCCCAGCCCCACCTTGATTTAGAGAAATATTGAACAGCTGCCAGTGAATCCCTTGCTGAAAGTTCTCTCTTCACCATAGCATCGCATGGTACAGAAAAATGATTAACTGTGTCAGAGTCCATTCTCTAGAAAACACTTAATATGGGGGTGAGAGACAGTAACCCTGATTGTTGCAGTCACGTTTACTCAGACACAGGGAGAAAAGCAATATATTTACCTGATTTAAAATTAGCCCCACGTAGTCACCAGCGGGATCTTGTCAGGCCGCTTTATAGTGACTCTGCTTTTAAAAACTTTTATCCATCGGACAAATATCTCTAGTTCCTGAATCTGTCAGCTAATGGGAGCAGGACAGGAGAGCGCCCTCGGCTTAAGGAAATTTACAGTTGACAGGAAGGGGAGGTAGAGGGAAAGAGAGGTGGCTTTAACGAGTCTTTCAGTGGATACAGGAATTAGGAACGTCCGTATGGCAACATGACAGGGAGGATGACAGCTGCTATTTACTGAGCTTCTATGTGCCCAGCATGGTTCTAAGCAAATTACATACATTATTTCATTTAACCCGTTGAGGTACATATTACCATTTTCGTTTTACAGAGGAGGAAACTGAGACTCAGAGAGGCTTTGCCCAAAGTCGTGATCCTAGTAAATGACTAGCACTGAATGCTCTGGAGAGAGCCAAGCTTGAGGACTGACACAGTCAATGGACACCTTTATTTGTGTTTACATGGTTTCAATTTGGGGGAGCAGCCATGCCTCAGGGGAAGGATGGGGGCTTTGTCCTTGAGAAGAAAGCCCTTTCACAAACTGTCCCAAAAGGGCAAACCTGGCTATGCTGTCAGCTTTGCCTTAATTTTTTCTTTTTTTTTTTTTTTTTTTAAATTTTAACTTACGTTCAGGCATTGTAACTCCCAGCAGCGTGATGAACCAGGAGAGCCTGGACTTTGGTACCAGTCAGATCCGGGTTCAAATGTGACTTTATCATTTCCCATCTGGAAAGTGTCTTTGAGCACCTCATGCAGCCTCTCTGAGACTCCAGTTTTTTTCATCTGTAAAATGAGAATAATTTCTCAAGGTTTAAGTAAGGAGTGAATGAAATAATGTATGTTAATTCCCCTTGCCTAAGTGTCTGACACATGGCAAGTGCTCAGAGGTAAGATCCCCTCCCTCTGTAATCCTTCTTTTCTGCCTATTGCTCCTGAGACTGTTGTAAAACTTTCTTTTTAATGTAAAAAAGCATTAAAGTGAGTTTGGAAACTAGTAAAGAAAATGTATCCGTAGCTCTACCACCGTAATTCAAAGCCTGATGTCATTTTTACATGTCATTCCAGATTTGTTTTTCATATGCATATCTGGTTTTATACAGATGCAGTCAGCAAAATCATGCAATTTGGTATCCTGCCTTTTTCCCCCCTTAACATTATATTGAAAGCATTTGCCCTCATTCCTGGTTGTCATGGTTATTTTTAATAATGATTACCTTGTATTCCATCCAGTACCTGTATCATATTTTAGCTAAGTCATTCCCTATTTTTAGACATCTAGGTTGCTTCCATTTTTTTTTCTTTTTTTGTTCACTATTACACTGCAGTGTACATCTGTGTGTACAACTTCTTGGTTAGAAACTTTTGAATGTTGTGGCTTTGTAGCAAAACCAGGATTAAAAGCCAGAGAATGAAACTCTGTCGTGTTGTTGTTTTGTCTTTTTGTTTTCCCCATTAGAAGGCCATAAGTCAAAGAATCCAGCGACTTATATTTTACAGAAATGATACTATTAAAACAAAACAAAACTGAGCACTAATATAAAACAGAACAGTGAGCAGCCATGTAGCTGCTTTCATTCCCACTGCCTTTTGAAACCCAAAATGCCACTGGAATCAACCCTTTGTTGTGGTTATAACCATCTCTAGTCACAACCTGGAGCTGCTAATTTACAGATGCAAGTGGGGTCATGCATTTGTTTTTCGGAAGGGAAACATGCCTTGTAGCAGGAGAAATCTATACTTACACTGGTGATGCCTGCATAATAGCTTAGTTAATTGCCTCCTGCTGGTCAGGTGCTGGGGGGAGGCCTCAATGTCTGAACATCTATTGAGTATTTTCCTTAAAAATGTCAAGATGGAGCTTTCACTTTCTCAGCCATCTCTCATGTCTTGCTGGGCAGGAAAAGGTGACTGGAAAATGTCAGCTCTGGGATCAGATCAACCCAGAGCTGAGGGAATAGGGAACTTCCCTACTCCAGCTCTTGGCTTTCAGAAATCATTAACATTTCAGTGTGGGTGATCTTATGAACCCACTACCTTTCCACAGCCTTTCTCTGAACTCTTTAGCATCTTTTCACCTTTTCACTGAATTACAAACTAGTTTAAATGGAAAACCAGAATCAAGTTTCTTATTTATGTCACTTTTAGTGTACTTGAGGAGAGTTTTGCACAGTTATAAATACAAATCGCAAGGTGTAATTTAGCTAATACTGTGAAAATGTACCTTGGTGTCAGGTGGTTACTGTTAATTCCTCCAGAAACAGGGAATATGATGGTGATTATTTAATATTGTTTCCGTGGCCTGGTCCATCCCTAAAGCAGACTGGAGAGGACCAATTATATTTCTTAGCTTTTTTTTTTTTTTTTTTTTTTGATCCACGGCTGTTATTTCCAAATCATTTGGAACGCAGGCTCCTGACTCTGAAATTTGCCTCAAACTTATACCAGCTCTGTGGTGTTAAGTAACGTACTTTACCTCTCTGAGTATGTCAGAGTATATCACTGTAGCTCCCTTTCTATTCCAATTCTACTGTATACATTCCCCAGTAATGGGTTTTTTTTAACCTGTTTTTATGTGGGGATTACATTGAATAATGAAAATAAAGCATTTGGCGTGTCATGTACACTCAAATGATACCGAGTTCTGTGTTGCTGTTATTATTTTGACTATTGTCAAGGATAAAGAAGAGTGGTAGCGTGAGCTTATGTATTTCTTGGACAATCTCTGCCTGAGAGTGTGTTGTGTCCTTTGGGAAGAGGAGAGCAGAGCTTACTGTCTCTCCTACCCTCACTCCCTCTCCCCCATAACCCAGAACCATGCAATTAACGCCTACCACGCAATTCAGTAAAAGAGTAGAGGGGCCCCTAGCATGACTTACATTTAAGACCCTGGATCACCAATTAAGGGTCCCTCTTATTTGGGCTTTAGGATGACACTGGAGCTTCACATCCCTGATTTTATACCCTCCCACTCTACTCTGACTCTTACCTTCCAGCTAGCTGGTCCTCAGTCCAGTCTTGGGGACTCTGTGCTCGCTTCCCTATTCACCAGCCTCCTCCCGAATTAGTTCTCGATGACTGAGTCGTCTGAGAGGGTCCAAGTTTGAGCTGTATCCAGAACTTTGCTTTCCCAGATGGTTTCAGGAAACACCTCTTCCATGGGTCCCAGAGATGAGACAGCCTCGCGGCTGTGTGGGCCTGTCTGTGATGGCCGGGTCAAGGCCACAAGGAACGCGTGCCAACACGCACCTCCAGGGTTTTGGCGGGCAGCGTGTCCCACAGCTCTGGGCTGCCCTGCCCTACTCACCTTCCCCGGTGCACCGACCCTCTGATCATTCTCACCTATAACACTTTTCCTCTGGTTTTTCTTCCCCCTCAGCGTATTTTTTTTAAGCAAGGGCTTGCTTTGGATCTTGTTAAACCTAAGAGAAAGCTTTGACAATAAAAGTGTTTCTCTTCACAAAATGGTGCGAGTTCTGTTCGTTCTGGAATTAGTTAATTCTCATCACCTTTTACCAAGACAGCACTTTTGCACATTGAGATAAGATCATTGATTCGAATGGGGAAAGAGGTGCCGCACATTTAACTGCATATATCTAAGTTGTCCATACTTCAGACAATTTCTCCATTGCCTTTGGATTTGCCGAGATACAGATTAAAACCAGTAAGGCGATAAGCAGAAATGTAAGCTAATTCAGCCTTGGAAAAAGCAGAGTATTCACTTCTTCCAGGCAAGTTAACTTGTGTTATTATTGACAACTGCACAGAGAGAGGCAAAAGCAGTATAAAGCACGTCATGTAGTGCCTGATACCTAAAAAGTGCTCAGTAAATGTCAGCTACTATTTTATCATTATTATCAATGGTACAAATAAGATGGTTATAGAATATAGTAATCACGCATATGTATGGCTTGCAAAGCACTTTGCCATATATTATCTCATAGGATACAACTATCCTTTGAAATATTTGAGTCCCCATTTCTCAGATGAGAATACTGTAGTTAGGAATTGGCCATTGGGATTCAAAAGTGGTTTTCTTACCTTTGGTCCAGCACACTTTTTCGCCTGCACCACAATCACCAAGGAGAAAGCACAGGGTCAGATTTGTTTCTGTTACCAGAGTACGCCTCCTGGTTAAATCAAACTCGTGTGTATTCCCTGGATGGCTTGGGTTCGGACTAGAAGTCAGGAGGTGTGCAATGTTCCCATCTCCTCTACAAAGGTTTTTGTGCCCAGAATGCAGTCAATCACACAGCTCCTCAAGAGCGCCATGAGTGAACCCGTCCTCACACTGGGACCAAGTAACACAACATCTGTCTACCTCACAGGATCCTATGCTGCTGCCTAAAAAGGCATGAACGCCTTAGGCTAAGGCTTCTTGGTATCTTTATAATGCTCGCCTGTCCTGCGAGGTAGAGCTAAGCAGGGACAGCGTGACGAAATGGAGAGAGCCTGGGCTTTCCAAACAGGAAGACTGGTAGCGTATGATTTCAGGATTTGAACAGTTTGGGAGTCTAGTCTAGATTCTGCTGCTGGTTAGCCACTTAACCTTCTGTGTGTTAATTGATGTCCTTGTGTCTTAGTGTCTTCATCTGTGAAATGGGATTTATTAATGCCTTTTAGGATAGTTGTGAAAATTCAAGTAAATATAGCATTTACTGCTCTTAGCACAATGCTTGGCACGTGGTAAGCATTCAGTAAATCATAGTTTTATAATTATCATAATTTTAATTAACCTTCTGAGCTTTAATGTGCACGTCTATAATGGAGTCTGTAGAGTGGACATAAGCATTAGATGGAATGTATACACGTTACCCTGTGCACTGCCGGGCACACTCGGTCCTCAGTAAACATAATCACGATAGGCCTTCAGAGCTCTGTAGGTCCTTCCCTGTGTTCCTGGGCCAGTTACCTGTGCCCCTCTCCACCACAACACCGGGCATTCTAGTCCTTCTGAATAGACTTCGTTGCTTGTCTGTCTTCCCCACGTGACCAGGAGCTCATTGAAACGGGCCGTCTGATTCACTTCTGGCTCTTCAGAAGTGGCTGTAGATCTGGCATAGAGTGCGATTTTAGAAAATGTTCATCAGTGAAACAAAGGCGAGATGCTGTGGGAGTCCAGGCCCTGGAGGGCTTCACTCTGCACGTGGGGGGTTGGGGGAGGCATCCCAGAAGGACCATTGACAAGGCCCAAGTCTTGAATCCTAACATGGGATTTAAGCAGATATTTATACCAGATCACAAACCTTTGTGGAAACAGGCTTCCTGGCTTTATCCAACACTGTGTATCTCAAGGGACAGTGTCCATTCTTTGGCATCTTATGGTCCCTTCTAGATTGTTGCACAAGACTATTGAGCAGTCACTGCCTTGAAAAAGTATTTTTAAAACAGAAATACATGCACACAATACACCAAAATGTACAACGGATATGCAATGAAAAGCAAACCTCTTATATCACCGACCCTTGACATCTCTTTCCTTCAAAAGACACACCCACTGTTATTAATGTCTTTCAGAAATATTTTATACATATGCAGGGTTTCTTTTTTTTTTTTTTTACCCAAGGCTAGTATTAAATACACTGTTGTCCATGTTATAATTTGACTTCCAGGAAAATACATACAAAGAGCTTCCTCATTCTTTGGTTGCGTAGTATACTGTGTAACTATCACTTATCTAGCTCCATAGTGATGGACTGGTTTCCAGTATTTTGCTATTACAAATAAATGCTGTAAGTAACCTGAATAGTAACGTGTATGTACATAATTTGGTATGTGTGTGAGTATCTGGAGACTATACCTGGAGGAGAAATTTCTAGAACTGGAACCTCTAAGTACCATGTTTCCCCAAAAATAAGACCTAGCCGGACAATCAGCTCTAATACGACTTTTGGAGCAAAAATTAATATAAGACCTGGTCTTATTTTACTATAAGACTGGCTATAATATAATGTAATATAATATAATATAACATAATATAATATAATGTACAATACCAGGTATAATAATATAATATAATATATTATAATATAATATAATATAATATAATGTAATATAGTTATATTAATTTTTGCTCCAAAAGACACATTAGAGCTAATTGTCTGGCTAGGTCTTATTTTCTGGGAAACACGGTACCAGGGTAAAGGGTTTGTGTATTTTAAACTGGACAGCTTTTGTCAAATTGCCCTCCATAGGGTTCGTACCAGTTTATGCTCACACAAGCCAAGTATGAGAGTGCCTATTTCCTAGTCTCTGCCAATACTGTATATATTTTCAACCTTTTTTATCTTTGCCAAACCATATGTGAAAAATAATATTTCAAAGTCTAATTCCCGTTTCTCCCATTATGAGTGATGTCAAGAGTCTTTTCATATAATTGCGAGTCAATTGTAGTTCATATTCTGTAAATTGTCTGTTCAGATTCTATGCCTATTTTCCCACTGGGTTGTTGGACTTTGCTTATTATTTGTAGGAGTTATATTTTTATTAAGGAAATTAACCCTTGGTGTTACAAATTGCAGTTTTCCCCCTGGAGTGAAGCAAAAGTTCTAGACCTCCTGAAACTCCCCCATCCCTGCCCTTTCCAAGGTCCACCAGACTGTGAGCCCTCGAGGGCAGGGGCCATGCCTCGACCATCTGTGTGCCCCCAGTTCCCTTTGTAGGGCTTGGCAGTGCAAGAGATCTCTCTTCAGGGGCCATTCATTGAACTGAACTGACCTGAATTCCTGTGTTCCCCACCCTGCCTACCCTCCCCTATGGCTTGGGAGTTCCATTTCCTCCTCCAGCAGAAAAAGATGACTTTTCTCATTGCTCACCACAGCCATGCACCTGTTTGGCCTAAACTGGCACCTGCAGCCGATGGAGGGGCAGATGTATGAGATCACGGAGGACACAGCCAGCAGTTGGCCTGTGCCAACGGACGTCTCCCTGTATCCCTCAGGGGGCACTGGGTTAGAGATCCCTGACAGGAAAGGCAAAGGAGCCACAGAAGGTAGGGTTGCTGTGTTGTCCGTGTCGTGAGTCCTCTGTGTCTGCCTTTGAACCAAGGAGAACTCCATTATGCGCGTCATGTGCCTGACTCACAGCTCCATGCCCTGGCGCTTGCTCCATCCCTCTGCACTCCACGCCGGCTGCCAATCCACCTGTGTCTTCATTGCAATTCCTTGTCACTGTGAGCTCATAGCAGGGCTTGGGCAGGGCGAACGGTGCTCAGTGGTCTCCCATCTCATGCCTCCAGGGAAGCATTATAGGCTTTCACGCTGCTAGGATGGCATCTTTGATTGTGTGGGATCAAGAAGAGCTCTTCTGGGGCAACCTCCTGGGGCAAATGGGCACCTCTGGGCGTGGGGTGTGGGGAGGTGGGTAGATAGAGTGTTGTGATTGAAATATCCTTGGACCCTTGTGGTTTATTGGAAACACTGGTTCACGTGTTCTAGCATTTACCAGCCATGGGACCTTGAGCAAGTCACTTAATTGTCCTGAGTCCCAGTTTCCTCATCTGCAATAGCAGTAATCATTAGTGTTTATACAGTGTGTTTGTTTCAAAGATTTTTGACAAGAACATTTCACATTTAATCCTCACAGAGATTCTGTGACGTAAGTATAATTATTTATAACCATTTTAGTTGCAAAAACTCAGGATCACATTAGTTAAGTGACTTGGCCAGAGTCACCCACCAGTGAATAATGGAGTTTGGCATTTGAGCCTTGGTCTGTGTGATTACAGGGCTCTTGCTGTCTCCATAAGTTGTCCTACCTGACTAATGCTGTGGTGACAAGATCCTGAAGGACATGTGGATGAGAAACCCCATTGTCCAATGAGACACAAATTTATTTCTCTATCAGTGATGGACATGGTGGTGATGTTCGGCGTTTGGCCTTCTTAAATCGGACATCCATAGACCCATGTTCTGACTTTCTTAGGGGTCTTTCTAACATGCCATCAATACAAATTCTTTCACTGTCAGCCACAAACTCATAAAAATTGGTGTCAGGAAAGATGTCTGAGCTTACAGGCCAGTCTGGTGGGCATTCTGGGCAGTGTGGCCATCCCTCAGTGAGCAGAGTGGTCATAGCTGCCTCCAACCGTCGCTGCTTACACTTCTTTCCTCTCCTCTCAGTTAACTTTGAGAGGTCATGGCTTCTGAGCTTCCCTGTCCTTTCAAGAATTTACTTTCCAGGCATCAGTTTGGTTAATAGGGTTACATATGCTGATTGGAGTATCTCTTCAAGACCGCAGAAATGATGAGCCGAAGGCCAAAATCAACTCTTTACCTGTGGTCATCTTTAAGGGAAGTGAACTGGGGGCATTTACTGCTACAGAGCCAAATCAGAACCCCTGCCTACTATTTGAGGGGCAGAGCCCATCTTCTCCTTTACAAAGATTTTAAGTCTTAAAACATTGAATAATTTACACTTTTGTTGCCCCTTATTAGGATATGAGGGATCATGCCTAGTACCGTGGGAAGAGCTCTGGTTAGGAGTCAAGAGCTCCAAATTCAAGTCCAGCTGCTGCCACACTGACCTGTGATGTCACCTTCAGCAAATCCCTTGAATAGTCCCTACTGGGCTTCGTTTTCCTCCTCTTTCGAAGGAGGTTATTGAGCTAGATTATCTCCAAGGTCCATTCTAATTTGCAAGTACTGTATAAGAAATTAGTAATAGAATTATGTGACTAACCACATGGCTCTTCAGAAGTTTTTTCAAATTGGCCCTGTCCATGGTCTTGCCTGTTGGATTGTGATACCCAAGCCCGTTTATACTGTTGGATGCCCTAGGTGAATACCGTAAAATGAAGACTGTCTTTAGATCAGCATGTACAAACACAGATTCAAGATATGCTTAATCCTCAAACCATTGCTACAGCGTCTCATTTAGCAAAATGTATTTTCTCCCTTCCATGATCTCTATCAAACATTCTTTAAACAGGAGTTGAATCTATCTGAAATCTCTCACTCTAATGAAATTAGTTTGTGGGTTGTTTAGACAAAGAACAGGAGGTACAGATAAGAGACAAAATAAAATTGCACCAGCTTATTGGTTTACTTTAATTGGAGTATTTTTGCTTAAAGGGATTATCTGTCATTACTAATGCAAATGGAAATCCTGTATAAAAAACCCCTACAATGCAATGCAGTGCTGGAAAGTGGTCAGCATCAAAAGAAATTACTGCGACAAAAAAATACATCCGTCTGGAAAAACAAAGGACAAAGCTTTCTGTAGTTTATGTGAGACCACATGGTTTTTCATTTCTTTTGCCCTGGTCAGACCAGTGCCTACTCAGTTTATGTTTTTAATGGTGATCTTAACAATCTAGTTCCTTAGACACATCTCAAAACTTGTCTCTAACCCTGACAGGAGTGCATATTTCCTGTCCTTTCTGAGGGTATCAAAGAGGAGAGCTGATTCCAGAATTGAGATTGGAGAACCTGTTCCAGTGATGGCGGAAGCAATGGCTGTGATAGAAAAAGGATAAGACAGCCCAGGGTTTGAATCCTGGCCCTGCCATATGTCAGCCTATTGACTCATGCCAGTTACTCCATCTCCTTGGCCTTAGTTTCCTCATCTGTAGAACAAGGATAATAACACCTATCTTTTAACAAACCAGTGGTGAAGAGGCACTCAACAAATGTTAGTTCCTTTCTTCTTGTTCACTCAAATCACAAGCCATTCTGTATCAGTTATTAGACTCTTGGAAACCCAGACCAGTTAACATTTCCCTCTCAAAGATCTTACAAAGGTTCAGGGCATTTTTAAATATTTTTTAAAGGATATATATTGTTTAATAATACATTGAAACACACGGTGAATTAGTATGTTGAATGTTCACCACATCTTTGAGAACAATATCAAACTGCTATTTGCACTATGTTTTCAAAGTGGCTGTAACCATTTCAGGGTTATCATAGGACAGAAACCAAATACAGCAGCTTTTCAAAGTAAAGCCACAAGAACTTATGTTATGCATTAATGGAGACGGGGGTGGGGGCGGGGGGCGGGAAGCATTGAATAAACAAGCATTTCTGATGGTTGAATTGGTGGGCTATGGATAGCATATTCTTTCTGCAATGAAATCAAAATTGCCCATCAGTTTGAACCATGCAAATTGCTGCATGCAGGCTCAGCTGGACTCTCCAAAATGAAACAGCTTATTTTGATAACCAAATAAATTTCAAACAGTTGCTAAGGAAACTAAAGGATTTTTTTTGTAAAAGTTATTGCATTGAAAAGAACCAAAAAGGCGGAAGGAGGGGGAGAATGTTAGCTGAATTAGGAATTTAGAACCTATATTGATAGATCTCAGTTCAGCAAAGAAAAGACTATGATTGGGCAGTGCATGGAATTTCATTTCCTCCAAATCTCTCGTATTTGACTGAGCTATCCAATCAATTCAGAAATTTGTTGAGAAATTTCTTTTATAGGCATGATTATTTGCACAGCTTTGATATAGGAAGCCTGAATTTGTTATGTTTACAAAGAAAGGACCATTACCAGTAGAATCTGCCTTGTGAAACCTGGTCATTCCGTTGGTTGTCCCTAATTCTGAGTTACACTCTTTGTACTGTTTGTTAAACCTCTGGAGGCACCCACTGGTTGAATAGTGTCATTCTTACGAACGTGTTAAGATGCTGACTGTCAGCCATCAACATTGAGGCCTGTTTGTGGGTTCCAACTTCATAAAAGTGGCCAACTTCTTTTACCCCAGGATGCCAGGAAGTTCTTCAGTGGGTCTTGGATCTGCCTGGTCTAGCCTTGATAGCCTGCTGGGGCTCTGAATTAAATTGGATTCTTGCTCCTCAAAAAGGACAGCACACTCTGCCACCATGGAGAATGGCTTTGAAGAGTTTTAATTAATCATTTGTTAGTTTAATGCTCTTAAGAAGCCATCTTCTAATAAAAGGGAACCCCAAATGGCTTCATCTCTAAATGGTTTCTTAAGCGTCCTGAACCTCAGTGTATATATTTTAATACTGTGAGAATTAACTGACCCAATACAGGTGAAGGTGCCCACCATGTAGTTGGAGTTTGATAAATGGTAGCTAAAACTACGACCTCTACCTTCTATTACTACTACTACTACTATAATAATAATAATAATTATTATTATTATTATTTTCCAGAATGTACACAGGGATAAAAAGAATTTGATACACATGACTTTTCTCCTCCATTTGCCTCTACCCTCTCTCATGACTCTCCCATTGGTCAGTCTGGCTATGCCGTGGGGTATTTTCTGTCCTAGAGCTCACAGCTTGGTGCTAACAATTGGGAGGAAAGAATCTTAGGCTATTGGATCTGGAAAGAGGACGGCAGTGGGGTTTTTAAAAGGCAGGAAAGGATGGGAGTGGTTTCAGTCTGAACAGCCCTTAGCCCAGCCAGTCTCACGCCTCTTTGCCACCAGGTCAAGGTACTCGGTGGGCTGTCGCTCTTTCCCCTCAAAAGCCCCCCATCTCATCCCTGTGGTTAGACTCGTGTGAGGACCCCTGGGGACTGGAGGAGAGGAATAGAGGTGACATTCCCAGGTGGGGATCCTCTTTCCCCTCGCAAACATTGCCTGTACACTGGACAGGATGGCACCTGGTACAAAGCTCACTTTGGAATCAAAGCTCCAGCATGGCCCTCACAGCCTCAGGCCAAGAAGTCAAAGTCCTGGTGAGGGGTGTGCCCCAGACCAGAATTTACTATTTTTATTTCATTGTATACACACCAAAGACAATTTGTTCTCCCATTTTGGGCTGCTTAGGTGAAATATTAGAGCGCTAGAAAAGAATATTCCCCTTCTGCCCCTCCTCTGGGTTAGAAGCCAATGTATGCATGCCTCAGGGGGGCTGCAGACCTCCGAGAGAGTCTCTGGGCTTGGCCCCCACCTGTGAGGCTATAGAACGAAGCCAATACAATAGGTGTCTCCTGAAAACATGCTCACTGAAGGGGAAAATGAACTGTGCATGGTTTTCCAACAGCGTGCCAAAGTGCGGGTGAAGTTTTTGTTATTTATTCTCAGACATAGGGCTTATTTGAAGGCAGACCGTTCTCAAATCTCTCCAGCTCTGACTCCCACCTAGCAGTCACAAAGGAAATGAGTCCCTGAAATTAGCAGTCCTAGGCTTATTTCTAGGCAGTTTCTGGGAGCAAAAAGCTCAGAACTCATCCTGCTTTTGTTTCCTACTCCTTCAGAGCTCTGCTTCCTGAGCAGAATTGGAAGCTGAAGCGTATACTATTTTCTATCTGGACTCTAAAAGGATTGTGGTATTGGGGACCCAAAAATCAGATAAGGAGGAACGTGAAAGTAATTCTCTTCCATCTTAACGCTTTGTAAATTTGGCTTCTGTCCCCGGAACTGTGAACCACAGTGTAGTAGTTTGTGTCTGCATTTCCGAGGTAAAAGTCTGGGGCACATTCTGTGCATAAAAGAATTAGATGCAAGCTCTTTCCCATGCTAATGACAGAATACTCGCAGTACTTTTATTGAGAGCGTGCATTTTAACTTTTTTTTTGTTGGCATATTTTTAATTAAAATAACATTTAATGGTTTGAAGCTAAAAACCTGATGTTTCTGCCTCAGAGTTTATAAGAGAATGATAACATATGGAGAAGTTTAACATTTAAATTGAATTTTATTATTTAAAACAGTAAAATATTTTATGACTACAACAATGCCCTGCCAAGCTCCATTTCATCATTAAATGTGCTTTGTAAGGAATCTTACAAAGCTAGGAAAAAAAGACATTTTAATTTCTTATTCCCCAAGTGCTTTTTATAAAAAGTTCCCATAAACGTGTTTTCTTTACAAATGGATTCTTGTTCTCGAAAGTGTCTCTCCTCACATCTCTAGCAACACAACAGATTTGGAACTGGGACACCCAGGGGGTGCTTTCTAATGACAAATAAGATGTAGTCTGTTGACTTGATTATGGCTTGTCATCGTCCTACAATGGTCTTCTAACAGCAGGGTCTCTCTCTCTCTCTCTCTCTCTCTCTCTCTCTCTCTCTCTCTCCCTCCTCCTCAAAAGGCCCATGTCTGGCAGGAAGTTATGGTATATATTTTTCACATGTGAGTGTGTTTAATTACTAAATAGAGGAAGTTTGATAAGCAGCCTTCCTTCCTGGTACTGGGGGAGGTGCCCCCAGATAGCGGTCACTCTCCTGATTGGTGACAGAAATGGTCAAGAGACCTTACCCCTGACCACCCCATCGGCAGCGTACAGGGTTGGGGGCCAGGATCATAGGCTTTACGCCTGAACTTGAGAAAGTCCCTCAACTTTACCCACTCTGAGCACACAAATATTCAAAGACCTCCATCCTAGACAAAGAAGCATTTTTCCTTCCTTCATCAGTACCATCTTCCTCATCCTCCCAAACCTACCCCTCTTCCCAACACAAACCCTCATCCACATATGTCAGCCTCAGAATTTGACTTCCAATTATACATAAGTAAACTAGTAAACTTGTAAAATACCTTACTCCGCTCGGGTCATGCTTCCCACTGCTGGAGGGGGAACCATTCTAAGTTAGAAATTTAGTAACAATACCTTGTTTCCTCGATCCTTCCTCTTTTAGCATGCATGCTTTTTCACACGCGCACACACAGACACACACACACACACACACACACACACACACACACACACGAGTTATTCTCTTGTGACCACAAATGATTATTTTTAGGATCAAAATATGTCTTAACAAGCTGTGGAATTATGCAGTAAACAGATGGCCCTTGGGGAGCACCCATACTGCTTTGGAAGAATGCATATTTTTAGCACAACAATTTGAGGATCACTGGAAAAAAAAATAAGTTCTGGACGTTCTTACTCTTCAGTAGGGAGTCGTGGGGGTTGGAGGCTGGCAGCAGACCATTGTAGAGAGCGGTGTGAGGGAGAGGAGAGCCCTGCTGATTTGGATGCTCTGAGCCCTTGTTTCGCTGGTGGCTAACCATCATGTTTATGTCTTCCCTCCCCTGTGTCTTGGTAGGCAAGCCAAGTAGTTTCTTTCCAGAAGACAGTTTTATAGACTCTGGAGAAATCGACGTGGGGAGACGGGCTTCCCAGAAGATTCCTCCTGGTACTTTCTGGAGATCTCAGGTGTTCATAGACCATCCGGTGCATCTGAAGTTCAATGTGTCTCTGGGAAAGGCGGCTCTGGTTGGCATTTATGGCAGGAAAGGCCTTCCTCCTTCACATACACAGGTAACCGGAACCCTACATGCCCTGCTGATCTCCAGGGGCGCCTACCCAAAGTGAAGGTGCCTAATGCTTAAACTTGGATGCTTATCCTTACAGCCCATTCATCCACTTGCCCTCTCTCCAGACCCTACCTTTCGGATGAGTGGGGTTATATTCCTGGGACTTCTTAAGAGGAGAGAATTCTAAGAAATCTCTCAATAGCCTTTCTGCTATCACCCAGTCTCCTAAGTTAAATCATCCAGGAAATGTAATCTAGAGAAAAGAAGTATGTACTTTGGAGTCAGACAGACCTGAGTTTGAGTCTTCTCATTATGAGCTATGAAACCTCAGACCATTTCTTACCCTCCCAGAGCAAGTTTCCTAATCTATCACATGGTGATAACGATGCCCACTTTTCAGGGCTGTTGAGAAGAATTAAGAATAACATTTATAAAGCAGCTAGTGCAGGACCTGACTTAGAATAAATGTTACTTCCCGTGTCTCTTACATTCTTCCTCTCCTTCAGAGTTTCACATTTACTCAGACACATGTGCACCAGAAACACTTAAAAAACTCCTCCAGGATGATTGACATATTACCAGTCATGAGAGGTAAAGAACAAACTTTTGTAAGGTCTTCCCAGCTCCGGGATTGGAGTAACATACGTCATAGGCACCCAGCAGACATTCCCAGGCCAAATGCAGTCTTCCTAGCCCCAGTAGTTATTTAAGAATTTTAGGTAAAAGCTAAATAGACACATTTGCTCAGGATGGAGTCACAACAAAATAGAGCCTGGGCCCCTGATTTCTTTATAGAACTGCAGTGCTGGTCCTACACTTCATGCTTCCAGACATTTTTACGTTGGGATAGAATAAATACAAGTATATCTATCTTGGTTTTCTAAAAGATGATAGACAGGTAGATAGATAGATAGATAGATAGATAGATAGATAGATAGATAGATAGATAGATGATAGATAGACAGATGGGTGCATGCTTGATTTGCTTGCTAGTCTACCAGCAGAACTTAACCACCTACCTGTTGTTAATTCGGGAGTCTCACACTGGCAAGCTCATCAACTGGCAATTGTGTTTGACACAGCATCTATCGAAAGAGTTTTGAGCTAATCCAGTTTAGTTCCCCTAAACCTGCTCCTGCAACTGGAGTGCTTAGAAAGGATCATTGACAAAAGGAAGATAGATAAAAATCAGCTTTTCATTTGTGCTTGACTGACATGGAAGGCCTATCCAGGGCTCCAGTCCTAATCCTCAACCCCTGGGATTCCCGCCATTCCTCGCACAGAGTGAGAGTTCAGGAGTCGTTCAGGGGCTGGGTTTCTGATCATGTCCCCACCACTGGAGACCAAAAAAGAGTCACTAATTATGCTGCATTCACAGAGACTGTTCCAAGAAATAGGGTCTGGGGAGGGCTTGGAGTTGGTCAATCCGCCTTCCTGGGGCTTTAGCCTCTTCGGCCGTCTCAGGTTGTTTCCTTGGGTCCTTGCCAGGGAAAGCCTGAAGAAAGAAGCCAGCATTGTGGTGAAGCAGGTCCACTGCTGATTACACTCTCTTTGTCCTTCAGTTTGACTTTGTGGAGCTGCTGGATGGCAGGAGGCTCCTGACCCAGGAGGCACGGAGCCTGGAGGGTCCCCAGCGCCAGTCTCGGGGCGTCGTCCCCCCCTCTAGCCACGAGACCGGCTTCATCCAGTATTTGGATTCAGGCATCTGGCACCTGGCTTTTTACAATGACGGGAAGGAGTCGGAAGTGGTTTCTTTTCTCACCACTGCCATTGGTAAGCAACCTGCGCCCCTCTGGGGTCTGTGGGATATTGTCTCTTTGCATGAGAAGGTGCTTGGGGGTGCTGGAGGCTGACACTGACAGGGGAAAGTGTCTAGCTCAGCATTGTAGAGGCCACTTGCACTCTGCAAACCTCACCAGGTTTGCTGGACACGAAATGGGAATGAGATGTAGGGAAACATGGGAAAGGAGTGATGTGAGGGACTGAAGGGCCATCTGGCTTCCCAGGGCCTGAGCCCAAGGCGGGTGCCCACTGCCTTCCTTGTGTTGTCTGAGGCATCATGTGTGGACCAGCAGCTACGTTTAAAGACCAAGGGGTGAAACTGACAAAGAGACAGGAACCCTGGATGACCAGCCCCACACGGAGGCAACGCCTCTTTTCTTGTCACTTCTCTGACACCTTTATGTAGTTTATAGTCTCCCTTGCTTCAACTCCCTGATTTGTTATTTGCATTTCTGTGGGGGTTTTTTGTTGTTGTTATTGTTTGTTTGTTTTTGTTTTGCTTTTGGAGCCAACAAGCTCTGGCAGATGAGAAAACAAGATAAAGGCTTGGACAGAGAGTGCGAATGGCAGTGCCAAGGGCTGGATGAACAATGCCATCCGTCAGAATGGGGTTTTGTTGAGAACAGAGCTGTCCTGATGTTTTACATGAGTGTGTAACCCCGTCCCTGTCCCTCGCAGTGGGAGGGGCTGCAGCTCTCAGTTCAGGCTGAGCCCTTGGCCATCTCACTAGTGTATGGGGGTCCCGGGAGCCTGGCATCCTGTTCTAAGGAATGTCTCTTCTTTGCCCACACGTGTCTCAGACGTTGTCTCCTCCTGAGATCGCCACCATATGCTGTAGGACTTAGTGGCCAGTAGTTCAGAAAACAATTTTTTCTGAGTTTACATGGGAAGCACTAAGACATAGGCTGGAGATAAAATCTCCTAAGGAAAATAAAACACTACAGAACAACAAAATGTCATTCATCGGAATGCTTGGGAATGGGGCTTCTGCTTCACAAAAAGTTACATGTGGTTACAGAGCTCACCTCAAAATGCTGCCTTCATCCTTGGCTGGGAGTCTGTCCCTCTGGCATGAAAAACGGAGTTGAATAAAAACCTCTGAATCTGGTCCTCGACCCCTAACATGCTTGCAAGTCCCTGGTTCTTTTTTTTTTTTTTTTCCTTCTAAACAGCAGTAGTTATTTTCTGGCCATTTTCCCCTTATTTGCAATCTTGCCCTTACTGTTGAGGCAGAACATACCTTTCCATGAAGAACGGGGCATGATTTATAAGCTTCTGCTGTAACTGCAGTCTCCATATTCTACCCTCTTGGCAAAGTGATGGAGGTGGGGCTGTCAGGCTGCATGAGCTCTGAGTAGGAAGTGCTCTTCTGCGCTGTCCTAGTGGAAGGGTGTGTCCCAGCTGCTGGTCTCCGAGTGCTCGAAGGACAGGGACTTTGACTTTGTCTCCTCCGCCTCCCCAACATCCAGCCAGCCCCCCGTGTGCAGTGTCACTCGGTTAATAAGGGAATGAGCATGAGCACGGCCTTTCCTCGCTCAACCCCCATTGAAAGGGCTGTCAGCAGCTGCAGTCCTGGCAGTTGCAGGCTGTGGTTTTCTCCCTGAACGCCGACTTTTGAGGTAGAGCGGAAAGTATGCTCAGTTGGGAATCTCTACCACTAACCTATGATTTGACCCCGCACAAATTACTTAAATTTTCCAGCTCTTGGTTTCTCGAGATTCTGGACTTTGAGGCTGCAGCTCGGTAGTTACTGTGACCTCAAGGCTAACGGTGCAGCCTCCTTCCCTGTCACTGGAGAGCCAGGGCTGGTCCTCACCGCCAATTAGGCTGTCACTTTGTGGGGTTTGCCAGACTCCAGACCCTGTTTCTTTTCTCTTTCTGGACATGGCAGCTCCAATTGAGGGACATGATTATCACATCATTAGTGGTGCCTGAGTTACAGCTTCATGGTCTCAGCCTGATTTCTCTTCGGTGTGGTTCCCCAAGTAGCACAGGACATCATGCTTGCTCAGAACTAATCAGGATTCTTTATTTGTAATAACCGAGCATAAATATGAAAGGATATTAATACAAACCCCCAAAGAAAATGACTTTTAATTAGATGTACAACTTAGAGAAATAAAATGTAGGTACAGTCAGGTACCTTTGCCAACTCTTGGCTTGTCAGAGCCTGCTAACCTGCCTTTGTCATAATTAAGGCGATGGTCTTGCTTTTCCCCCTGGTTCTCCTGTTCTCACCTAAATGATGAGATCTGTCTTCACCTCCCTTTACCCTATAGTATCTTTTAAAGCAGGTGGGCTACCCTGTGCTTCTCAGAGTTAAGAAGCACTTGGTGTCTTATTAAAATGCAGATTCTGCTTCAGCAGGCCTGGCTGCTGTCCTTAGGTTCAGCATTTCTAACCAGCACCTGGTGACTGCTCAGGTGTGGGCCACATTTTTTGAGTAGCAACAGGTTATCGTATCTTATGAGTAGTGTCAAATGTGGTCCAAAGGAATCACCTGGGAAGCTAGTTTAAAATCTCCATTCCTGGGCCTTTTCCCCAGGAATGATGACACAGTAAGGCCGGATGTAGAGCCCAGGGAATCCTGGTGGTCTGTCCACTCAGTTTTGAAAACAAAAGCCTTATGAGCACTTCATGCCATTCCATCCTTCTCTTTCTGTTCCATGTTAGCTCTGTGACCTCAGCCAGTCACGTTACCTCTCTGGGCCTCATTTTCCCTGTCTGGAAAATGAAATAGTAATAGTACTTTGCAATCCCCGTTGGGAAGACTAGAGAGAGCAAGGTGCTGGGTACAAGCTTTGGGCGCTGTGCACTCCAGAAATGGAAGTTGTTAATGCCCTCTCCCATCTCTTTCTCCTTCCACCTTGCTCTTGCTGCCTTTCTGACTTGTCTGTCTTCCTTCAAGCTACAATGATTGTTTCATGAATACGTTTTTTTCTTTAATACAAAAACAGACCAGTTCCGATGTTGCTATTAATCCGACTCTCCCCAAGAGTCCCTGGCATTGAGTCTCAGCTGTCTGTGGTTGTTACCTGTGAGCTCTGAGTTGTAATTTGTCTTGGCAGGTTAATTAAAAGTTTAGGTCTTGTTTTAGTGAAGTCATTATGGTCCCAATATACAATTGTAACTCTCAGGTTTGCTCAACACGCAGATTGGAATATGACCCTCCCTTCGTTACATGTTGAAATACAGGCTACAATTTAAGAAGATCTGAGATGTCAGAATCCAGAGTATTTACGTCTGTTTGTAATTAAGTAACAGGAGAAATAATTGTGTTTAATTTAACAAATGGCTAGATGGTGTACATTTTTGTTTTTCCCTCCATTTAATGCAATCCAGCTGATGATTTCAAATTAAATGAGTTTATCTTTTGCCTTGAAAAAAAATCTAAAAGCACTTTACAAACTGTATATACAAATATATGCACATAGAGACCTGATATTGACAGAGCTTCCTCTGAATTAGATGCCTTTACACACACACACACACACACACTCACACACACTTGCACACGCACATACACACATACACCACTAAAACCAAGCAAGTTTTAGAACAAAATCTGGCAGCTCTTTCCAGAAAGAACTGTCTTTTCCCCACGTATGGAGATCCAGAATTTGAAGGCAATGTTGTTTCTGGTCCTGGCTCCACTGTATACCAGTCGCCAAAATGTAATTTACCATTGCAATTTACAAAGGGCTTGTAAGTACATTCTTTAAGCCTTGCAGTAACTCCATGAGGCGATTATTCTTATTTTTATTATCACTCCCTATTGCAGATGAAGAAATTGAGGTCCAGAAATAGTAAAAGAAAAGCTAGAACTTGACTTTATATCTGTCTGACTCCAAAGCTTATGATCTTCCTTCTTTGGCCATCTGCCTCCTTCCCAGGAACAAACCCCGTATTATACTTCTGTTTTCCACCTATTCATTCATTCAACAAACATTTAGAGAGCGCCCACTGGACAACCATGCTTAGCTCTTTTCTGGATGTAATTTAATCCTCACAAGAACCTTAGACAATATGTGCTTTGATCTCAACTTTTTTATTAGTTTCAGGTGTACAAAGCAACATAATAGTTAGACATTTAAACCCCTCATAAAGGGATAACCCACCCCCCAAGCTACTACTCTGACATCTTATATAGTGTTACAATACCATTGACTATCTTCCCTGTGTTGTACTCCACATCCTGTGACTATATATACCTATGTATTTATAGTTGACATTCAATATTATTCTACTTCAGCTTCAGGTGTACAGCACAGTGGTCAGGCATCTACAGAGTCTATGACGTGATCCCCCTGATAAGTCCAGTGCCCATCTGGCACCCTACGTGATCTTTACAACATTGTTGATTATATTCCCCACACTGTATTAACTATCAATTTATATTTCTTAATGCCCTCACCTTTTCCACCCTAACCCCAACCCCATTCATCATCCTGATAGATCTAGTACCTATCTGGCACCATACCTAGTTATTACAATATTACTGACTATATTCCTTACATCCCTACATCCCCATGACTACTGTGTAACAACCAATTTGTACTTCTTAATCCTTTTGCCTTTCACTCATCCTTAATTCCTCTCCCATCTTAAAGAAGTCCCTGTAAGAGTCCTTGTAACACGGGTTTGGTGGTGATGAACTCCTTCAGCTTTTTCTTGCCTGGGAAGCTCCTATCTGTCCTTCAATTCTAAATGACAGCCTTGCTGGGTAGAGCAAACTTGGTTGTATGTCATTGCTTTTCATCACTTGAAATATTTCCTGCCACTCCCTTCTTGCCTGCAAAGTTTCTGTTGAGAAATCAGCTGACAGTCTTATGGGGGCTCCCTTGTAGGTAACTAACTGCTTTTCTCTTGCTGCTTTTAAGATCCTTTCTTTGTATTTAACATTTGGTATTTTAATTATGATATGTCTTGATGTGGGCCTCTTTGGGTTTATCTTGTTTGGACTCTCTGTGCTTCCTGAGCTTATATGTCCATTTCCTTCACCAGGTTAGGGAAGTTTTCTGTCATTATTTCTTCAAATAGGCTTTCAAGTCCTTGCTTTCTTCTCCTTTTGGTATCCCTATAATGTGAATATTGGTATGCTTGATATTGACCCGGAGGCCCCTTAAACTCTCGTCAATTTTTTGGATTCTCTTTTCTTTTTGCTTTTGATTGGATGTTTTCTGCTACCTTATCTTCTACATCGCTGGTTGAATCTTCTGCTTCATCTAATCTACTGTTGATTCCCTGTATAATATATTCTTTGTTTCTATTAGTATATCCTTTATTTCTGACTGGTTCTTTTTCTTGATTTCCATCTCCATTTTTATAAGATCATTGAGAGAATTCTTATAACCAGTGTTTGGAACCCTGCATCTGATAGATTGCTTATCTCCATTTTGTTTAGTTATTTTTCTTGAGCTTTGTTCTGTGGGGTTCACTGGTACAGTCTTTCTAGTTACCTGAGCCACATGCTCCAGGTGCGTCCTTTGTGTGGGTTATGTGTGCCCTCCTCTTGTAGTTGAACCTTGGTTGATAATTGCACATCAATGTGAGGGACTGACCCTTGGGCTCACTGGTTGTAAGGATTTGCCTTGACTACAGTGGAAGGGTTGTTGTGCAGGGGCTGACCCTACAGAGCAGGATCTGCCTCAGAAGGACTCTGATGCCTGCCCAATCCACCCCTTAGGTGTGTCTTACTTGGGGACAGCTAGGTGATACTCCAGCTCATTTTGAAGCTGGCCACTTGGGGGTGCCAGTCCCAGGACCATCTTGGAGGGGATCCGCTGCAGGGCTACTTCAGCCACAGCCTGTGCCCCACCCAGGGCCACCTAACGGGAACCAGAAATAAATCTGCAGATGTCTGCTGCTCGTGCCATGCTTGGAAGCGCCTTTGAGAGGTCAAGCTTTGAACCAAGGCAGGCTGCCACTAGTGCCAGCTTAGGGCTACTCAGCCAGAGGTACAGGACATGCTCAAGCCAGATGCTATTTGTCTGGGTTCTGCAAACCTTTGAGAGACTCTAGGAAAGTGCAGCTTGAGCCAAGGCAAGCGGTCTGCATGAGAAAGACACTGAAAGCAGCCTGGGTGTGCCCGAAAGTTGGGCAGGGCCAGGTCTCAAGTCGCCACGGCAGAACAAACGAACAGTGGAGACTCAGAAATGGCGGCCACCCAGGAAGAGGGAGGGCTCAACAAAGAAATAATGGCTGCTGCCAGCTCCTCCATCCAGAAGAAAGCCACCTCTCCAACCCCCGTCCCAAGCCAGACAACTCAGTTCCCCACCATTTGTCCCTGCCACCTTTCCAGCTGCTGCCCCAGCCCTGGAGCTCAGAGCGAGTGATTCCACTGGTGGGTAAGTCCGCGCACGGTCCCCTTAGGAGCAGGGCCTGTGAGTGCAGCTGCACTGTCTCACTCAGTCACAATCTCCACTGTTTTTCCCAACCAAAAATTATGGGGACTTCTCTCCCCAGCACTGGAACCCTGGGCTGAGGTAGGGCTGGGGTCTCTTACTCCTTTAGGGAATGGGGGCATCTCCACAGCCAAAATAGCCCTTCCGATCTTTAATGCTCACACATGGGTGTGGGACCAGCCCATGCCTTGTCTCTGCCATTGCTTCCAGTCTAGAGGTGGCTTCTTCTGTATGTCCTTAGTTGAAAGGTTTCAGTTCAGCTTGATTTTAGGTGCTTCTCCATAATGGTTGTTTTGTAGATTAGTTATAATTTTGATGTGGTTGTGAGAGAAGGTAAACAGCGTTTACCTACCGCGCCACCTTAGTTGTCTCTGATCTCAACTTTATAGATGAAGAAGTTGAGGCTCAGAGAGTTTAATTGACTTTCCCAAAAGCACAGATAGTAAGGGCAGAGCTAGGATGGAAACTTGGTCTCCAAATCTCAGGCCCTTCCCACTGTGCCACAGTATCTCACTATTTTGCTACGATACTGTTAAATATTTTATTTCCATTTGTATTATATGGGATATTAATTTCCCTCTTCTAAACTTGCCTCCAACATAAGTAAGCATCTTACATCAATCCAGGAAGTTTTCTTGAGAAGTCATTGAGAAGACCATGAAAAAAATATTTCACAGCATCCAAAACTTTAGAAACAAAAATATCTTCATATGCACTGCTTGCAACCCCAAGACCTGACAACTCAGTAGTGCAGTGTTGGGGGTCTCCAGATAGCATCTTATCTTTTCATTTTGGTTGATGCTGAAGCATAAAAGGACAGATCAACATGACATTGTGGCACTGTAAGCCAAGTTGGGAAATAACAGAGGTGCCCCACAGTGGATTTAGAAACCCAGAGGAAATAAATGAGAATCACTGTTAGAAATCATAAACCCTGGTAATTTTTATGAGAAATGTGCCCTGGTCTTCCTGCTCTGAGGACATTAAAGAGAAGGGTCCTTTTGTTCATGCCCAGGCAGTTGCTGGAAACCGACTTCTTCTGTGTCCAGGGCTAGAAGCAGATTTAGTCCCTCCCTCCCTCCTGCCTTCCTTTCTTTATCCAGCAAATGTTGCATTCCTGCTCTTTCCCAAGTTGGAGATACAGAGAAGGCGTGATATGGTTTGTGGCAAAAGTAACTCATGGTCTAGATTAGTGAGAAGGAGCCCCTACACAGTAAGCACCTCTAATCCAAGGAAAGGAGAAAGGTCACTCCTGGCACTGGTCCGAGTGCCATGAAGGTGCCGGGAAGGCAACAGTATATCCAGCTGGATGGGTCTGGGACGGCTCTCTAGATGAAATGACATTTGATGGGACCTTAAAGGAAGGATGGAATCTTCACATTTAAAGAAGGAAAACGGGGTAGGTGGGTTGTTGGGGGGCTCACTCCAGGTACCAGGAACAGTGTGAGCAAAAGGCCGGCAGGCGGAGGATTGCTGGCTGTAAGGAGCCAGCAGTTCTGTTTGACTAGAGCACACGATGCTCTGGAAGGGAGAAGCGAGCACTCAGGGGAGTCTTGAATGCTGCCCTAAGGAAGAAATTCATTCTGCAGGCTTTTGAGCAGGGACTGAAATGATTAGAACCAGAGGGTTTATCTTATGAGGCCCAGAACAGGAGTCCATTAGTTTATGTAACCAGAGGAGGTTACTGGGATTGAGCTTTGTGATTTCCTAAGCGGAAAAAAAAAAAAAAAAAAAAAGGAAAGGGAAAATGAGAACGGGCCAAAGGACTGGCTCAGTGGCACTTGTGGTATTTTTATCTGCTGTCCCTACAACCCGTTCCTCTTTATCCTAGGTCTGAATAGATAATTCCACATAAGCTTTTATCTTCCAAGGATCATCTAAATTGGCTCCTTTATGATTTTCCAAAGACCACTGGACAGTGCTGTTTCCTTATGTCCCTTGCCTTGATTGGTTAAGACTGCTTGCTGTTCATTCGCCTCTAGTGCTTTTGCAAGGATCTGGAGAGAAAAATCTCTGATATTATATACTGTAATTTGTGTCAAAACCTGCACTACTTCAAAGAAGAAACTAGGAAAAGTGATTGAGGAATGATTTTCAGTGTTTAATAAGCTCTGCCTTCACTATTCCCCATATCCCCTTCCTCTGACTTATAAGATACCATACAGCAATGAAGAATCAAGGTCTCTCAGTAATCAATTAACCTTCGTGTAAAAGACATTGGCAGCACTTTGTGAAATTTCTATGGGAAACACTTCTTTGGAAAAGTGCCCTATGAATTCACCTTTCCCTGGTAGCAGTGATTTATTCGGAGCAGTCTGGTATAAAAGGGGAATGAAATTGTAGGCTGTGCTCAAGTCAGCACATTGGAGACAGACTATGGCCAAAAATCTGCTCAGTGGAGGAGAGCTAGGAGTATCAGAGAGCTGTATCTGCAGACTGGAGACTAGCCCTGCCAGCAGCTGTCCCGGTCACAGAAGACAATAGGTCAGGCAGGGTTCCCCCCTCCCCAGTCCCCCACCCCCATTCACTGCCCTGGGTCTGTCTTGCACTACTGAACCTTCTGAGTTCTCTGGGACCTAGGACCTCAAGGGCAAGAAAGAAGACAAGGTACCTCAAGGACACAGTAGGTACCAAGCATTAAAGCTTGTCTCTAGCTTTAATGCTTGGTACCCACTATTCTTGGGAATAGTTAGAAATGTGTTTAGTGTGCAAAGAACAAGATCCTCAGCTTTTAAGTGACGTTTTCATGTTCTCATGCACACTCTCAGTCTAGGGTGTGTCCCTCCAGGGCCAGTACAGCAGCCCAGCAGGGGTATCAGGGACCAGGCACTTTCCACCCTCATGTTCTGCCATCCTCAGCTCCCGCTGTTGTTTTCATGCTTGGCCTCTCTTGGTCTTAAGAAGATGGCTGCTGTACCTTCAGAACTCATGTCTGCCTCTCAGGCAGGAAAACAGAGAAAGGGGAAGGAATCAGAGAAGCCAAATTTTTCCTAAAATACTCAGCTTACATTTCTTTGGTAGACCTGTGTTCCTTGGACACTCAGAGTTATAAGGAAGTCTGAGAAAGTGAATATTTTCAGCTTGCTACATTGGCACGCTAAACAAAATTAGGGTTCTCTCAGGAAGAGGGGAAGTGAATATGGGGTCATCAGTGTCTGTCACCGGCTTCACTGAGCCTGGTTGGCTCAACAGATATCCATGGAGAATCTGTTAATGTATGCTCTCCCCTGGCCTGGGCACTTAGGTGCAGCCATGAGGCAGAAACAGCGCTTGCCCTTGAGGTTCCCATGGGCTAGAAGCAAGGCTGAGAAAAAGGAGAAGCCGCCCGTATAACAGAGGAAGAAGGAAAAGGGTTGGTTCAGCCGGTTTAAGACCCTCAAGGAGCAAGGCCTGTTTTATTAAGCCTCAAAGCCATATGCATGATGCTTTAAGGGGGTGCACAGGAGGAGCAGGTCCAGGGGGTTGCAGGCAGATGGAGACACTATGCCCATTTTCTCATTCAACCAGCGTTTACTAATTGCCTTTGTCCTAGGCAGGCATTAGTGTCTTTGGTATGTAAAAAAGCCATGCTTCCTGCCTTTGAGAAATTTAGACGTGCTTGAGACATCTTGAGATAGATTCTTAAGTTTACAATCATCTAATATACAGAGGGTGCCAAAACAATGTATACGCATTTTAAGAAAGGAAAAAACTGTATGAAACTCGTAATACTCAATATATACCGATAACAAAAGATGAATTCAAGTTATGTGTATACATTTTTTTGGCACCTTCTGTATTTGTAATCTATAATGGTAAATGATACACATTCACTGTGGTAAAGAAAAGAAAAGAAGAGGGTAGCCTAGAGAAACATACAGGAGACCTAATTTAGATTTCTTGGGTAGGGGTAGGAATAGAAGCTGCTTAGATGAAGGTTTGGAGAAAATATACTGAGCAGCGGGAAGAGCATAGGCAAAGGCCCTGAGACAGGCAAGCGCTGGGAGTGTTTGAAGAACGTTATTGTGGGAATCAAAGGGCCAAACAGTATCAGGTAAGACGGAAGAGGTATCAGGAGCCAGACTGTACAGGGCTTTCACACGGCATGTGAAGAGTTTCTTTCTTTTGTTTTTTAATTTATCCTAAGGCTAACAGGAAGCCACTGTGGGACTTTGAGCTAGAGAGACCTAATTTGACTTACATATTTGAAAGTTTCTCCAGCTGCAGGAGCTGGGACACCAGTTAAGAGGCCATGACAATAGTCCAGGCAGGGGCTCAGGCTGGCCTGGGCCAGGCTGGAGGCCTTGGAAATGGGGATACATAAACAGATTTGAGCTATATACTGACCCTTGGAGATTATTGGCAAATCCCAGGTGTTAAGGTGATGTTTTCTAAGGAAAGAGATTAAAACAGGAAGAGAAAAGGGTTGAGGAGGGGTCCATGTTAGGGTGAGTGAAGACGTGCAACTGGCAAAGGAGACGGTGAAGGTCAGAGAGCTGGGTGCAGGGGACGGGAAGGGTGTGCTGGGGAGACGTGCAGGTGAGAGCCCAGGTATTGTGGGACTCCTCCATCTCAGCATCTCAGCCATCTTCCTCTACCCATAGCTAAAGCTTCCATTTTACTTTCAGTTTATGTTTTTGCCACTTTTGGGATATACAATGCCAGGAGCCTTCGCAAACCTTTTATTTGTTTAAATTGCACTTTTAAAGATAAGAAAACTGAGGCTTGGAGAGTCACATGACTGGGCCAGGGTCACACAACCACCAAGTGGCGAAGCCAGGATCATAATTGCAGCCGTCTGTTGATTGAGCACCGATTCTATGCCAGGCACTGTACTCGGTGCGTTATCACTTAGTTCCCAGATCACCTGGAAGTTAGATGATGTGTGTTTCCACATTATAGATAAAGAAACTGACGCTCAGAGATCTCATGCTGTTTGCCAAGATCTCATCAGCAGGAAGTAGCAGAGCTAGGTTAACAAGCCAAAGCGCATGCTTTCTCTTACACCTTAGTGACCAGGTTCCCAGTGTGCGATGCCATCCATGTGTGTCCTGACACACTCTCATAGAGAATCGTCAGTACGGAGAAGAGGGCATCCCCACGTCCCGGGCTCCCACGTGCCAGCTGTGTGCCTGCCTGCAGAAGCTGCAGGGGACCTGTCTGCCTTGTTCAAAGACAACCTAACCTACCCTGACTCTGGCTGAAGGAACCCTTACTCCCACCCCCTTCCAGAAACAGTTTCCAATAGAAGTTATTTTATCAGTGATGGTTTAATTTTTACAGCTGATTACATTTTATTTTCCAATAGCTCTTTTCTCCCTCAGTTGATAAAGGCAGTTGCTCACCCCCACCTTGCCAGCTGGCTTTGTTATTGCAGAGCCGCAGCTCCAGGAGGGTTCTCACGTAGTGGTTTTCTTTCCCTTTACAGTACCACTGATATGGGGGACGTGATTACATATATGGCCTCCTGTTCTGTAATACCCTCTTAGGAATAACCCTAACCCACGTCTGCTGGACTTGGCATGGGTGATAGGTAGCGAGGTTGTCACTGTGGATAGAGAGGCGGTGTGGTCCAGAAACAGGGCAAAGGCTTTGGAGTCAGACAGACCTCGGTTTGCATTCTGGCTGCACTATTTGGGTTAGTCTGAACCTCACCTAATTCCCATAAATGGGAATAAAACCTGTATTAAAGAGTCTGTCAATGACATGAAAGCACGTGCTTTGCGGTAAGTTCTCAGCATGTTTTTAATTATTCAATATTTGCTAAATATAGACCATTCTAACTGCTGGAGATTCATCAGTGAATAAAACAAAAGCCTTGCCCTCAAAGAGCCTACAGTCAACTGGGAGAACTGACCCATCCATAAATAATTCCGATATAATTTGCGCCAACAGAGAGGTATGTACAGGCTCCCGGAGCAGCAGAGAGGAGGGCAGCTCCCTCTGCCAGGGGTCCAGGGGGAAGTCGTCGGGCATGAGGACTTCCTGTGAGCACAGTGCTTTGTGAGCTGGAAAGCAGGGTATACATATTATTATCCACTTGGGGCCAGACGGAAGTGAGAACCAGTAAGGAAATATAGAAAAGAGTTATTCAAAAAAAGAAAAAGAGAGAGAGAGAGAAATTGAGATAAGATAGTAACCATCCCTACATAACCATAAACTGGTCACCGTTGACTGGGTAGGAAAAGATCATTATTTGCATTTTAGAGATGAGGAAACAGAGCCTATGAATAGTGGCTCACATGAGGACCCGAAGCCCGGTCTTCTGAATCCGATCCCAGAAACTTCTCCTGGAGCCTAGTTGCTGGCATAGGACTCTGAACATGGCAGACCCTCATCAGAGGGTCAGTGAGCCCCAAGTGAAAAAGTTCAAAGATCACAGATGCTCTCTGCAGCCTAGAACCTTCTTCTGTGGACGTGAACATTGTGGGACGCTCTGAAGGAAGGATGACACAGCTGTCAATTCAGGGCACTGCCAGTCACCTGGCTGGGGAATGCTCTTTCTGTCCTGGGAGATCTGTACATTCCAAGGCTGCTGGATTCAGGGGGCAGAATAACTCTGAAACTGGTTTAAGTCCCGCAGTTTTTCTGTTGCAGCTCAAAAATGGAAGTGTGGGTGCTAGAACATTCCAAGGCACTGTTATTTGTCTTTAAATTTTTGATCTTCTGATTCCACAGGGAACTTCTCAAATGTCCCATTCTAGTTTCAGGTCTTGTCAATCTTTACAAACTCCCTGCCTTTCTGAAACTACTCGGGAAAATTAATAATATTAATAGCTACTGTTTATTCAATCCTACTATATCTAAGTGTTATCCTAGATGTTTTACACGAACTATTTCAGACTCTTAAAACAGACACACAAAGTAGTATTTTTCCCCCCAGAAGAAAGTGGAGCTCACAGTGTTTACATGACTAGAAAGAAGTTTCATACCCAGCCAATAAAGGAGCTACCGTGTTTCCCTGAAAATAAGATCAAGTCTTATATTAATTTTTGCTCCAAAAGACGCATTAGGGCTTATGTTCAGGGGATGTCATCCTGAAAAATCATGCTAGGGCTTATTTTCCGGTTAGGTCTTATTTTCGGGTAAACATGGTAGAATTTGAATCCAGGTCTGTCTGGCTCCAAGACCCCCACTTTTCTCCTCGTATTCTTTCCTGCTTATGCCTTGGTATGAGAGTACCTATTGTGTCTACTGGGAGGAGATAGAGGGCATGATGGGTACCCAGAGGAGAGCCCAAAAAATGAGGTGAGGGCCAACCTGGGAAGGTCTTTGTAGACCAGTTTAGAAATCCGGTTTTTAAGGCAGTGGGGTGCACAAGATCATTTTTAAGCAAACGTAGTGTGATTCAGGTCTTAGATCGATCTCTTTGGCAGTGGTCTATCCAAGTGGGTTGGTTTCTCAGACTGAAACAGGGAGACCAATTGGAAAACCGTTCAATAACCAGTAGGGTTAGATGAGAGAAAAGGGCCTGAATTGGAACAAATGCCACTGCTCTTGTATTAAAGAGGGGATGCATCCCGGGATATTATAGACTGATTTTCTTGACCACTTGTATGGTAGCTCTAAGGGAGAGGCACGAAGTGTCAACTTTGGAGAATGGATGCATAGTGATAGCATTAATTAAACAGGTGGAAAATAAGGAGAAGTGGGTTTGTTGGGAGAAGGAAATAGGGAGATGGTGAGTTCACATTAGATGTGAGCTATGAATGGAATTTCCAAGTAGATGTAGATGTTAGTTGTTGGCAGTTCCCAACGGGCCGATGGAAAAATAGGTGTTGACTTAAGGAAAAGCTCTGACCTAGAGACAGAAACCCAATGGGTGTCATCAGTGTGGATGAGAGAAGGGGCAGGTGGGAGGGCCGTGAGGAGCAGGGACTCAAGGATGGAACCCCAACATTCAGAGGGTGGGCAGGGAGAAAGATACATACAGATTAGCTTTAGAGGAACATTCGTTGGCTGATTACAAAGAAACTTTCGGAATTGGTCTGTAGGAGGTCATTTGCAAACCTCAATGGGAGCAGTTTCCACCCCCTGTTGCAGGTGGAAGCGGGGTCACCACAAGTTCAAGAGTGAGTGAGAGGTGTGGAGTAAGAAACAATCCCTTCTAGACAGAGCAGAGAAGGAGACAGATCTTAGTAACCTGAGGAGGAGGCAGGTTCAAGGAAAGGTTTATGTAAGGTGGGGAGCGCCTTGAACATGTTGTCAGCTGTGGGAAAAATGCCAGGGGAGAAGATTGGAGGCTCAGGAGAGAGGAGAGATGATTAATGAAAGGAGGTGGGAGACATGGAATGGAGGGCAGATGCAGAAGGGCTAGACTAGGGAAGGAGGAGAGCCACCTCCTGTGGGACAGGAGAGGGCAGTGAGGATGAGAAAAGATGAAGCTAAGTTTGAAGGTGAAGGAGAGTGGAATACAGAGTAGGGTCTGCACTGATCTCAGGATCAGCAGTGCTTTCTGGAAATGGATTGCCTTACTGGGTAAGCCCTTTATGGCCTGAATTGTGTGTGTTCTTTTCCATGTAAAGGCAGCGTCAAGGCAGCACTGAATCAAATCAATTATATTATGTAATATAGCAGTAGAGAGAGGAGTAACGTGGCTTAGAAGTTAGAGAGTGGACCTGATGCCAGATGGCCTGGTTTCAATCCAGTCTCTGCCACTTATTAGCAGTGACCTTGGGCAGGATGATAACCCATCATTGCCTTAGTTTCCTTGCCTCAAAAATGATGATGATATTAGTAAGCCACTTCATGGAGGTAAATATGAGGATAAAATGAATTAATATGTGTTAAATACTGAGAACAATGCCAGGCACATGACAGGTGTTATGCAAGTAAGTGTTTGTTATGGTTATTGGCAATAATAGTTGCTAGTAATTTTCAGTGCTTACAGGGTCCCAGGAGTATACTAAGTGTTTTACATGCATTATCTAACTTAAATTTTGTAACAGTCCCAGGGACACTAGAGCAATTATTTTCTTTATATAAATGAAGAAACAAGGTTCAGAGAAATTAACAACCTTGCCCACAGTCACACAAGGAGTAAGGGCAGAGCCAGGATTTGAGTGTAGGACAGTCTGACTCCAGAGTCCATGCTGTTTCTACACTGGCTTTTGTACATTTTATCTGGGCTCCTCCCACGTCAGGACCAACTTCCCTGGCACCTCTGGTTTCCCCTGCCTCCTGGCAATGGGTGAACATTTCAGCTCTGCTCTGAGGACACTGCAGGGTGTGTGCTTTGTCAGTCCTTGGCACTTCTCTGGGCCAAAGAGTTTGTATCAAAGGATCTCTACTTGTGGAAAGAGCTCCTTTATCTTTTCAATCAAGCAAAAGTTTAGTGATTGCAAATCTAACAGAGGTTTGGGCGGGTTTCTTGCTGCTTAAACAGAGCAGAGGACCTTCTGTTGAAATGACAGGACTCTGAGTGTTATATGAAGGGTTATAAAAAATTGTTAGCCAGAAACCTCTGAACATCTGGTTTTAGTTTGAGTAGCTGCTTGTTCATGCCTTTATCTGAGCAGTGCTCATGTTCAGGGCTATTAGAAGCACAGTTTGTTTCATTCCTGGTTCATATTACATGTCAGCCTGATTTTTTATTTTCATTTGTGTCATAGGCCAAAGAATCCATGCAAGAGTGCAAGGGACAGACTGTATATTTTAGAAAAGTGAGAAAAACTTCTATATACTAAAGCAGGAAGGCTGGGGTAGTATTTTTCACAAATAGAGTTTGAGTTTTCTCAAGACTATAAATGCAAGCTATTCCTCGGAAAGCTTTTATTTGGGAAATTGTACCACCATTATCTCTTTCTTTTAAATGATAGAGGAGGAAAGTGAAATCTGTTGAACTTAGGTTCTAAGTTCTACACTAAGCACAATTTATTTACAGTAACTTGTTTTAATTCTCATAACCAACTTGTGCCCATCAAAGTTACTATCTCCGTTTTTCCAGATGAGGCAGCGATTGTGTTCCAGGTCACACAGAATCAGAGCTGGGATTCAAACCTAGGTATATCTGATTCACACTTATTTTGCAAGTTTCCGGCGGTTTTTAAATGCTCTGCTGAGATCTGTCTTAGATGTTCAGTAAGTGATAAAAACACCTTTGATGACAATACTAGATCATAACAATATTGAAAACAAAAGACAAAAAAGATCCTTAGCATAATAAAGAACATTGATTTCTAGTCAACATCCAGTGCTTCCTGGTTAACTAGTACCCAAATTCTCTTTAAAATCACCAAGAAATTAGAGTATGTCTACTCATTAACAGTGTTTTAGAAGTTTTGGCCAATATAAGACATGAAACAGAAACAAGAGGCTGAGACAAAGCTAGCATTATTTGTGAAGGACGTGTTTGTATTCCTAGAAAACAAACAGTAATTGAAAAATTATTTTCCTTAATAAGAATTCAGAACTTGTAACTAGGGTACAAGATAGCTTTACAGAAATCTATAGATTTCCAATATACTTAGAATAACCAGTTATGAAATATAATGAAAAATGTCCCAGTCAAATAAATCAATAAAAATTAAAATATCATCTTAATGAGAACTATATGTGACCTGTGTGACAAAAATTGTGAAATTTTATTAAGAGCTATAAAATAGGACATGAATAATTAGGAAATATAACATGTTCCTAGATGAGAAGGTGAAATACTCTAAATATGTCAATTTATAGGTTAATGGAATGCCAAACAGAATCCTAAAGGGAATTTAGGAGATTTGGTTGAATGGTTTAAGACCTCAGCTGGAATAATAAAATGATGAAAGGATGGAAGAAATTCCAAAAAGAATAATGAAAGGGTGCTCATCTTTCAAAACATTAACATACCATAAATCTGTAATAAAAGAGACTAGGAGTCAAGCAGACTAATGAAATAAAATTGCCTAGAAATAGCATCAGTTACATGTAAAATTTTAATATTTGAAAAGGGAAGAATTGCAAATACTTGGAGAAGGAAAGGCGTCGTTACTAAATGTTGTTGGAATAACTTGGAAAGGCATCAACTTAACCTAAACAGGCTTTAAAGTAGCATTCAGAGGGACAGATGTTGGTAGACACAGAGAAGCATTTTTAGCCTGCGGCGTTGGCCCCATGTTTTAAAAAATTGGACAATTTCCCATAAAACTATAGGTTTATGGTTTACCTTTAAAACTTAGAAGACCAAAATTCCTGCAGGACCAAGCCTCTGCCCCCGCTGAACACTTTGTAATTCACCACAGTCTCTACCTCATCCCTTTTTCTCATACCTGACCTTCCTCACTCCTGTAACTCACCTGCCTGGCCCCTGGAGGAATTTGAATTTTTACCCTCTGATTCAGACTTCACCTCACACCATATGCCAAAATAAATTCCAGATGGATTAAAGAGGTAAATACTTAAAAGTCAAACTTAAAGAAGGTAAAACCCAGTATTTGCATATCTCCGACTTAGAGAAGGACTTTTAAGCTTAAGAGTCTAAAGTTCATGTGTAGAATAGCTTGCAAAAATATATAGTATGCTGTAAATATACCTGAAATATGTTTAACCTCATTAGTAATCTAAGAGGTGCAAATTAAAATAATTGTGGGTTTTTTTGTTTTGTTTTGTTTTATTTTTTTACGTAATAAATTAGAAACCCTCTCCAAGGTTATATTCAACCCTGAAGGGACCACAGTGCAGCTATACCCACATGTATTACTGGTTGCATTGTAAATCAGTACAATCCTTTGGGAAAGCAAATTGGCATTTTGTAGTAAATCATAAAAATGTTCCCATTTTCAGCATCTGCGAGTCTTTCTTAAAGAAATAAACCAATAACTTGAAAAAACTTCTTGCTTATCTCAGCACTGCTTACAGTTGTGAAAATTTGGAAACAATACAATTTTCAATAATAAAAAACATATTGAGCACACTATGGAATATTCACTTAATGAATATTATGTAGCCATTAAAAATTATCATTATGAAGAGTATGAAACATGGGAAAATGCTTATAATTTTCAGCCCCAGCGGTAGGACACAGAAGTTATGTTTACAATATGAACACATCTCTTAATAACAATGTGATTTGCCTAATTCAGTAGTTCAGAGGCAGAATTTGAACTTGAATTCAAGTCTTTCAACTCTGAGACCACTGCCATTTCCACCTGTCTATTTCCTGCTATTGAAACCAAAATGACAGTTAGAGGATATTGGTCAGGGTGTTTGTCAGACTGGCCACTGGAGTCTGGGGCTCTTCCAAACAGAACCTAATGTAGGGCTTCAAAGCACTAACTGATGGCAGCTCTGCAAGAGGATTCTCTTGTCAACCTTATAACCTCTAAGAGCTGGGGTTTTTCTAAAAGTTTCCTGCTCTCCCGAGTTGGCTCAAGTGATAGAATGGGCAAATCTAGAGGACCAGGAAAGGACCTGACTTGAACCAAAGTCTGCTGCCAGTGTAATTTCATAAGTGCTACAGGTGCTACGGACACGTGTGTTTCTTCAGCTCTCTGTCACACACCTGTATGTACTATATAAATATTTCCATTGTTGTGTTTGTTTGGTTTTACGTTTTAACGAATGCATTAAGTTAAAACCATTAACCATGAAGGTGCACCATGCTTTGTAACTCAACTTTTGCTTGAGGTGAAAGACAAGTCCATCCTAAATGCCTACTGTCAGAGAAAACCAGAGAAGGCTTAGTAGAATTCACTTTAAGAAAGAATGCATATTTTTTAAAAATCCTGAGATTTGAAACCTGAGCCTGAAGTTCTGTTTCCTGCATCGCCCACACCCAAAACAGACAAGAATTTTCTGTGTAGCAGAGTTTGTTGTGACATTAATAATCCCTTATGTTGTGCAGAACTTTTAGCTTACTCAGCACAATGGCATACAGTTTTTTTAATGTTATTTTGTTCTTTACAAGCCAGAGAGGTAGGATGGTACTCAGATTATTGTCTCTAGTTAGAAGAAGCTGTAGCTCACGTTCAGAAGTTAAGGCTCTTTTCTCCAAGGCTCTTTTACTGGTCTAAGATCACACTGCAAGTTCGTCCTATATGGACAAGTCTGGATTTGAATCCAGTTCTGTTTGATTGATTGATCCATTCACTCATTTATTCTCGCAAGCTCGCATTCATCCACAATGTGTTTCTTCCACACCTTCTGTATGCCGTGCCCTCTGCTAGGGCAGTGGTGACCGCGGTGAACAGGGCAGACAGGGACCTGCCCTGCTGGATCTCTTAGCCTACAGGGAGGGCATGGATCGGTAATGTGACTATGGTGAGTAATGAAGGAGAGGGATGGGGTCTTGGGGAACACTGAACAAGTGTTCCCCAACTAACCTAAATTGGGTGGAGTCATGGAGGCTTATTTTGAGTATATGACACCTAAGCTGAGCCCTCCAAAAACTAAATAGGGAGAATAAAGTGACGGGCAAGAAGTGAGAAAGGAGGAGGAATTAAGACAGATGCCTGAGGCCCACCAGCATGTAATGGGCAGAGGAAGGGCCAGAGGAGGAGGGGAGGGAGGAGCGACTAGAGTGGCAAAAATTATCAGAAAGTGTGCTGTTTTTAAAGCTGAGAGAAGAGACAGCTTCAGGAATGCGGGACTAGAAACTCATCTCAGATTCTGTTGAGAGGAACTTGTGGTTGAATGTTATATTTATCTCCCTCCAGGAGTCCCACCATAATGAGAGCAATGATTTAAAACAAACAAACAAGGATCAAACCCACAGGGAAAAAGAGAATAAGAGACAATAGCCATCAAGAGATGTCAGGAAAACAGAAAGTGGGCTGAATTAGCAGCATGGAGAAAGCTGAATCCTGAGCCCCTGCTGATTAAGACGTCAGTGAGACGCAGAGCCCCAGGAACCCTCTGGAACAAGGCTCCGGGGACAGCAGAGGGTGAGGGTGAGGCATGGAGCTGACACGCAGACGGACTCTGTCTAAGTGATACCCTGTTTCCCCGAAAATGAGACCTAGCCGGACAATCAGCTCTAATGCATCTTTTGGAGCAAAACTTAATATAAGACCCAGTCTATATTATACCATATTATATTATATTGTATTATATTATATTATATTATATTATATTACCTGGTCTTATATTACAGTAAAATAAGACCAGGTTTTATATTAATTTTTGCTCCAAAAGACACATTAGAACTGATTGTCCGGCCAGGTCGTCTTTTGGGGGAAACAAGGTATGTGAGCAGCAGCGGTTAGACCCTTAGGGTGCCCCCCTTCATCTCACACAATCAAATTATCAATCAAGTGTAAGGCTGGAATAAAGATATTTACAGCAATGCACATTCCTAAAATCATACCTCCCACTCACCTTTTCTCAGGAAGCTTCTGGAAAATGCACTCCACCAAAATCATAAAGTAAACCAAGAACTGGGGGTCCAGGAAGCAAGGGGTTGAGTAAATGAGAGAGGTGCAGAGAAGAATGATGGAGGTGTAGCAGGCCTACAAAACAGACGGGACCGCACTCAGGCAGAGCAAGCAGAGCCAGGTCCCCTCTAAGTGCATCATAGATGTTAATGTCATTGTCATTCCCAACTCCACTTCCATACTTATCGTTTTCACAAAAATGACACAGTTGTTCAAATTTAGGTTTTAACTTTGTATACCGAACTCTACGAATTCTGATAAAAAGCAAATCAATTTCAAAACATGTATTGTTTGCGCATTTATTTTTGTTGTTGTTGTTTTAGCAAAGCATTATGTTTGTGGTTGTTGTTTTAGCTGCTGCCTGGGGGAGACAAGTACATGCAAGTCTGGGGTCCTTGTCCTCTCATAGCTTCTCACAGCCAGAGAAGACTTAACACCGATAGCACTGAAGACAACAAATGGGGGACCATGTAGTGCTAAGTGAGTTGTCAAGGGAATTACGAGGAAGCCACCAGTGAAGGACACTATAGGCTGGGGTGAACCAAGAAGGCATAGGAGGCTTTAGATAGGAAGAAAGAAAGGGGGGAGCCACAGGACAAAGATCCAGGATGAGAAGCTACTTAAAGTATAGGGGAATGCTGAGGTGACTGGGAACGAGAAGAGGGGGTTCCCATCCCAGCCCTGCAAGCCACCCAGCTGTGAGACCCTGAGAAAGGTAACTATCCTCCCTGAGCTACAGAAACATTTAATGAGATCATGCATCGGTATCTGCCTGATGACACACAGTGGCCTCTTACTTTCTTTAATTCATACTTTGAGTCTGAAGCAGAGACCTGTTGACTGGCTGAGGGTCTGAATGAGGATGTTTTCTTGGTGGCGTCAGAGCTATAGACTCAGACCTGTAGTTCCAGACAACTTGGTTGTTGTCGGTCTTGGAAGGTTGTTCAGAGAGGAGACAGATTTACTATCGTGGGCTTTTTGATTTGCTTGAAGCAAAGCTCCTTCGGGCCTCCAGCTCAAACTGTGGGAAGTCTTTTGTCCCCCATTACTGGCATCCCTTAGCCGACTGCCCTTCCCGGCTGGAAGTGGGCTGCTCCTCCTGCATCCCAGCCCTGCCGCTGTACCTGAGTCTGAGAACGCCTGCCTCTGAACGTAGTCCACTTTTCTTAGTTTCTTAGTAAATACTCCAAGGGCCCTTGTCTGCCTGGAGACTGTCTTCCCAGCCTCAGTGCTGAGCCACAGAGCTTTCACGCAGGTCCCTGAGGTGTTGCTTCCTCCTCTGGCTATAACATTTATGCGTGGCAGGCACGTACCACGTGGTGAGCCATCATCTCTTCTCTCCTATCAGAGTGTGAGGTCAGAGGGCAGAGGCTGTGCCTTCGTTATGTCTCAAATGACTGTTTACCGAGCATTTGCTCTTCGCCTGGCCATGAACTGGGAGCTGGGACTCCAAGGGGGCTTAGACCCCACCTTGACCCTCCAAAGCATTCATTGTGCTAGAGGAGGCAGGCATGGGGATAACTAAGTGCAATGCAGTTTCACCTGAGCTGTCAGGAAAGCTTGAGCGGTATGAGGATGTGGAGGTGGGGAGAGAAGAGAGTAATGAAGTCAGTTAATCTCCAGTACCTGATGCACAGTAGATTTTCGGTAAGTACTAGTTGTTTGGGAGACCTAACAGTGTTTGGCTCTGCAACCTTGGACAAGCCATTTCACTTCTCTGAGCCTCCATTGCATCATCTGAAAAATGGGGATGATGACTCTTAATGGGATTAGACTACTTATCACAGTGCCGAGCACATAGCAGGACCCAACAAACAATGGTGGTGATGGCTATTGTTAGATTTATTGTGACCTATTGTCTGAATTTATTACTTTACTGTTAAAAACGTGTGCCTGCACTAGAAATCTAAGAAGTTTAGAGGGCAAGAGGGAGAGGTCAAATATTCTAGCACATCTTTGACTTTCAGAGGATGTCTTTGGAAGTGTTCTCTGCCCAGTGTCTTCTAATTTACTGTCCTGGCAGTTGAGTGTGAAGGTTGGAATTTCCCCCACGGTCAGGGAGGGACGAGGGGTTACACTCAGCCATCACGAGCTAAAGCTGCTCTCCCTAAACCTTCCAAACTGTCAGATGACCAGAGCAGCCGTCCCCTCGGACTTGGCTGTTTTGAAAAGGACGTGCACCTGTGGCCTCTGGAACTCTGGCCACCTGCCAGGAAGGGCAGCAGGGTGACAGAAGGCTCTGCCACCCCTCAGGCTAAGGTGGGCAAAGATGCCATCTCTACAGGTGCAGGACTCAGGATCAAGGGGCCTGTTACTCCAGCCCCAGGAGGAGGCAGAAGGCTCAGCTGGGACGTCTGTTCCCTGAGAAGGTGATGATCTGTTTTTCCTGCTTTCTATGACCTTCTTGGGAAGCCTCAAGACCTAGGAAACACAGGATCAGCCCCTGTCACCCTCCGTTTAACTATGAGCAAGTAACAGCTCCAGCAGCTACTCAAGCGGGTGTGTGTGCACGTGCTGTGCCTGTGGCTGCAGGGCCCGGCCCTTAGCTGTAGTGATGGGTCAGGCCCAGTCAGCAGGACCAGCTTCCCACGTTGTGGGTGCAGCCAAGGTGCTCAGGGTAAGTGACAACAGAGGGAAGAAGCGATGGGTTAGCAGTGTGAAGGGGTTCAAGGGAAACGTCCCTGGGGTTTCCAGGAGAGGCTAGACCCTTGCAACTTGTCTTTCACAGAAAGAAGGAGTGCCATCTATGGAATGTTCACCCTTAGAGGGGTAAGCTGAAAGGAAGAAAGAATTCGGCATCCCCAATACATTCGTGTGGGTACATCCTAGGATACTGTAGTGTGTCACGCAGATAGAAAAACATAATCTTATGTGGACTTAATTTGTGTCTTAATAATATAAGCCAATACTGTGTGGAGACACTGTTGGAGCGTTAGTTGCTGCTTTCCCAAGCTTAGCACCGGTTCCCTCGTCCTTTTGTCGTGAAGTACACATGCCCATATGCACAGTGTGCTGGGAGCCCCTGATGAAGGAGAAGTGAGCTGAGGTTAGCCAGGGGACAGCCAGGTAATATTAACCCACCTGGAAGGGTCCACAGCCCACTATCCCTAGACACTTAGTTCCTGGTACTGTGACACCTACCGTGTGTTGCACACTGTATAATCACACATTTTACACACAAGGAAAGTGGTGCACAGAGAAGTGAAGTGATTTGCTCAAGGTCACAGAGGAGGTGGCAGAATGGGATGAGAATGCCCAGGGTCTCACTCTAAAGCCCGTGCCGTTTCTGTTATACTACAAAGCCTCTGACCTGGCCTGTCCAAAATGGGTTTGCTCTGTTTGGTTTGTTTTGACTTGGTTTCATTTTACCTACCACTCATATACTGCAAGCCACACTATGTGCTTTATGTGCATTATCTCACTTAACCCCCAGCCCTCCTGTGAAAGAAATGAGTAAGGAAACCAGGGATCAGAAACCCTAAATGATTTTCCCAGGGTTGTGCAGCTAATGAGAGTCAGAACTAGAAGTCAAACCCAGGTCTGTCTGATTGCAGAGTCCATGGTCAGTCATGGGTCAGAGAGTTCCAGCCAAGTGAAGTTGAATTATGCCAGAGGTAGGATCCAGCCCCGAGGAGCTGAGCTCGGGGAGGTGGGGCCCAGGTGACCATAACTGAGGTGGTGCTCACATTGCAGCCCAGTGGACCAATAGAAGGAACCAGGGACCAAGGAAGAAGGCTGGCCGGCCAGCCATGGGGGCCGTGGTCTAGTACGCCAGGAACCCCTACGGGCTGCCATCACTCAGGCACGCAGACAGCCAGAGTAGGAGCTACGGGGCTTCCAAACCTCTCACTGTAGAGAGTGGGAAGCCCTGGCTCATGGACAGCCCCCCTTTCATTTGTCAGGGAACTGGGGAGACTTCCCTTTAGTCAGGACCAGCCAGGAGCTGACATTTGTATTGTAAGCTAGTGTAAGGTTGTCTTAAAGCCCCTCTGCTGCCAGAGTCAGAGGTGGCCAGAAGTTTCCATAAACTTTTCACAGCAGCAACTGTTGTTCAGTTCCTTGCAAGACAGGTAGCTTTGCTTTTGTCAGTGGGTAGTTTCTGTCTAGGGGCTGAGGGAGTGATCTGTCTAGGTGGCTAGAGCAGCTGTAAAATATTTAACTTGAACATATAATTACATCACCATGGTCTCTAATAGGATTTGGTGTCCAGCAGAAGTCCAGCTTGGCCTCTGGCCCAGAGAGATAGACCCACGTTATTATGCTGAGTGTTACATACTAGATAAATAAGAAAGAAATACTGTTCAAATCACTGTGAAACAGACCAACACACATTATAATTATTGTAAAGAAAAATCCACCAGAGTCTGAGAATTTATCCATCTTTTAATCATTTTATTGTGTTAT
This sequence comes from Rhinolophus sinicus, assembly GCF_036562045.2. NCBI lineage: Eukaryota > Metazoa > Chordata > Mammalia > Chiroptera > Rhinolophidae > Rhinolophus > Rhinolophus sinicus. Next base: position 115,633,169 of record NC_133756.1, read on the forward strand.
GTCCTGATAGGAGTAATTCAAGTATATAATTCACAGAAGCCATCTTGACAGATCTTGCGAGAGAATAGGTTTGGGGCCCTGCAAAATGTTATTATAGCATGTTCCCCAAATACCTGATTAGTACTGTTTTGGGAGAAGAGAGCCCAATAATACAGTGTCTAGCTGAATGAATGGAACAAGCCCAGAGGAAGAGAAATGAAAGTGAAGCTGTAGGTCTGGAGAAAAAAATTTATAGAAATGAAATTTGAAAAAAGTAATGAAAAACAAACAAACAAAAAAAGAAATCAGCAAGGAAGCAAACAGCCCAGACCCCCCAGAAGGAGCCCAGCCTCAGGATTTCAGGCTGAACACACCAAAGGACATGAAATCAAGTACAAGTTGCCCTTTGTCATTTGATATTTAACAAGTGTTGAGTGAGTAGCTACTCTAGACAAGGCCGTGCGCCAGTCACTGGGGAAACATGGACAAGATGAGGAACTGGAAACGGATCCCTTACTCTCAAGGAATTTGCAGTCTACCTGGGAAAAGCGGCATATTCGTAAATAACTAGACTTCAAGGTAGAAAGCAGTAGGTGATAAGTGAAGGATAGAAGTAAATTGCCACTGGGATTCAGATGAAAGAAAAGAGAAACCTCTCTTGCTAGGAGGAATCTGGGGAAGCTTCATGAAAGAGGTAACATTGAACTTGGGCCATGATGGATGTTTAGGACCTGGATAGAGTAAAAGGGTGGGGGGAGGGCTTTGCAGGTGCAGCCACCAGCGTGGGCCCCCATCAGGGAGGCTGGAAGCGGTGTGTGGGTTCAGGAGGAGGTGGGAAGAAATTTGGCAGCAGCACAAAGTGGACATAAGAAGGACTATTGTGGCAAAGAAATTAGTTTGGAAAGGGAAGTCGGGGCCTAAACTCCTTGTTCAGAAATGTGGGCTTTCTCCTTGCCAGTGTGTCTGAAAATAATAGTTTTGAGCATGTTTTAGGTCATATATAGACAGATTCTATTTCAAAAATTATGAATGTATTTTAGTAAGTGGGAAAAATATAATTGTGTCAAACCATATTTCTGTTTCAAAGAAATTTAAGAAAATAAATGAGACAAAATAAAATGCTAAGTGAGTAATAGGATAGAGGGCATGTGACGATGGCAACAGCATAAAGGCAAAACCCACATAAGTGACGTTCAGAAACACTGCTCCAAGCCAAGGTCATATATCCATCTATATGCATCAGGGACCAGGCAGGTGACAGCAACGCAGGAAGCTGCAGATAAGGAATGTGGACAACCAACGTGCCTAGGCCTGTCCTAAATGAGAAGAGGCTGTTGCCATGCTGGACTTTCCAATTTTTCGGGAAAGCCAGTAAGACTTCTCTATGAACTCTCCTTAACAACAACAACAACAAAAACCCTAGCAACTAATTCAAATTTTTTAAAACACAGTGCAAACACAAGTGTCCACAGGCCTCCAGTTTGTGATATCTACTCTAGATGCTCTGAAGCAGTGCCTTGAAGAGACTCAATTCCAGGATGACAGCTCTGGCCGGTAGGGATAGTCCAGACTGAGAGGAACAAGGCTGGAGGCAGAAGTGGTTCATGACAGAAGAAACACAAACCAGACATTTCCATTTTCTAAGTGAAGTCCAGGCCAGCATGGGAGTTTTAACCCGCAAGTACCTAGGTCGTCTTTACATAGTTCTGTGCGTTTTTAGACCTGACAATGCTGATATAAAGGGGGAAGGAGGAACTTGGTTTTCTACGTGGTTTGTAAGCAGTATCGAGCTTGGTGACAAGCCCTGATAAATGATTGGAGAATAATTAGCAGTCCCCCCCCCCCCCTCTTCAGAACCTGTTTCTGCTCCTCCATTGTCTGTCATCACAGAATAATTCAGCACCAAGTGATGCTCGTTAGATGGAACTCTCTACCCAGCAGCTGAGTTGAGCTTTGAAAAAACTGATTACTTAAGTAATTTGTTCTGAAGACAGAGTTGACATGCAGTTGGCAGGCTGCTCAGCAGGTCACTGCGGGGGGCACAGAGATGATGATTCTGGAGCTGGCTTATGGGACCCCCCATCTTGCTCAGAATTGCTTTGCATTTCAAAAGGCTGCCTATTCTTCAAGAGCTATTCAAATACCACCTTCTGGAGGACCTAGCCCTTCTCCTTGGAAGTGGTCCACAAGTTTTTTGCATTCTTGCATAGTTTAAATCTTTCTGTCCCCTCTGGCTTGTTTTGATATACCTGTGTGTAAAGTCTCAGCCTTTCTTCCAGACCAGAGGTTCTCAAAGTGGTACCCAGAGCACAGGCATGAGCATCACCTAGGAACCCTACCCCAGCTCGATTCAGTCAGAAACTCTGGGGCTCGGGCCTAGGAGTCCATGTTTTAACAAGCCCTGCAGGGCACTGACACAGGCTTAAATGCGACAATCACTGAAACTATACTAGGGATAGGAGTAAAGTGACATTCGCTGAGCACTTTCTGTGTACCAGGTGTGTGTGTGTGTGTATACACGTACATATATAGTGGTTTTATTTAATCTTCACAACAAAGGTATAAGACAAGTGGTTTTCTCTTTTCAGATAAGTAAATAGAGACCTTAGATACAGTGACTTTAAGTCCCACCCTTAGAAATAAGAGAGTTGAAATTTAGACCCAGACCTGCCCAACCCCAGAGCCTAACGTCTTTCTGCTGCTTCAGAACAAGGGCCACACTTTGGGTCTCCCTGATGGCATCAGCACAGAGGAGCCAACAGAGACTCGTTTGAATGAATGAATGAATGAATGAATGAATGATAATAAGTAAATGAATCAATATTATTGTCTAAGTATGATAGGGTTGTGAGTGGCAAGAACTGCATTTTGATATTTGAATCCTAGTAGGTATGTTTTAAAACCAGAATTTCAGTTAACAAATGGAAATAGGTACTGGTATATCCTTTGTGTTGTCCTCTATCCCTGACAGAGACTGATGGCAAAAGGAGTGGGGTCAGCATGTGTTCCTATTTTGCTGGCAGTGGTGGTATAGTGGAGGAATTCCTAGATTAGGTGGGAGTAGAAATCGAGATTTTACCACTAGCCCTGTCACTTCTTAGCGGCATGACCCTGAGTAAGCACTCTGTCTTCGTGTCCTCATCTACAAAATAGGGAATAATAAATAGCACCTTCCCTTCCCACATGCAGAGCTGTTATAAGGGTCAAATAAAATTACATATTAGAAATGCTTTAAAAACACTAAGTCCTGCTCATGTCAGTTATCATCAAAGCCTGCAAAGTAACCGCCTGATAAGTTAAGGTCCAAGGTGAGTGAATGAGTCAGGGTCTTCTCAGTCACAAAGAGCAAAAACACACTCACGCAACCCCAAGGAAGGGCAGGAGTGGTGATGAAATCGTTTCCAAAAGATTTCCATGGTTTGGGACCAAAATCTTCCCTGAAAAGCCTCCAGGAGTCCAGGCAGTTCCTGGGGCCACAGTCATTCTCTACTTCTCGTGGGCTGTGTGGCCTCTTGTTGTGGGGTCCCTGACACTGAGCCTCAGCTCCATCCAGCGCTCCTGGCTGACAGGCTTACATCCTCTGTTCACTCGGGACTGCTTCCGGTGAACTTCGGCTCCTACCTGGACAGAATAACCTTACCAGCCCCTCTCTTTCCATCATATCTTTTGGCTTCTGCTCTCATGCCCTCATCACTGACGGCCACATTCCCTGGGGTCTCTTTTTGTTCAAATACTGGAGAGCGGGACTCTGACTGGCCCACATCTTTTGAACACCGGGCCTTGTTGTAGAGTGCAGGTCACTCAGCCGATGAAGTCTCCTTGGGCCGGGTGCTCGTCCCTGTCCACCCAGCTGTGGCCAGCGAGGAAGTGGCATCATCTGGACCATCTGTGCCTGCTGCTCAGGCAGGAAATGTGGGCAGAGCAGTGCTCGCTCCTCAGAAGGAACAGTGGGTGAAGGATTGATAAAGCTATAAGGGAAGGGAAAGCGTCTCCACACGTGTGAGCAGCACCTCTTCTTTGAAGGCCCTGATGCTCTTGAACAGCATAGAACCTGTCCTTCTCCTCACCAGTTGATGTGTGTGTCTCCGTGGCCTCTCTGTCATATGCTCACAGGGCATGGAGGAGACGGTGCATGTGCAGCATTCTCTGGGAAAGGCAGCAGCATCAGAGCCAACTGTGAGGACTCTGACATCTGTGAAAGCTGCTGCCAACAGCCCTGGGAAAAGATGTGGGAGCTCTTAGCTAGACACAGCCAGCCGCCTGCTCTCTAGTCTCATCCCTGCACACTTGGCCTTGGGGACTCGCTGGAGACCCCTCTCACAGGATAGATGATAACGTGATGCTGGCTAGTTATGTGAAGTCACAGCAGGGAGGTTTGAGAAGTTGGAGTCTGCCCTTAAACGACAAACTTCCTTTTTCTCCCTCAGGCCCTAAACATGATGATCTAAGCTTTTTTGTTTGTGTGGTTTTCTAAGGACTGACAATTTGGTTTGATTCATTAGATCACCGGATGTTAGATATGAAAGAACACTTAATCCATCCACTTCACTGGAACACTTCCTGAGCCAGAGTAGATGCTCAGTAAATACTTGCTGAAGAAATGTAATGAATTTTGTAGATGAAAAGAAAGCCCCTGAGAAAAAGGGCCTAGGCCAAGGTCATCTAGCAAGCTGGTGGCAGGAGTAGGCCTAGAGCCCAAGTTTCATGATACAGTCCAGGCACGTTCCCTTACACCATGACTCAGAATTGTGAAGATTTTGGGTTTGAAAGATGCCTTGAAACTTATCTTTAATGCCCTTGCAAAATCCCTGCCAGTCGTTAATTTGCCCTCTCCTTGAATAGATCCAGTGACCTTATAGGTTACCTAGTCTATTCATTTAGTCATTCATGCAACAAACATTCATTTAACACCTGCTTTGAGTCAAGGATGAGCCTATTTACCGAAGATTCAGAGACGATTAACACATTTCCAGCCTTCAAGTATTTACAATATTTGGGCACATACATACACATCAACAATATAACCCAACATAGTAAGTGGTATTCTGCTCTGACTCGTACAAAATTCTTCTTTTGAACCAAGTCCATTTCCCAAGGACTTTAGTCCTTACCCATTGGACCTACGTCAACCTATGAGGGCCACAAAACAAAAGTCCAATGCTTGTTTCACACATCAGCCCTTCAGATATTTTAAAACAGAGGTCATGCCCCCTTAGTAAGCTAAATTCCCAATTCCTTCAAGAATTCTTTATTCGAAGTATAATTTCACGTGCTCTTATCCTTCTTGTTGCTCTTTGATGGACGTGCTCCAGTTTATCTGATCAGTCTCTTAAATATGGCTCCCAGATGTGAACTATAAGTATAGTCTAAGAGTACAATACAAAATTCACCTTCCCATCACTCCCTTCATTCTAGGCATTGTGCATCTAAAATAACAGGACAAAGAAACAATAGCCTTCTTGGCCACCATCTATTCTCTTGAGTCTGACTATTGTGCCATGCCTACTGCCCTGACCTCTGTCTTCCATTTCATTTCCCCCTTTTATTCCTACTGAGTTTCTCAACCACAACTATTACTGACGACTTGCTTTATGTGTAGCACTCATGAGACTCTTTGGAGAACCACACCTGATGCCAGTCTTCAGTCTCATTGGTGAAATTTGGTTTGCCCCCAAAATAAATTATTAACAAAGCACCAACACTGAATATAATCAAGGGAACCATCTTTTTCCGAGCCCTCCCTCCTTAGAGCTGCTCTTAATAGTGGTGGTAGATTTCTGGGTATGATCAGAAACAGATCTCCCAATTCAACTGCCAGTGCAGAACTGGCTTCAAGCCCAGGCTGTCAGGGGCTTTGTCAAATTTTTGTCATTGCGTTGACCTAGACTGTTGCAGACTGAAGACCTTTGAATTCCATCATCTGTAGAGAAAGCTGGGGCACCTACAGGGACTGACACCTCACGGGTCATGGAACAGCTTTCCAGCACCTGGCACCTGCCCAGTGCCAATCTAGAGTGCACAGGGAAAAAAAAGTTCTTTCAGATGTTGGCATGAGTCTGCCTATGTTTGGGCTTCTGGGAGATAACAGGTTTAATTTGCTTTGACAGTGCTTTTCCCCAGGAGGGAATTTATCCAAACACCCTGCCTTCTTCACATTCAGCTTCACAGATTCTTATTTACTTTCCTGTTTTAACTGTGGGAGAGTTTCTCTGTGCTTTATATGCATATGTATCTGTGTGTTTACCCCCAATAACCCACATTGTCTGGTTTGGATTCATTAGACTAAGTTAATATGTTGTTCTGGTTCACAAATTGAAGGCATGTATGACCCTTTCCTAAAGCCAAAATACCAACTCTGCCAAGTCCTGGGCAAACCTCTTTGTATGCACAGTGGTACACTATTTGCTCTTCAAAATAATCCTCTGAGGTGGATGCTATTATTAACCCCATTTCACCAATAAGGAAACTGATGTTTCGAGATGACTTGTCCAAGGGGCACCTAGCTAATAAGAGGAAGCGTGGCTCCAGAGCCCAGAATTTGGTCCCGGCTACATACCACAAACTTTGGCTTCAGATAGAACTTGGTTCACCTATGACATTTGCCCTTATAGCTATAACCTTAAGAAAGTGACTTCAGTTCTCAATCTCCATCTGAGACTAAAATGGTAGTAAAGGTACGTATTTCTCACAATTATTATAAGGAATGAATTAGAATATTTGACATACCTTTCACAGTTCCATTGAGGGAATGAGAGGGTCTCTGCTAGAGTCTTCTCTCAACCTTGAGTTGCTGTAGAATTAAATTCCAGCTATGCTATCTACTTTGTTTCCCTCTCTTCTTTTGGTTGCCAATAATAAACCCAATCCCCATTCAGGATCAAAGCGGATGTAATAGATGTAACCTAAAGTATAAGTGTCCCTAGCTGCAGTCAAGGTGACGCATCTAGTTGGCTGCCCTGGAGTCTTAAGTTCCTTCCTTCTTGCCTGAAGCATTAGCATCCATCCTACAGAGAAGCCAAATGAGGCATCGGAGAGTGGATCTCTGCTGGGCAATAGCTAGACCTTGGTTCCTCAACCAAGCACTCCAAAAAAGTTGCCAACATCCACTTTTCCAACTTAAAAAGAGACAAGAGGAGCAGAGGAAGATGTTGTAGGTAGTAAACGCAAGCTTCTGTTAGCCGGGACGCATCACAGGGAAGCAAGACGCAGAGGAGGAGATGGGAGAGAGACATAAGTGCTGGGTGAGCAGAAAAGAGACACCGCGGATGGTTAGTGAGTTCCGACCTTGCTCAGAGCTGGTTCCCTCTGTCTTTGGTCCTGGAATCCACCATCAGGCTCCCATGACCTCAGAGGTGTGCCTGCTCAGACCAGGGCATGAGGCAGGTGCGCCCGTGTCATGGGGAGAAGAAGAGGAGGAGAAGAGCCCCTTCCCTCTTCTAGGTTAACTGCCTCTGTGAAACCAGAGTCCAGTGGGCAATTAGGCTGCCCAGTGGTCCTCCAGGCAGGATTTTCCTCTGTGGTCTCATCTTGATTCCTACAAAATGGGCTTGGGGATTTCAAAACAGAAAAGCAGAAGGTGACTAAAAGGCAGGCTTTCCCGGGCATCATCCCTGGACTCAGGAGGGCATATTTATCAACTGTGATCCTTTCACCTTGACGTGGAGATACCAATGATTTGTTTCTGGAAAAAGGTAGTACGTAGACCAAATGAGACACTGCAGTGGGCTACCAGCCCTCTGTGGTCTCTTGCCTCCATTGTCTCCTCCAGGGAGGAACATTGTTGTCTTTTCTCCCTCCTTCAGGTGCCCCTTTGTATTTCAAGCAGTATTTTGTTGAACATCCAGAGAGGACGCCCACTCATATCACATGTCAAGTGAGTGAGCTAAGGAAACATTGAAACTCTGCATTCCAATATTGATGGAAGGAAAAATAAGTTCCTAAAAATCAGATTTCCTAGCAGGACCCACTGCTGTGATAGAAAAGCAAAAGCTAGGGGAAAAGGCCCCTCTTTTCCAATATAACATACACCCAGTTATGAAAATCAGTTATTCATAGGCAGCTGAATTTTTAATTTAGGTTTGAGCAGATCTAAAGGTACACCTTCTGCAAAATGAAGGCAGCTGTAGTTTGAACGTGGGCAAAGCAGGAAGGAACTATAGAGGGAAGAAATGCACCAAACACTAATTGGAAACATAACAACATATTTATTCAATAAAGTTCACACTTCTCCCAAGCCAATGAGTGTCACTGCTGCACTAGCATTTAGCATAGAGATATCTGGTCACTGGGGACTCATTATTTGTAGGATCCCAGGTGGACCCCAAGTAGTTAAAATCTTTCCAAGTGGAAGAAAAATGATATACATAAACATTTCATCACAAGGAAATTTTCTCCAAATGTCTCCCTTCTACTTCCTTGTTGCTATCGTAAAATTATTCCATGTCTCCTAAAATTTCTGTCTTCTCTGCAACCAACAGCCTCAGGCAAGTTGTAGCAAACAGCCTCCTATGCTGTCAGATTTAGCAACCAACACTATCCTAGTCAGAGAAAACTCCCTTTCTTCACTTTTTCATGATGAAGGGTTTTTGGCAGATGATTAACAAGTTTGTATCTTGCAGACTTCATAAATCAAAATCTAGGAAGCGCATGACACTTATCTACAATTGATCCTGTTAAAAATGCAACTGATAATTATAGTGATTTTTTTTTTTTTTAGGAGCTAATTTTACACCACTGGTTTTGAGAAGGACTGAACCATAGAATTTTGTATCTAGGAGACATCTCTCTAAGATCCTCTAGTTGAATTCTTTCAGTGATAGCAACCAATGTTTATTAAGACCTTTCTGTGAACTGGATACCAGGGCAAATACAGAAATGAATAAATTCAGTTTTTGCCCTCAGGGAGTTCACAGTCAATGATGGAGACTATTTCGAGCTTTAACAGGGATGAAGGAAAGAGTCCTGAGGTCACTTAGCCTGTTTAAGGCATCAGGAAGGCTCGTCAGAGGCAGTGACGCTTGAGGTGGATTTGAAATAGGGACTAGGAGTTGCTAAGAAGGAAGTTATGGGAGGAACAAGAGCAAGGATGACCAAACAGGTGCAGAAAGATGAAGCGACATGGCCCAGGCCCCAGAGCCACTCAGTAGCAGAACAAGACCTGGAGGCTAGGCCTTCCACCTCTGCGTCCTGTACATCTTCTGCAACACTGCAGATGGAACCTACCCCCAGTCATACCATTAGCCAGTAGCTGAAAATGAAAATAATCTTACCTTAAACTTTACTCAAAATTCTTATTTTTAAAAGAATATTCAAAATGAAATGTCCTAAGTCATGCTGTATTAAAAAAAAAAAAAAAAGTATTTAGGAATCTACTTCTCACTTAAAGGTATTGGGAACATGGATTCCAGGCAAAGCCGGTAGAGAGCAGCCATGCTCAGGGGCCCACTGCAGCCCAGACCACTTTGCCCTGAAATGAAAACACTTGCTGGATTAGCCCCTCCTGTTCTTTACGCTGTGTGAGTGAAAAACACAGCTCGTGTTAGCGGAACAACAAGTGCATGGAATTTCCCACCCACTCACAAAAAGGAACCCTTTTCCCAAACTTTTTAAGTAGTTTCCAAGTTGATCATGGCAGACAATTGGGAAAAGACCTTTCTGGGCAGGCACCATGCTATGAGTCCTCACCTTCTCCCCACCTCTTCCCTCGTGGATCCTTACCCAAGCCATTCTTCAAGCCCACTTCCTCCGAGAAGCCTTCCTTCTGCTGGTTTTGCCCCAGATCATTTGTCATTGCTTTGGCTTTGCTACATTTGAGGCTTGATGCCCCTGTCTGGATGCCTTTTCTGCACAGCTGCTCTCTTAGTTAATTACAGACTCATAGAATTTTAGAACAGGAAGCACTCCGTCACCTTCATTTTACGTATGAGGAAGGTGAGACCCAGAGATGGGTGGGAAGTTGCTTTACGTCACCCAGCATGGTCCTGGAAGAATGGACCCCAAACCAGTTCTCTTTACCTCTAGGCAGAGTTTTTTCCATGCCCTAGCTGCTGCCCGGGTAACAGTGTTACCTCGTTCTCCGTGTTAGGCTGCAAATTTCCTATGGGCAAGACTCATGTCTTACATGGTACCATCTCGTTTAGCAGAGCTCTTAGTCTTGGTTTCAATACTTGTAGTTGTGAGTTAAAACAACAGGCTGGGTCCTTACCTCTGCCCCACCTTACTAACCTTTTGTTCTACTTTGACTCTGCTACTCACTCAGACCTTGGGCGAGTCACTGCCCTTCCTCTGGGTCTCAGTTTCTTTTTCTATTAAATGAGAGAATTGAGCTAGAGGTCTCTTGGATCCCTTTAGGCACTGAAAGTTCTAGAATTCTCTATCTTTCCACTGGGTACTTGCTGTCTTTAGGACCAGCCTCACTGTCCCACAGATCTGTCATCTCACTCATTCTCCTGGCTTCTACTGTGGAATAAGTTCCCTTAAGGCCTGGGTAGCATAATATCATTGAAGATCAGACTTGGAGTCCAAAGGCCTGGGTTCCAATCCTGCCTCCATGACGTAGTATCTATGTGGCCTTCAGTAAGTCACTTCATCTCCTCAGCCACTTTTTTCCTCCTTCCTTCCTTCCTTCCTTCCTTCCTTCCTTCCTTCCTTCCTTCCTTCCTTCCTTCCTTTCTTTTTGTAAAATAGGAATAACAATATATTCTTGTAGATTTGGCAACAGTGAAATGAGATAAACTTTGTGGAAATACATGACACAAAGAAGGCATTCATTACCGTGTTTCCTTGAAAATAAGACGTAGCTGGACCATCAGCTCTCATAGGTCTTTTGGAGCAAAAATTAATATAAGACCCAGTCTTATTTTAACATAGTATAAGACTGGGTCTAATATAATATAATATCAGACCCGGTCTTATGTTAATTTTTGCTCCAAAAGATGCATTAGAGCTGGTGGTCCAGCTACATCTTATTTTTGGGAAAACACGGTATATAGTGGCTTCTTTCCTTTACACATCCGGCATTATTGAGAAGTGGGCTGCTCCAAATAAACATATTTTCTAGCTAATGGGTTTACTAACTAGAACTATAAAACATTGACTAACTTACTAAAAGCTTTCTGAAATGAATTCTGTATTTCATTGACACGTCACACTGACAATCCCAAAGTATTAGAGTTAGAGAAAGCTACGTTCTTGCAAAGGTGGGCCTGATAAGGTGCTGGGGCTGCAGGTAGGCAGAGGGAATGTGCCAGAAAACTTCTATGCCTTTTCAAAGAGCTTGGAGTTTTTCATTTTGGCAAATGGAGAGCCATGGAAGGGTTTTAAGCAGGGGAATGACAAGATCAGTTTGTTTCAGAGACCTCAGGGTGGGGAGGGAGCAGGAGAGGAAGTTGAGAGTCTGGCCATAAGGCTGTTTTGTTAGCCTGGTGAGAGATGGTGGAGACCTGGACGGAGATGAAACATCAAAGTGGGGAAAAACAGATTTACAAATACTCAATAGCTTTAAAAAAAACTAATTCATGAAATAGCACATTGTAAGAAAAATGTGAAACACAGGAAAAAATGGTAAAACACAGGAAAGTATAAAGAAGACCGCAAGAATCACCCAACCTCCCAGCATCCAAAGAGAAGCACTGCAAACAGGTGGTTTTTCCCTGGGAACTGTTTTTTCCTAATGTGTTTAGCTGAAAACTTTCTAATGTATTTGTAGATACAAATTTGATTTATAAAAAAATTGGTTCAGGCAGACATTTTCCAGAACACGTCTCTTAATGTCAGTTGAGATGTACCTTAGTAAGAGTAAAACTAACATGTAATTTTTAACTCAATTGGTTCCTTTCAGTGACTGGTCCAAAAGACCTCAAATGTGTAGTTCCCGGTTTGAGGTTTGATTCCTGGGCCCTTCATTTGTGTAAAGAAGTTTCAGTTTTCAGCTCCCCTTCTATTTTCTTCCCCCAGAATCGGTGGATAACTGTCCCAGCAACTGCTATGGCAACGGCGACTGCATCTCTGGGACCTGCCACTGCTTCCTGGGCTTCCTGGGCCCTGACTGCAGCAGAGGTAAGCGCTCTGAGTGTGGGCCTGTGATTTCCACTCCCCCCTGGGGCAGCTCAGGTCCCACATCTCAGAACAAGTACAGAACTCTAGTCCACCTCCTGACTCTCGAGAAGGGCCATTCTTCAGAAGCCCTGAGAGCCAGGTCTGCAGGCAGTGCCATGGCATCACCAGCCATTGTGACCCACGTGTGCACAACTGGGGAGGTGAGGAAGGAAGGGCCTTTACAGGGGCAGCCATATGAACTTCATGTCCCGTCCTGGGGGCAGAGGGAGTAGCGTGGGGGTCCTTTGAAAAACTGATTTCCCCTTGGAGGCATGGTCAGCTTTTGCCAAGCATCTTCAGCGAGCATGGTTTCTACCTGGCCCTGTAGAGTGGAGTGGGGTGGGCAACCTGGTTTGCTACCCCATTTGCTACTGTTCTTCTCCATATAGGACCCTAGTGTTGCATCAGACTTGGGCACATACAGCGCTAATGCCAACCACTATTGCGTTAGTATAAAGGCTGCCCATGATCTACCCCATGCATTTGGCCTTCATTTCTGTCCTGGAAGAATTAGCTAGGAAAATGGCCGAAGGAGACATGTAATCCTGAGCATTTGCCATTCCCTATGGGGAAACGAAAATGGTCCCTTCCTTTGGTTTGTCCACCTCTTCGCCCATTCAGTAGGCATTTGCTTAGTGCCCTTTAGCTTGGTCCTGTGCCAGACACTGAGGTTACAACACTCAGCCAGACCCAAACCAAGGAGCTGTCACTCTGGGAGACAGACAAAATAGACGATGGCAAAGCAGTTACTAATAAGTGAAATATACTATAGTATGGTCAAATGCAAGAAGCCCCTATCAGAGCAGAAGGGAGCAGTTGTCTTAGCTTGGATGAGATGAGGACCAGGACAGGTTCCCCAGACGAGGTGACATTGGAACTGAGACCTGATGCTTGAGTAGTTTGTTCATCCATGGAAGGCAGAGATGGCTTTCCAGGCTGAGGAAACAGCGCCCTGCAAATGCAGTGCTGTGCGACTACTGTGGGGATTCTGCGTATTCTTCCTAATGTGAAATAGACTCAGTGTGAGGCAGCAGAGCCCACAGCCCTGAGGAAGCACAGTGATGACCTACTGAGTGCTTTCAAAAGAAAAGATGCCAGGTGGGGGGGAGAGGGGAAGGTGATGCAGAGAGAAGAGATGAGTCATTCCTCCTAACAAGAATTACCGTCTCATCCCATATGCACTTAAAGTTAAGAGTCACGTGTAAAACAGCCTTATTGAATGTCTGTGAGGCTGGGAGGTACTTACAGCACAATGCAATATAATCTTTTACATAGTGTCCTTTGTTCACATGATCACAAAACACTTTCCGCTAAGCGGTAGAGTGGAAATACGATACCTTAAAGAGCTTGGTTGGGCTCAGCTCATCTCTTATGGGGGCAGTGGTATACGGGGCTTGAGTGGAGTCCTGAAAGACTGAAAAACTGAGATTTGCTGGGTTAAAGACAGCAGGAAGTGGTGCTGCCGATGGGGGGGGGAGTGGGGAGGGGACAAAACGGAGTGGCATTAGAAGGAGGGCACTGGAGGAGGAATTGGGGCAGGCAGGAGGCCCAGCTGCTGTCTTTTGCAGTGAACCCAAGCGAGAGATTGACACTTCCTGTCTGAGGGTCCTGGTGACCACCGTGCTGCCCCGTGTGAGGGGGATGGGAAAGCAGCGTGCAGAGAGCACCAGCTCCCCCAGTCCCCGTGCAGCACTCCTTCACCTACAATTCCAGATGCGTGTAAACTGGAATGAAATACAAGAGAAGCAGATAGATGGGCACACGTAGGACTTGGGGCAAAGCCCCCGAGGCTCTTGGTCAAATCAAGCCAGAAGGCCATAGGGAGAAAGGGACAAAGGCCTGGGGAGCCCGCTCTCACTGATTCATGCCAGGCATCCCGTGCTGTGTCCCCAGCCTCCTGCCCCGTGCTCTGCAGTGGGAATGGCCAGTACGTGAAGGGCAGGTGCCTGTGCCACAGCGGCTGGAAGGGTGCGGAGTGCGACGTGCCCACCAGCCAGTGTATCGACGTGGCCTGCAGCGACCATGGCACCTGCATCGTGGGCACGTGCATCTGTAACCCTGGCTACAAGGGCGACAACTGCGAGGAAGGTAAGAGGCGTGTGCAGGCAGCCCTGGTACCGTGCTTGGAGTTGGAGGCGAGCAACGCGCGGCCAAGACAGCATCCAGAGAACAGACGGGGCCTGCTGAGCCGCCCTGTAAGCCCCCGGCCCCTAGGCCAGGAGCCCATCAGCCACAGCGATTAACCCAAAGTTAGGGTCCTACTCAGTGAAAAGAAGTGTTGTGTATTGAGCACGCACTGTGTACAAGGCTCCGTGCTGGAAGCCTTGTATCATTTAACTTCAAACCTGAATAGGGAGGGATAGTCATCTTCATTTTATAGTTGAAGAAACTGAGACTCAAAGAGTCAAATGACTTGTCCAAGGTCATATAGCTAATAGATGGCAGAAGTGGGTTTGAGCCTAGTCTTTCTGACTCCATAGCCCAAGTGTTTTGTACTCCCCTTTACGCCCATCAGCGCCCGATTTCTGAAGTATGAGACTACACTGTGCCTTCTGGTATCACACTTGTGTGTGTATGTGTGTGTGTGCATGTTTGTGTCTCTCTCCTTCATGAATAGATTATGCCTGTGTAGGTCAAGGCTAGAAAGTGAACTGCTGATATAACAGTGACATTAGTTCTTTCCCAGGAAATCTAACCGGGTGAGATAAAGTAAATCATTCTGTTTCACAAATGAAGGAACTGAGGCCCAGGGAAGGGCAGTGATATCCGCATAACTATAGAGCTAACCAATGGTAGGGTTAGGATTCAACCCAGTTCTTCTCTCTTCTGATCCAGTCCTTTTTCCTCTTGGCTGCATCGGATTTCCAGATGCGAGGAGGAGTCGTATCCACAAGCAATATAGAGTAGCTTTTAAGAGTGCACACTCTGGAATCAGATGTAGATGTTTGAGTCCTGGCTCTGCCACTAGCTAGCCTCAGTTTTCTCATCCATAAAATGGGAATGCCTTCCTCAGAGGGCCGTTGTGAGCGATGAATTAAATGACTCATGAAAAACACTTCGCTCCGTGTCTGACACATGGTAAATGCTCCATAAATGTTAGCTCTTATAATAGTAGTGTTATTCTGGGGACAACTAAAGCACGTTGCGTTTGACTCCACTCACTCTATCCCAGGTGTTTTGAAATGGATGGACTTTGCCTTTGAAATTGATGGATGATGCTAATGGTTTTTACCACCCACTGTTCCCTGTCCAGGGCCCTAGCGCCTTCTCCAGTGGGTGGAAGAGGCTCCAAAGGAGAGCGAGTCTTCTAAACCCATTTGGGATTTAACAGATAGTCCCCTCTCTCAAGCCATCACTTTCTGTAAAAAAAAAAAAAAAGAAAAGAAACGAGCGAGAGAGCGAGAGAATATAATGGGCCCATTTTTAAAAGAGTAGGGAACAGGAAGGGATTAGTGTCTGAAAAGCATCGCTTCTCTGAGACAGGCTGTCTGTAAGCCCCAAGTGTGACTAGAGGTCCTGGTTCAGACCTGTTAACGTTGATGTGAATTACTTTGGGCTGTCTGAGAGAGGAGGCGCCCAGCCTTCTCCCCCCACCCCCACCCCAACAAAGGAACTTGGCTTTCTCAACCTGACCTTCATCTGCTTTCTCTTTTCATTGTAGTCACTTGGGATGAAGACCCTGAGAAGGAAAGAAAAACAAAGAGGAGATTGCTCTTGAAACTGTGGGGCTATCTCACCCCCAACCCCACCGTGTTGTGTGGGCCAAAGAGGGGGAGTTGTCCAGATCCCCCCACCCTGGACAGTGCCCCAGAGTGTAAGGTTACTTACAAAGAGAGAAAAAAGTTGTTTAGCTCTGATTTACATTATCTATTTGAAAAGAAATGTTTTCACTCCTGCTTTCTTTTCTGAGGAGGGCCATCTGGTACTGATTCCTTTTATTATTTCTATTTCTCTGGTGAAGCATCATTGCACAGTCCCTGTGTTTATAATGAGGGTTTCTTGGGGCCTTCGCCCTCCCCCCCCTCCTGTCTCCCTACCTCCCTCAGCTCTGTTCTAACGGGTTTCACTGTGTTTATAAAATATCAGCTAACAAGCTTACTTCTTTTTTAACTCTCTCCCTCTCCCTTCTTCTGAAGTTTATTGCCCTATATTTTTATAAAGCCTGAGCGCTTGGAGGGAGCTGGGGGAGGGGCAGAGGAGAACAACTTAGGCCTTTTGCATTAAAAAGTGAGACATTGTGTTTTGGTCCTAAAGAGTGTCTCATAGCTTGTGTGGTCACTGAAGCGTGGAACATTTTGGGGGAAGAGTTGTGTTTATAGACTGGCTGTGCAGGATTCATCATTTCATTAATGGGCCAAGCTTGTGCCAGAAATTTTGGCTTGAATGGCAAGCTCTTCAGGGAAAAAAATATAACTGTTTGGCACCTCTTCTGAGAAAAAGCTAAGTTAGACTGTCTACGCGAAGTTCAGCTCACCTCCCTGCCAAGTGCTCCAGGACTCCTTTAGCACGGAGCTTCCTGACCCCGGCCTGCCGATTCTTCCCATGTTACACACAGTTCCCTGAGAAATAAAATCATATAGGGAACTATCCCAGTGTGATGGAAAGAGACCCCTTCAATCCCATCCTAGAGTTGCTGTTACCCCAGAAGCCCCAGAAAGGGAGGGCAGATCCACAGTCTACGTAGGGTGTCACCAGAGTGTCACCGGGGCATATGTAATGGCCCTAAGTTAGGATCAGCAGGGACAATATTCTCCAGGCAGGAATCTCCATCAGTTCAGCTTAGGTTTCCTGGAGCCGACTTCCCTCAAGAATGCACTCCTTAGCTCAGTTGGTTAGAGCGCCGTGCTCTTAACAACAAGGTTGCCGGTTCAGTCCCCACATGGGCCACTGTGAGCTGTGCCCTCCACAACTAGATCGAAACAACTACTTGACTTGGAGCTGATGGGTCCTGGAAAAACACACGTGAAAAATAAAAGTTAAAAAAGAAAAGAAAAGAGTACAGTCCTCTTTAAAACGCCCCTCAAGTTCCCCACTCATTTTGCCAAGGTGACCTTCTGAAGTGATGATGAAGTGATGATGAATTGCCTGGAGATAGCCTCTCCTCAGCTCCCTCTGATCTTTCCCCTGCCTGAACTATCTGCTGAGAGAGTGGGATTCACTTTGCTGGCTCCTGGGTCCCTATCTGACTTATTGTGTCTGAGGAAGAACAGGACTCTGACGCCAGGGGCCCCTTGCTGAACTTGGCACCCTCTCAGCTTGCTGGCTAACAGTGCAGATTTATAGATTCCACCTCGAGGGCGCCTCAGAGACAGCTTCAACCCAAAGCTGGGGTCAGGCATTCACAGAGTTGGAAATACCTTTACAGGTCTTGGGATAGGAATTGCTGACTCATTTCCTGTCAAATTGGAAAACTCTCTGAATCTAGGGAATTCTCATAGTAGCCTAATGGGCTGGAATAATCCTTCTGAGATCTGAGGCAAGTCATGAAAGTTTATCACTATTATTATTTTGATTGTTTTTAATTACCAGGCACTCCAACAAGTCATGCTTGAACCACTATTAAATGGTGTCCAGAGACTAGAAGAGAGGAGATTCTTTGCCTTCATTTGGCTTTATTAATTCTCCACTTTGCCCTATTTCTTTCCTTGTTTTGTTTTGTTTTCCTATTTTTAACCATTTCATGTGCTTCTGTCTGTTTATATGTATGCCATGTTTTTGAACCAGTAAGATTATAGAGAAAATAGCCAGAGATCTATACCAGGGAAGACGGATTCAAATTTGAATTACTACTGTGTGATCTTGGGCAAGTCATTTAACCTCTCTGTGCTTCAGTTTCCTCATCTGTAAAATAAGGATAATAATGGTACTTATCTCAAAGGGTTGTTGTTAGGGTTAAATGAGATAATGTCTATAAAAGGTTTAATAGAAAAATATGGTAGAGGAGAGGGACTAAATTAATGTTACTTGTTATTGTTGCTGTTGTGTTATCATTATTATATTTTTAGCAAGTGGTGGCATCTTTATCATTTAGGTCATTAAGTTGAAGTCCTTTAAAAACCTAAATAGTAAAAGAGCTTTGTTTATAAGCTGGCCCTCAAAATAAACAGCCTGTTCCGAGAATATTGCCATTTGTAAAGTCTCTGCCCATTTATGTCTGTGTCTAATACATCCAGGCCGGTTTCCCAGTCTTTTGTGCAAAAGTCAAATATACTTGGTTATAAAATTTAATTGATAAAGTAAAAGCATGTCTGAATTGTAAATGAGCTCTGACCACAGTTTGCCCAAGTCATGCTACTGAATGTCCTGATAGGATAGAAAAATAACTGCTTTGCAACAATTTATAGCTTCTACAGTCCTAAATCCCCAGTGTCATTTGGTCCTCATAGCAACCGGAGAGATAGGTAATTTGAACATACCTGCGTTATAAATGGAAGCTCAGAGCAGGTACGTAACTTGACTGTGGTCGTAGAACCAGTACGTTTTGTCCTGTGACCCTTGAACCTAGGAGGTCAGAGGTCAAATGCTAAGTTCTTTCCTCTGCGGCATAGGGCTTGCTCATGAGCTCCTGTAAGGAGGAAATTGATTACATCATTGCAGCTCTATCAACACTATTTTCTCAACACCTACTTTTTGGATCCCTCACCAGGATATCAGTCTCCCCTTACACAACTGCAAGATGAATAGAATCACCTACCTCTCTAAAATGCAAGACTGACCTAACAACTTTCTGGTTGAGTAGAGAACATGGACCAACCCCCTCTGCCAATTCTGTCTTCTCTCTGCTGCCTTTTGTAATTCCCATGAGAACTGGAGCCACACAATAAGTTAGCCCTCAATACTCTTCTTCCACTTTTTCTGTGCGGTGCTTTATAGAAGACTAGAGGTCTCTGTTAATTTTGTGCAGACCCATAACTAAAGCTTTGATTTAGGAAAATCAGCCCAACTAACAGAACTGTCGTTGGATTCAGAATCAGACAGAACTGTCTTCAGATTCCTCCCTGGCAGGATGTAGCTGTACGCTCTGGCATAAATTATTTAGCTCTCTGAGCCTCAGTTTCCTCATCTTACCTCACTGGGTTATTGAGAAAACAATCTGATGAGGTATGTAAAGCACTTGCTATAGCAGAGAGCAGATAACCTACAATATTACTTTCCTTTCTCTCTTTCTGGGTGATCTATTGAAACCACTTTGACCTTGCACCCGAAAAGCCCTGCAGGGGTTGCCTGGCTGTGAGCTATAACTATATAGTTCACCCGCCATGTAAGGAGAAGCTGTGCAAAGCCATTACATGTCATTTAAAATAGTCATTGAAATGTTTGCCTGGAAACATTTCTAGGCAAATGTTTGTCTGGAAAGTGAGGTTTGAAAGTTTAGATCAATCACGAGAATTTAGGGAAGATGATAAAATCTAATGGAACTTAAATGCAAAATAAATTCTTGTTTAAATTAAGAAATCTGTTTCAGTCCCCACATTCACATAAATAAAAGTGCATTATGAAGTGATAAACAATAATAGTTTGTTCCACAGTGATATTTTGAGAACCTCCTATGTGCTGGGTATTGTTCCAGGAGGTGGAGATACCGAAGTGAACAAAACAAAGTCTTGCCCTCTATTATTGCAGTTGTTACAGACGTAGTAGGTACTGGGTGCTATATGAACACGTGACATATATTTTTTACCTTGTCTATCCCTCAAACCAAGAGGTAGGAGCTTGTATCCACAGTCAAAGGAGCCAAGACTGAGAGAGGTAAATAGTCACTGGGTAGAGTTGGGAACCCAGGTCTACCATTTGCTAGAATTATTGCTCTTCATTCTACAAGTGGCCTCTGCACAGGAAATCTATGTCCTTCCAGCAGCATGTGTGAAGCTCCTCCGCTGCACTCCAAGGTGTCGTAGTTTGCTTAAAGAAGCCTCATCTTTGCTAGTCAGATGCTTACCTGTGTGCTCTTTCTTCCGTGTCACAGTGGACTGCATGGACCCCACGTGTTCCGGCCGGGGTGTCTGCGTGAGAGGCGAGTGCCACTGCTCTGTGGGATGGGGAGGCACCAACTGTGAGACACCCAGGGCCACATGCTTGGATCAGTGTTCGGGCCACGGAACCTTCCTCCCCGACACCGGGCTTTGCAGTTGTGACCCAAGCTGGACTGGACACGACTGTTCTATCGGTAAATGTGGGGAGAAGAGGGACACGATGTGGATGGAGGGAGGAGGTTTCCGCTGTAACATGTTCACCATTTAGACCTGATCAGTGCGCTGACCCTGTTCTTTCTCAGTCGTGTATCAGTGGGCTCCCCATGTCACTGAGTGCTGTTCTCCTTTTCCTGAACTCAAGCCTTCAATACTTCTGTTCTTAGATGGCCACAGGATTCAAAAGTCATATCCTCATATCATTGCTTTCATTAGTGGTGGCCTTGAGAGTCAAAAGACTGCCCCTTTACCATGTGAATTATAATAATAGATGTATTTCACTGAAATCTCTTCTCTCACATTACGACGGCCATCCCCAGAGGCAAGGTCATAGCAAACAGTGTACCTACGTGAGATCTGCAGGTATGGAGCTTCGCTTTCACCCATTAATAAGAATGAAGTCCAAGCTCAGTATAGTATTTAGGGTTCTCTGTCATCTGACCCCCACCTACCTTTCTGGCCACATCCTCTACGAGACTGTAGGTTCCATGAGGATAGCAAGCATGTCTTATTTACCTCCCCATTCCAGGACTCAGCATAGATCTGGCCCACAGTGACTGCTCAGTAAATACTGATGAATGAATGACTGACTGAACATATGATTGAATGTGTTCTTGATTGCAGTATTTGGTTCACTACAGGGTTTATACACACAAAGTTCAAAGGATAATTACATTGGCATCCTTCTGTTTATAAGCATTTTGTAATTTATAGATCCTCTCAAGGTAGGAATTAAATGAGAGTATAGGTAAATCACCTAGCACCGTATTGGTTTATAGTAGGTATGTTCAATTCTAATATCTCATTTAAACAGCATTCACTGTTTAAATCCACACACACTCAAACAAACAAAACTATGAGAAAGGCATCATCATCCCTTTTTGACCAATTTACGTAACATTTGACCCAATGAATACTTATTGAGCACCTACTGTGTGCTAGGCACTCTTATAATGAGAAGGGATAAAGAGGTAAGAAAGTTCCTACCTTAGTGAGCTTACATTCTAGGAAGAGGGGAAGGGGACACAGCAAACAAACAAATGAAGATAAATCAACTGATAAAGAAGCGTAGGCCCAGCAAATTTTAAGTAATCCTGTCCAACGTCACACAGCTAAAAAGTGATAGCATCTCCAGCTATGTTTTGTGGGTGTTTTTTTACCCTAACTCACTTTCCCCATCGTACCACACTGTTTTAAACAAAGTGAAGCTCAAATTAACTCATCGTCTTGTGTGTTAACAGTTCTGGTTGTGATCAGGAAGGATGGTAAAGACCTTTGGCAAAAATGAGATCCACGCAGCATTTATGCCTTTGGAATACTTTGAATTGCCTCTCCACATTCAGTGGAGGGAGGATTGATGTTCAATCCGCAGCCTAAATTGGACTTCTTTCCTTGTTTGCAACGCTCGTGTAAAGACATGATTGCAAACACAGACGCGTGGCGTCTAAGGAATAATTCTTTTTATATATCTCTGTTTATAGCAATATAATAAATGGTCCTCTTAAAGCTACACTGGATTGTATTGTTCATTATGGGGCCACACAGCTAATTTATGTTAGGTATATAACTGTCCCTGCATTGTTAATCCCTGATGAGACTCCACGGCCTCCGACGGAGGCAGGAATAACTTCGGGTGAGATCACTAAGTATCTTTGAGGTATGTAAAGCATACCTCTATAAAAGGAGACAACAGAACCCTTGGAAAGGACTTTGCATAATAGAACTGTGAGCGCTCATCTTCCCCAACTCTGCACACCACTCCCCATTACTGGTAGCACACATGAATGTGGCCTCGTGTGTGAGGGCAAAGGAGCTCCATATAATGAGACAAGTCCCTGAGTTTGACAGACCTGGGTTCACACGTTGGCCCTGCGACTTACTAGTTATAGCTTTGGGCAAGTCACTGCACCTCTCTAAGCTGAAAAATGGAGATAATGGTAGTACCTACCTTCTGGAGTTATTATTTGGAGAATTAATTAAGATAATGCAGAAAAGCACTTAGCATGCTACTTAGCCCATGGTACGGGCTCAGTAAATGTTAGCTATTGTTATGATTAGGATTAAAAATGCCCATTGGTAAGAGCCCTTCATATAAACGAAGACATTTGATAGAAGCAAGATGAGATATGCCCTTTCAGAAATGTCAGTTATAGTTTTTTAAATCTCTCACCTATAACGGATTAAAACAAGGCCAGAATTTAAAAGATGGCTTCAAAATTGCTCTCTCCCCTTGCAATAGGAATAACAATTTGTGCTTGTTGGGGGCCTCACAGTATATAAAGATATTTCTCACACACACACACACACACACACACACAGAGCATCAACAGCCCCATGAGGCAGCGTTGACAGGTATGGCATTATTCCCCTTCACAACAAGGCTCAGGGAGTTGCAGTGACTTGCCAAAGTAACACCGGTGCTGGTATACGACGCGACATGACGTGATGCGTGAGGAGTCCAAGCCCATCCTGGGGCCACCCCCTAGCCTCCTTCCCAGCACACTGCGCTGCCTCCCCACAGGCCACTGTTTCTCCTCAGCTGTCACTTCCCCTCCGGAAGCCAGTCTGAAGGCTAGTGAAAGCACTCCATAGTGGCTCTCTCTTTGCATCCCCTGCTGTGTAGGCAGTAGCCGCCTGGGCTCAGTCCTGGTTCTGCCACATGCCATCTATGTGACCTTGGCAAGATTCTTGACTTCAGCCTCCTTCTCTGAAAAATGGAGGTAATAATAGTACCTACCTCAGAGGGTCATGTGATCATTGAATTATATAACCTGTGTCCGCACGTAGAACAGTGCCTGCATAGAATGGGCACGTCATGTTTTTCTTCTACCTCCATTCTGAGGACACTTGCACCGAGTAGCAGTGGAACTCACTGTTGAGTTTTTGCCATGAAGCGAGGCAAGGGATGCCTCATTGACTGGTGGCCACTATAGCTGAGGGACTCGTCATATTTAGGGAGTTAACTGTGGGGGAGTAGAAAAGGCAGAGGACTTTGTTTCAGAAGGCCTGCTCCCCACTACTTGAATAGCTTTAGCAAGTTGCTTAACCTCCCTGACCCTCACTTTCCTTTTAGGTAAAACTGTCTATGAGACTTTTGGGAGTCAGTGAGAAAAATGTAAGTAAAATGGTTAGCGCAGTGTCTGGCCCAACTCAGACACTGGGCAAGTGGTAGCATTAGTCATGTTATTTATGTTATCTGCTCCTGGCATGGCAGGGCTGGCACAGACACCTCCCAGAGCCTTCCCTTCAGGAGCTGCAGGCCAGCAGACACAGTCAAAGTGATTCTTGCACCATCAGCACTGATTGGGGGTTGCAAGCTTGGCCGAAATGGGTCCCCATGGTCTGGCCCTCCTAGGATGGAAGACTAGCTCTTCCCTGAGATGAGTGTCTTGCTGTTTGGCATGGAAAACAGGATTTAATGAAGGCAGTTTAAATCAACGTGCCCTGCACTCAACAACCAGCCTGTAATGAAATGTGAGCCGACAAGTTCCCAGCATTTGGGTTAGGTTTGTGGAAACAGTAAAGTCAGATTGGATACAAGTGTTTACTCAGGCCCCTGGCTTCCCAGCAACTTGGCTTCCAATCTCCTCTCAGAAATCCCTCCTTAAATCCAGCCTCGTTAATGTGGTTTTCCTTCCTGACAAACCACACAAAACAACTGTTTGAACAGATTCCTATGTCCCGGAAGACATAGCTCTTCCCCTACCCCCAATATACCTCAGTCCTCGACTTGGGGCCCCTGGGACTTCACTTCCTCAGCCTTTGGAGGGTGCTGGTGATGATGGTGGTGATGGTGGTGGTGGAGGTGATGCTACTGCTGTTGTTTTACAGATGGGAAGAGTTGGAGAAGGGAAATGACTTAAAAGTAACTCAGCTGGTCAGTGGCAGAATTTCAATGATGTCCAGGCCCATGTTTTCCAAGTCCTCAGCTCTTGCCTAAAGCCCCCCTTCCATCCAAAGAGGTTTCCCTATGCGTAATCTTGCCTTTTTTCCTGACAACCCGTAGATGGAGCATTAACTAGAGAGCCCATCTGTTTCTTGGTGCTTACCATGTACCAGGTATTGACCTAAGTGCTTTACAGCCATTATCTTAGTTAAGATTCATAAAAACCCTGTGAAAAAAGTAGTACTAGTTCCGTTTTCTGGAGGAAATGGAAGGTCAGAAAAGTTAAATTGCGCACCAGCGTCCCGCCATTGGTAGAGGGCATATCCAAGGCCCCTCCTCAGCTCGGCGGTAAACTGAGCAGTGTATTATAACCATGCCTAGCTCTCGCCAAACCCTGAACTCCGTGAGGTCAGGGTCTATTAATATCCCTGGGACAGGGCCTGACACACATTAGGTTCTCAGTGATTACTGAATGAATGATTCACGCAGCGGAGGTCAAAGGGGACGGAGGGGGCTACAGGTAAAGGTTTTATCCAGGAAGATCCCAGCACACTATCAGACAGTCTAATCTCTCCTCTCAGGGCTCCACTCCCGCCATCTTACCCCTTCTCCCTGCCCAATACACTCTGCAGGGCTAAAACCAAATCCCTGGGCTCCTTTGTCACTCTCCTAAACTTAAGTCATGTTAGTTCATGTGCAGTGCCAGCCAGCCAGACCCCTCCTGGATAAGAGCTGGCATCATTTCACCTCCTTCAAGCCTTCTTCCCCCCAGGGAGCAGCCCTGCTGGGCTGGATGCCTCATCAGCTTTTGCATAAACTGGGCATGCTCAGAAGCACTGCTGAGCACAGCGCCCCCCCACCCCCTCCCCAAGTGCTTTCATGGCTTTTCATCCTCTTGGCCTGGAGCTGTCTCAGAAAAGAGAGGGAATTTAACGTCTTTGAGATGGTCCTTCAAATTGGAAAAGCCCTATCTTTTTTTCAGAACCTAAAATGACTTCTGAAGATTTCAGGCTCGGTGGCATTTTCCAGGGTACCATTTCGACTGTGACCCCTTAGACTCAGCCTTTGCCCTCCGTTGGCTCTCCCTCTGGTCTTCCTTCTCCTCCACCAAGCCCAGTGGCCTCTGTCCTCAGCTTCATAAGTTCATTCCTCATTTCCACTGCTTGGTGAGCTCTCTGCAATCTTTTCTTCCATAAATGACTTGTATTTAAGAGGGCCCCCTCACTGCATTTTATTCCTTTTAGGTTGCTGGGTCATAGAAGCAGTACATGGCAGAGATTCTGCCTATAAAATGCTCATGCTAGTGGTTTATGATTTTATCATTTCACCGCAGTTGAGTTTCGCGGAATAACAGGTGGAGATGTTTTAGAGATTCGGTGGTATGGGATTGGAGGTCACGTGTGCAGTCAGTGTGAACGCATGGGACTTGGAGTGGTACCAAGTTAGACTTCTCTCCACGACCCAACTTATCCAGAGAATATGACTAGAGATACCTGCCTTGTGCTATTGTTATTCACATTAGCTTTAATATGTAGGTATAAAATCCCTAGCGTGATGGCTAGCATTCAGTAAGCACTTAATAGATAAAATATTAGTGTATATTTTTTAGAATGCATGATTAAATCTAAATTAGCCAAAGGGTCCTTAGACTCTAACAAATTGTAAGTTTGAGGCAGTTTACATAGTGAAGGTTTGGAGCCAGACCTGGATTTGAGTCTGTGTGACCTTGAACGACTTGCTTTCTCTCTCAGAGGCTCGGTTTCTTTGTGGTTTCTGAGACTCTCTACCACCCCGTCCCCTAGCCCCCAACACCAGTCACCAAGTCCAGATGAAGAGTCCTTAATGTGCTGGCACACTTTTCCCCAAATAACAGCGCGAGGGCCACGGAGATGAATTATCATCAGCCTCCTCTCAGTGTAGTGAGCTTCCTGAGCCCCACTGCAGAGCAGAGTGCAGCCTCCAGAGAGAGCACGCAGCCCAGCTGGGGACCTGCACCCGCCCCTGACAGGCACACCATCTGCGTCATTTACTCAGAAACCTTTCTGTCCTCCCTGTGTGCCGGGCACTCTTCTAGGCACAGAGGATCAGAGAGCCACAGTCCGTGCAGGAAGCGACACCTAGTTATGTGGCATGATAAGCGCTCCGAATGATGTGTACACAGTGGGGTTTGCGAGCACAGGGGCAGGAGCAGTGAGCTCAGCCAAGAGACGGGTGGGAGAGGAACCTGGGAAAGTCTTGTGAGCCAAACCTTCAGAGGGGACAGACAGGGGCTCCCTGGTGGCAAAGCAGGGGAGCAGTCCAGGCAGAGGGAATGGCGTGGGCAGGAGTACAAAGCTGTGCCCAGAGCGCCATCTGTTTGTAAAGTCCTGCCTCAGCCTGACCACCGAGTAGGAGCTACAGGGGTATGGAGCGGAAGTAGGGCCAGAAAGGTGGGCAGGGTTCAAATCACAGTGTCCACTGAATGCCTTGCCGGAAATCTTGGATTAAAATTTTTCAATGCACATTGTTGATTTCCCTTTCAGACTCCACATCAGGGCCCTTTCTTTAGCTCTTTCGGCTCAACCTGACCTAGGCTCTACCTTTACTTAGGGTGACCTTCTCAGATGCTCTGAGCATCCAATTTCTTCTCTACTACTCTCCTCCCCTACCAAAAAGAAAAGCATAATTAATAACAATAATGACTAGATGAATAGGGAGCAGAAAAGCTCTGTTAATCAAAGTAAGTCACAATTGACAGCAAATTAAGCCCAATGATGCCTTTTAAAAAAAATACCCTGAAAGTAGCAACAGGGTTAAAAAAATATTAAAGCTCTGAACATAGCAGTTGCATTAGTGCTAAATTTTGAAAATGATAATTCAATTTTATTTACGAGGCAAAGTATAATTATATTTAAATTTGAGAGAACAGAATTTAATTCTTATTAATGACAGA
Organism: Rhinolophus sinicus; assembly: GCF_036562045.2. Classification (NCBI taxonomy): domain Eukaryota; kingdom Metazoa; phylum Chordata; class Mammalia; order Chiroptera; family Rhinolophidae; genus Rhinolophus; species Rhinolophus sinicus. The sequence continues at coordinate 115,660,251 of NC_133756.1, forward strand.
AAGACTGAGTGAGATGCTTTAATGCCAGAGAAATTGTCTTATGTTCATGGATGGGAGAGAAAATTAGATTCAGCATTGAGCATTCTCCCGTCACAAGTCTCATTTGTGTAGCCGGAATTGTTCCCTCTCTGAGAGGCATTAGCTTCTCAGCCCAGAAAGCACAGCACTGACATCCAATTAAACATCAAAAGGAAATGATCAGACTGGGTTATTTCTGTATAGGTATGTTATGGGAGGGGAAACTCTAGGTTAGAATTTCACCCGAGGAATAATATCCATTGAGACTTGACATTTCCTGTACCCCTTGCCAACAGCAAGTGCTAGCCTAAAAATCAAAGTTCAGAATAATAAATATGTGAGAGATTGACACTGAGGCAAAGAAATAAGAAGAGGTGTTGGAAGGAGGCAGAAAAGAGCCCACTAGTTGTCTGGGCAGTAGTGTGGAGGTTTAAACACAAGGAGATGGTCAGTTCCTAACATTTCATCAAAGACTGGGAAATTGGGCCCAGACAGGCATACTGCTAAATACTGCCAGAGGTAAAGGCTGATAAACTGGGAGCTGGCAGCTTTGTAATTTAGTAGAATTTCCCCCGACAGCCCTGTAAAATTTTCTATCAGAATTGGAGCTCTTCAGTATGCAAATGTGAGCCCTCCTGAAATTGGGCATCAGGATCAGGTTTCTGTCTGGATGCCCAGGCTGACATCTTCCACAGAATCTCTGGTTGTCTTCCTGAGTCAAACTGCTGGTGTGATAATGTGTGATTTTAAAATAATCACTGTTCTTTGAATGGAAATTTTACAGTGCTCCTTCATGTATGTGCTTCATGATTTATTCAAACAACAAATACATAAACCTCTGACATTGCAGATGGGGTGATGCCCAGGAAACTAGGGTTCAGAGAGCCTGGGTGAGTTGCCCAAAGACAGTCTAGAAAAACAAGGATTCAAATAAATCCAGCCTTCTCTGGCTTCAGAGCCCATGTTTATCCCCAGCATGATTCTGTCATTAGCTATTAGCAAGGTTTATGTTGATACTGTCTATGAATCAGGTATCAGGTTTCTAAAGTACTGCTTCATTTGGTACCACTTCCAGAAGCAATGTAAATTGGATCATGACCAATGGTGTACCTGGCAATACTCCCAGGGTTCAAGGAAAAGCGTAATTGGTTTCTGGGGTGATCAGGGTGGTTTCTTGGAGGAAGGGGGATTTCAGGTGGGCGAAAGGGGTTGGATTTGAGTTGACAGAGATAGAAGGAGGAGGCAAGCACACCTTGCAGCAGCCTATTGTGGAAGCTAAGGTTTGCGACAAAGATGGGACAGATCATTCCATTTTCTAGGGAACATCCGTTGTTTGGAGTGGCTTCACTTAGGACATTTGTGGTAGTAGTGAGTGGAGGGAGAAGCGAGGGAAATTGGCGGGCATCAGATCATGAATGGCCTTGAAAGAGTTTAATTTAGGTTTTCTCTGTCAGTGGGAGCCACTGAAAAGTTTTAAGCAGAGAGGTGATATAGTCAGGTTTGGTTTCAGAAAGCTCACTCAAATACTGCCTACAGTTTGAGGTGTCTGGGGAACATCTGGGTGGAAACGTACAGGGGAGAGTTAGATAGGTGAGCACGTGCCTGGGTGGAGAGGTGGGCCTTTCACAAGGAATAGCAGGGCTAAAGGTCTTTGAGAAGAGCATTTAACACCAACTGTCTTTTCAGTACACCCAACTGGGCCCTTTCTGTGGGGTCTGGGTAGTGTTCCACCCCTAGCTAAAATACATGTCCCAGTCACATTCTTTGGCTTCTCTGTTCACCAGCCCTTTCCTAGCTTGTTATACTTCAGCAAGGTCAGACTCCATTTGGAGACCTCCTCCAAGCTAGGTTTGCACACCTCTGAGCAGCGGGCCCAGTGCCCTCCAATTAGGATGAATAGCAGTGACCTACTACATCTTGTGATAGGTGCTTCAAAAAGCTTGAAATTCTGGTCCTGGGGGAATAGGCTGCTATGAACCAACATGCTGGAATCCACTTTTCTGCTTGGTTTGAAAGCTTTCCGAGCTCCTTGAGTGAGGTGAAAGGCCGTGTGGTTTCTAAGGCTCATTAGCTGGCTGCCACCTCAGTCTGTGGGACAGAGCCATGGCTGCAACAGCTCTGACTCTCAGGTGATAGGGATGGAAGTTGAAAAGCACAGGAGAGTGGCTTGGGTTTGGCCTCAATGTCAAAAGGAGACTAATTACTGTAAGGAAGTCGAGGCTTCTTTCCTGTACCTTCCTCCCCTTCTGGCTTCTTCCTGAAACCTGCACTGAGACTAAAAAGCCATCTGCCCAATTTGGTGAGAGAGGGAGGGAGAAAGAGTGGGTGCTATATCCAAACCAATTTGTTCAAAGTATAGTGATATCTGGCCTATGGGAAGGAAAGTTAACTTATAATTAGTTTACTGTGTGCCAGGCATGGTGGCTGGCTTTGGGCTCATTCACACATAGGTAGACTTGAGTTGCTTGAGCATAGGAATAATTTGATGTAATTTTTGAATCTGTAGTTTAGGGGTATCTGACACATAATAAGTGCTTTTATCTATTTTAAGATTCTGGTAAATAGATATCTTTACCGCCATTTTATAAATGACTAAGCTAAAGGTCGGAGGTGTGCAATATTTGTTTCCCATAGCTGGGAAGTAGCAGAGCAGCTTGTATCCATCCAGCTTGCCTAAATCCAAGTGTCTGTTCTGTGCAAAATCATAGAACCTTGACCAGTTACATGGAGCACGCTGTCTCCTACTACTGGAATCTGGCAGTATGTGGAAGCAGTCAGAAATCCATTTCCTGTGTAAGACTCCCTGTGGAATTCAGAGATTAATCTGAAGATGGCAGGGTTCTGGAGGCAACACAGGTAGACAGACTAATAACCCTGATAAGGAAAGGTCCACATAAAGTGCTCTGGAAGCACAGGAAGTGAAACCCCTTCCAGCTGGGGCAGGGCATTGGAAGGAGGCTTCATGGAGGAGGTGGCATTGGAATCAGAACTCAAAACGCATTTAGAGTCGAGCATGTGAAGATCGGGGTAAAGGAGAGCCTAGACCATGGAAACAGCATGTGCACAGGCACAGAGGAGGAACCAAAGTGTGGTGAGGCCCCATGTTTAGCCATTTGTCTACCATGTTTCCCCAAAAATAAGACCAGGTCTTATATTACTTTTTGCTCCAAAAGACGCATTAGGCTTATATTCAGGGGATGTCCTCCGGAAAAATCATATTAGGGCTTATTTTCCGGTTAGGTCTTATTTTCAGGGAAACCCGGTAGTTGACCCCTTACATGAATATTTCCTAAGGCAGCCATCAAGTTCTTGCTCCAGTACTGACATGTGTGTCACGGTGTTGCAAAGGACAAGGCACTTCCCTCTCGGGGCCCTTGTTTTCTTGTCCACGTAACAGCTAGAGCATTTCTGAGGTGCCTTGTCATGCTCTTCTGGCCACAAAACTGCTCTTCTAAGTTTTCCTCCTTTTTTTCTCTCTCACCCCTAAACCCGCCTAAAAGAGATCCCCTGGCCAGAATCAGACCACTTCCTGTCCGCCATCAGCTCTCTTCTGGTTGGCCCTCCTTCTTCATGTTTTCCCTCTCCCTGTGGTCCTTTACCTCCAGCTCTCTTCCTTCATCACTCACAGCTCCCTTGTCTCTGTGCCTTTCTTTCACACGCCCCTCCCAAAACCCAGGATCACTGCAGCCGCTCACCATCTCTGATCTCATAACTGAACTTCTGAGCACCTTAAGACAAATCGTATCATGTTCATGATCTGTTGCATCTCCTGGGCCTTGCCAGCTGCAGGTGAGTTAGTGCTCTCATGCCCAAGGAGCTCTTTCAGAGTTCCACATCAACTCATCAGCAGAGAGTCCTACCTCACTGAGAACACTGAAGCATTGGTTATGTGCTTTCCCATTACCTGGCCTGTCCCTCTGCCTGCCTGCCTCTCCCCAAGGATGAGGTGCCCACGAAACTTGTTCCTCAGATTATGCTTCAGGTCCAGTCTGCTCCAGCTGATGAGAGGCGTCTCGGTTATTTACATCATCCCCTTGCTCTCCCCAGTACCTTCAAACCCTCCCCTCCCCTGGATCTTTCCAGCATATAAACATGACATAGTTGCCACATAGTGAGTGTATACTCAATAAAAGAGTGCACAATACTAGGCACATTACATGGTGTTCACTTAAACCTTGTAAGAACCTGAGATATTTTGCAGAAGAGAAAGCTGAGGTACAGAAAGATGAAATAACTTGCCCAAGTCACACAGCTAATTGGATGGATGGATGGATGGATGGATGGGCAGTTAGATGCCCTGGATACCTGGTTAGAGGATTAGATGACTGGGTGGATGGGCTGATGGATGGGTGAATGAATGGATGGAGGATGAAGAGAAAAACAGACAAATAAAGGGAAAAGTACATAATATGATAAGCATTGGGTCCAGGTGAGAAAGGAGACTAGGACTCTGATTTCAGAGATCCTATAGTTTAGCTGAGGTGATGATCTAATACATAATTAACAGTCAGGGAACTATGTCAGATGACATCTGAGATTTTGCCTAAAACTGGTCCCACAATGCACAGAACAAAAAGCTGTGTTAATCATAGTCACCTTTCATTCTATCTAACTACATACCTTTGAGCAAGTCACTTAATCTCTCCAAGCTGTTTCCTCATCTACAATGCAGAAATGAAAATACCGTTACAGGACTGTTGAGAGCATTTAATGAGATAATACTTGTGTGCCACCAACAATGGTTCTACATTTTCTCCTTATGTTTGCCTCAAATGCTGTGTATTGTGGTTTGGACTTAAAGTATACCAGGATTTCAGAGAAATTCCCTATGCTGTGCACTAACTCAAATGACCTAGTGATGAAACAGAAAATCCTAGCGAGAATCATTTAAAATTATTTAACCCGCTATTAAAATTTCTTAAAATCAGTCTAAGAACCTCAGGTCCAAAGCAAAATAGAACAATTTTTCCTATCATCCATTTTAGTGCTAAATACAGACTTATTAAAGGACTTCTCAGGAGATCCCATGGGCCAAGGCTCGGTTTACACATCCATGGAATTTTAAAAATGGCTTCACCTGCCTCTGTTTCTTGCTCAGCAGGAAAGCAGACAGATCCTTGGGTGGGGTCTCCTCTATCCTCCACTCATATCAATTTTGAGCGTCTTTCTAAGTTGAAGAAATTTTATGGGAAAATTATATATGTCTCTCCCTGTAGGGAAAAGACACAGCTTCCCCTACCAACTGTTTTAATGAACAGGATTGTAAAGGAAGTCAAGACAAATTAAAATGTGGTCATGTTGGGTCCCAGGCTTCATCCAGGCTTGTATGGGGATTAACATTTCAGGAGAGAAGTCTGGGGCAGCTTTTTCCCATGCACACTTTGGGGCACAATTAACCAATAGCCAAACCTTATATTTTTCCCTACCCTCTTCACCCCTTCCTTATGTGTCCACGCGCTCCCATGTCACAGAAAGAGAATGGGTAAGACACAGGTATTTGGCCTGACAGAAGATGTGTGTGACAGTGTGAGGACAGAGACACTTTATAGCATTCTCAGTTGCAGATTGGAGAAGAGCAGTGTCTAAGCAGGTTAGGCACAAAGGAGATTGAGCCCCTGTGTGAATATATTTAGCCAAATAAATGTTGCACAATATGGACTGAGATAGAGTTCAGCCAACTGACATAACACCTCTTCCACGAAGCTTGTTTTTTGTGTGTATTTTTTTCCAATTCATCTGTTCTTTCAACAAATATTTGTGGAAAACTCATGCTGTGCCAGCCCTGGTGCCTGCTGCCAGGGAACCAAGATGAATAAAAGCTAGAGCCTGCCATCAGGTGGGCTTCCAGTCTAGAGAGAAGACAGACATGTGCACAGGTGAGGCAGGGCAGAAGTGGGAGGCGAAGAGAAGCTGCCGTGGGTATAACTTCCTTAGAAAAGCTAAGGTGTTCCTGGGCCTCACCTGCTTCATTTCCAAGGACCTGGAAAGCTCAGCCAAGAACTTTACAGCCTTGGAATGAGAATTTTAGGACAGTTGGCGATTATCACCTGTTTTCAAGAGGACACCTCGGCTACAAATACAAATGGCTTCTAACTGGGTTTTGAAGGTCTTGGCTGATGGTGTTGTGCTAGGTGACCAGAGACAAGAGCTTTATACCCAAATTTTGAGGCTGCTACTAGAAAACCAAATTCTTTGCTCTTCAGGAAGGTGCTTCTCTGCTAGAGGATTAGGAGTGGTGCTGATACAGGACGTCTTAAGTCCTCATCAATTCGTCGTGTACATAACATAGTTTACGTGGAGCTTTTCACATGTCCCCTGTCTCTCAATTATCACCACTTACCCTGTAGGGGACCATTCTTACTCTCCCTAATTTGGGGCAGGGGGTGAAGCATGTTTCAGAGAGATTAAATAATTCTCCCAAGGACTCCATAGGGACCCAAGGAAATTAGGGAATCAGAATCTGGACCCTATGGATGGTGTACGCTGTAGTACTTTAAAAAGTTCCTCCCAGGCTCCAACCCTCCAGCATTAGGTCAGAAAGCTCTAATGTTAATCGTGTGAAAGTCAGCTAGCATTTATCAAATGCTGTCTTGTATTGGGTGTTGCATAAGTAAGGATTCACATCTGATCTTCTGACGTCAGCCTGGTACACTTGCCACCCCACCTCATTTCCTTTCTTATAAGAATGTGTGTGTCACAATTTATCACATCCTGACCGTGGGCCAGGCACGATGCTAGAAGCTTTGCTTCTGTTCATGTTAACTTAGTTAATCCATTGAGGTCCTGTTCTGCCTGCCATGCTAGAGCGTAAACTCCTTGAGGTCAGGAAAGAACTGTGTCTGTCATTGTCCCCATTGGACCCCCAGTGCCTGCTGTAGTGAGCACTCAGGAAGTTAAACACATGAGAATAATTCCCACAACAACGCTCTCCAGCAATCGGTGTCATCCCCAGCTTACAACTGAGGAAACTGGAGACCTAGAGAGGAAGTATGACCCAAATTTTACAAAGTACCACTTTATGTTACATAAAAGACATATGAGCTGTCAAAGCACATGCTTTAGCATCATCCTATTTGGTTCTCACCAACCATTCTGGGAAGTTATATCTGCTTTAATGTCAAAGCAGAATGTAGGAAGAAAAATCAAGCTGTTCCTTTTATTTCAAGGACAAAAAAACATTGAGGCAGATAAAGAAATCACAATAGGGGTTACAACTTGAGGCCAAATGGTAAAGTAGCTTCTGCTCCCATCATGAGTCAGTGGGTCTCTTCCACTCAGGCCGAGACCACCTGCAGAGGAGAAGCTGAACACTGACAGGTTGCCTGACCATCAGGTAGCACCCCATAAACATCAAGGTCACCCTGTTCAGGCCCCTTCCATTGCAGTGTGTAAGAGCTCACAACCCAGCTTGGAAAGGGCTGATGGAGGGGTGCCCGGCCACCAGGCAACTGTAGCTTCAGGCCAGGAGAGCATGTCTAGTGTAAACTGGTGAGGAAATGGAATATTTGGGTGGACAGCTCCGCAGTCTCCAGATGAGAAAAGTGAGACTGAGAGTCTGGGAAACTCTGCGTAGAGGATCTCATTTCATTTCACATCTATCCGGGATCTGACTTGGATGTAACAAAGGATAACCGACAGGGCCAGAAATGTGGGGAGATCTGCCTGAAGAACCAGGAGGTCCCCTCAAAGAAGAGGTTTCCCTTTTGCCTGTCAGTTCTTCTATCTGTAAAATGCCTGTCCTACAGCATTGCGCTGAGGGGTGTCAAAATGAGGAAGAAGCACCATGTGACCTTGTAGAATTCCCTTATGCTGTCTGGGTCTCGGTAGCTTCACCTCTAGGAAAGATACTAGCCAGGTGCTCTCACAGCATTGTTGTGATTGTTAAATGAGAAATGGTACATGGAGAGTGCTTTGTAAACTGTAAAACCTGATATGTGTTAGTTCGTTATTAACCAAAAATGACTTTCCCACACATTACCTCATTTGCTCTAACACCAGCCCTGTAAGACTGGTGAAGTGGGAAGTATTACACCCATTTTACAGAAATGGAAAGTAAGGCTCAACGAATTTCATAACTTGCAATGTGCAGATTACCCAGCCAATAAGTGGCAAAGCCAAGGGTAGACCCCAAATCTGTCTGACCCTAAGAGTCGTGTGTTTTTTTTTTAATTCATTGCGCTTAAGCGAAAAGATGCAGATGTAACAGCTGTAGATTGCTTAGATAATCTTTGGAATGCCCATATCAGTCGGTGCTTTGTCTAGACTATGATCTCTTAGAGGGCAGAGGTCATATCTTATTGACCTCTAGATTCCCAGCACCAGGCACAATCTCTGTCTGGCACATAGTGGGCATGCGTGGAATATTATTGGAAGAATGAATCAGTATGAATTTAACAATACCTGCTATATATGAGGCACCAAATACCCCTGAAGTGGACGCTGTCATCATCCCCGTCTTACAGAGGAAGAAAACAAAGCTCAGAGCAATTGAATAGATCGCCTAAGGTCACATCACTGGCAGAAAAGATATTTGGAGCCCCATCTGATTCCAAGTCTTACCCTTTTTCATCCCCACTGCTTCCAGATTAATTAATAGAGGAAAGAACAACCTGTTAGCTAAGACCTGATGTCAGTTAAGTGCTAGGGAGAACCTGCCTCTTCCGCTCTCAGCCCCCTTGAGGTCTACATGCCCTGCTGCCTGAATTACCAAGGCTTTGGGCCCAGCCACCCATCCCTCTCCTGGCTCATACCTTGGTGAATAGAAGTGCTGTCTGCTGTTTACTTTCACAGCATAAGCTGGCACCTGGAAATAGCACGCAAACAAATGTTAAGCTAATCTTCCCTCAGGGGAAAACTCTAGCCCTGAGAGCAGGCTCAGCCTCCAGAGTCCCCAGGACGCTGTGCAGAAAGGATGGAAGCGTCAGAAACAGGACTTGAGGAGGCCTGAGGCCTGTCACTGTTGTTTGTTTGAAAAGAAAGGAAGGAAGCCTGAAGAACATCCTGAGAAAGCCACATTCCTGGAGGGCTGCTTCCACAGCCTCACCCTCACTTGGGAAGTTTCCCTAAGGGCAACTCACTAGAGATAAACAGACAAATAGGCCTGGACTGATTTTCAGCCAGGCTGAGCAGGGTGTACAGGAATTGTTTTACATTCTCAGGTACCTGTAGCTCCATTCACACGCAGATTCATGCATTATCCAGCAAACCTTAATTAAGGGTCCGCTCTGTGCCAAGATACGTGCTGGGTATCAGGGTTAGAACTGATCAGAAGAATTTGATCCAGCCTCGGGTGTCCCTACTCTGACAGTGATACAGAACAGAAACAGAAAATCACTCTACCATGTAATGTGGAAAGGCAGGAGCAAAAGAATACCGACAGGGTGAATCGCAGGAGACTTCTCAGAGGAGGAGCAACACTGGAGCTGAGCCTGCAGGTGTTTGATGTTCTGTAACATGGAGGGTGCTTATATCATACCTTCCCTCCATCTTAGGGTCAGAAAGGACCTTTGATGCCATCAGATTCCCCCAGCAGCAGAGAGGAAATGGACACCCAGAGAGAGGAAGTGACCTTCCCAAGGTCACTGGCAGGCTGAGCAGGCACAGACCTTGCCAACCTGGTCCTTGGACGCCTAGTCTAAAACTCACTGTCCTGGGAAACCTTTCTTGAGTGAGTGATCTTTGCCATGCCCTTTCTATTGTCCACTTCACTGAGTGTCACCGTAGCCCTGACGGTCCACACAATGCTGTGAGGCAGCATGATTATTGCCCACACTCAACACATCAAAGAAGTCAAGGAACCTGCCCAAGGTCACCCAGCTAAGACGCTCCTGAGCCTGGCATAGAACCCAGGTCCCCTGGCCCCAGGTCAAGGCTCTTGAACCCATTTTATTTACAGCAGCCTCCCTCTCTTCTGGGGAGCTGAGAAATCTGATGTGCTAATGCATGTAGCACCTCCCTTTTCAGGTGGTATACTTGGCAAGGTGTCTGGAATGGGAACACACCCTAAATAGTAACTCACTGTGGCTTTTTTTTTTTTTTTTTTGGTTCTTAAACATTTTAGCCATTGCCTTGTAGACTGATAAGGAATCTGAGATTTAATTTTGTTAGATCTTTCCTTGTTCAAAAGTAGTTAGACTATGAGTAGCTTCTAAACCAGGAGCACCGCTTAGAAGGGAGTAATGGGCAAACGTAATTTGATACGGGTGCCAATCAATTTAGTTTGAAAGAAATTAAAGGCACTGAGATTTTCCTTTGAAGACGGTTGGGCCATGAGGCACAGAATGGAGGCAGGGTCACCCTCACAGCCTTGGCAGAGAGCCCTGGTGGCCATGGTTGCTCACCCCGTTTCCTAAAAACCAGTTGTGTTTGGGAGCCTTCATAACTTCTGCCTGTGTGACTGTGAAGCTGTGCTGGCCCCAGGCCCGAGGGACTTGTGAATCAGGCCGTGTGTGTGTGTGTGTGTGTGTGTGTGTGTGTGTGTGTGTGTGTGTGTGTGAAGGGCCAGGCAACTCCACTCTGACTGTGGAGTGGCCCACTCTGCACACCCCCACGACCCCACCCCCTCCTGGCCAGTCTGTTTGTTTGGGTTCAGAAGGGCCATTTAGCTGGTGCTTAGAGTTGCAACGAGGAAGCCCTGAGACGAGGATAGAGCATATATCCAGCAAGGCATAAAACAACCACCAGAGTACACCCAGGAGGTGCCAGGTCCAGCCTCCCGCTCACCCCACCTCAATTAGAGTCAAGGATGGAACAAAATGCAGGCCCCACAACCCTTCAAGTGCCCCAGCCAGACCACAAGCACTTCCTTTGGCAATCGGGGACTCATCCTTACTTTGTTTTCACACATAACTGGTTTTTAATTAAATTTGACTTTTCCTCACATCTGTTCGGCAGGCCGGTCCCCTTTGGAAGTGGCAAGCACAGAAGTGGGGACAGGCTGGCAATAGGGAAAAGCAAACAGAGCAGAGCCCTTCAATCCATCCTATTTTGGTGGAGAATGCACTCCGGACAGGCTTCTGCCCAGAGAATTGTTCTCATCCGAGGGTCATTGTCCACAGAGATTAGCCTCCCGAGCCTCTGGAATCCCAGTTGCTCACAGAAGCCCAGGAAGGTAGCCAAGTGTGACCCTTGTTCCCAACTGCAACTCGCTCAATACTTGTTTTTTCTCTCTCTTCCTGCCCCTGCCCCTGCCCGTCCTGGCCTGGGTTCCCTCCCCCCCCTCCCTGCAGAGATCTGTGCTGCTGACTGTGGTGGCCACGGCGTCTGCGTGGGGGGCACCTGTCGCTGCGAGGATGGCTGGATGGGGGCAGCCTGTGACCAGCGGGCCTGCCACCCACGCTGTGCCGAGCATGGGACCTGTCGCGACGGCAAGTGTGAATGCAGCCCCGGCTGGAACGGCGAGCACTGCACCATCGGTATGGCGGGCCCAGGCCCCAGGGTACCTTCTCCGGTCTGCATGCGACCCTTGTCTGTCAGGCGCTTCGGGGCCAAGGCTGTGCTCCCATCGCATGTGGGAACTGAGCAAAGAGTCCTTTCATCTGGTGACATGATGATTGTCATATCCTAGACATCCATTGATCTTAAACTCGCAACTGGGAACTTTTCATCTCCTCCCTCCCTAAGATGCATTTCCCAGATTCCAGTTACCTGGTTAGCATGCCTTGCTATTTAGCCCTTTCCAGGCCAAATGCAGTGTCGGTCTATGTTAAGGAGCTGGGGTTCCAGAGTGAGGCAGAGGACTCTCACTTAATAGCTGTGGGCAAGTCCCAATGCCCCTCTGAGCCTCAGTTTCCTCACCTCTAAAATGGGGATAGTCATGCATGTAAAGAGCTTAGCACAGGCTGGCACATAGTCGCGTACTCAATAAATGTGCCATTATTATCAAATTCACAATCTCGTTAGGAGGGCCCGGGCTTAGCTCTGTGCTCCCCATACACACGGGCCTCCTAGGTCGGAGCTCCCAAACAGGCCTGGAATCCTTGGGAAAGCTTCTCACAGGCCCCAGGCCACATCTGCATCCCATTAGTCCCTGGACCCTTCCCTCCCCTGTCCTCGGCTTCCGTCCTGTCTGCGTTTGTCTCCTTTCTCCTATCTCGCGGCCCCCTTGGCACCATGGGCCCCTGCCGAATGAAGCAGCCCTGTTGGCAGCTTTCAAAACAAGCTGATCACTCCATTCCCTTCTTTCTGCCTTTCCTGCTGGTTTTGTTGATTTTAAACACAGCCAGACATTTTGCTTGGTTTATTATCTGGAATGAACACTCACCAAAAGCTCTTTATTGAATCAACTGGTTTGTATATGTGTGTTTTAACTTCTTCCCCTTCCATTTTTTTAAAGGAAGGGTCTGTGATCAGATGGTGAGCACATGGCTTTGGGAGGCAGGATTAGGGGTGCCTCTCCAGCTCGGAAAGCCACCTCTTGAGTCTTACAGAAACTGGGAGACCAGCCCCAAAACTTTTGGGGGGCAAAGGAATTTTGAGCAACTGGAACTGGCTCTTATCTCATGTTTTTGTTTTTTTCGTAAGGCTCCATTCCTTTTGTTTTATAGCCTGAAATTAGTTTATATTCCTCATCCCTGCCCTCACGACACCACTCTGTTTTATAAACGGCTGTAGAATACCTTAGACTTACTACAATTAATCATAGTGGCTTCTAAGTTTTGAGTATTTACAGCGTGCCAAGCACTGGGCTAAGGGCTTTAACTGCATTATTTCATACTCGTCACAACCCCTGTGGAGGCACACATGTTGTTCCCTCCTGTTCAGGGACCTGAGGCTGAAGGTCACTTGGCATTTAAGAAGTAGCACAGCAATTGGAGACTCGGTTTTCTGACCCTTGGTGCAGGGGGCTGCTCACCAGCTGCTTGCCCTGCAGTCCTGGCAGGACGAAGCCCAAGTTTTCTACGGCAGCATCCAGCTCATGTCCTTCCCAGTCCCTTTTTTCTTTTGGTTGCACTCAGGGCTCCACACCTAATTTGCCAGGCCACACTCTTAACAGAGCCACTCAGAGCTGATGGTAGCCCTCTCCGCTTTTCCTTAGCAGAAATGTGGTCTCTTACTGTGTCCTTCTGGGTGGCTTCTTTACTTCAGTGTCATCTTACCTTATGATTGTCCTGGACGCCCCTTAAAGAGAAGTGGCCCACGTCACCTGAGGGGCCTTCTTCTTTAAACTCTGCTTTCACTTTTCTGCATGACTGAGTACAGACTGACCTTTTAGCCTCCCAGCCCAGAAGGGGGTCCATCCCTATTAAAAACAAAATCAGAGCCCAGAGAGAGCGCATTCTGTTTTCCTGCCTTGCTTACAGATACTTCTAACTTGCTTACAGAGTCCTCAAGTCACCTTACCAAGTTCCAAAAAGTTTATGGGTGTCAGACTTTTATAAAATAAAAGCCTCTCATCTGAGGCTTGTGATGGAGGATTTCGGGAAATTCTCCATCAATGCAGTCACCGATGACTCATGCCCGGGCTCGTGGGCAGGCTGTGCAGCATCTAGTGTCTTGTGGATGTTCACCCACCTGGCCTGAAGGATACCCCTTTTGTCTCCATGCTGAGAAGTCAGACCATCCCCTCCCACCTCCCCTCACACCCCGTTGTCACCCTTTAAGAGCAAATTCCTCCTTGGGATTGCAGATGCTTCTTCCCCTCCAGATAAGAAATCCATCAAGGTAAATGTGCAGAATTCAAGAGGGAGGTTGACAGTCATAAATACCAGAAAAATGTCACAGGACATTGAAGAAGTAATGGACTGGTCATAGTGGCTCAGATGAAAGGACGCTGGCTGGGATTTCTATTACCTTTCATTGTGTGGTGAGCATTTCCTTTGTCCCTGTCTAATCTCCCCGCATGGCAACTTGCTCTCTGTACCCATGCATCTCTGCCTGTAGCCAGCTGCATCCCCACTGAGGAAACAATACCCCAGTGCTGAAGGGACACTTCGTAACCTTGTTGGACAGAAGGGAAGGGGGGTAGGCAGCACAAATGAGAGAAACCATGGCGGTGCCTTCTTTTTTCTGTTTGGAATGGAAATAAGAAGGAGACAGCCCTTTTTAAATTTGGATGGTAACACAAAGCACTTTCTTATGTTTCCAGGGAACTGCACTCCCTGTGAGGGTCATTTAGGAAAAGAAAGAACTGCTGATGTGAAAAGTTAGAAATTCAAAGTGTTACCTTTTCTCTTGTTACCAGGTTTCATTATTATACAGTAGGTCATTATAGTGCTGCCAGCTCATATGCTGCAGTACAGTTATGTCCCACGCCAGAGACAGAGCAGTGGCTCCACAACACTGATTCAGAGACCTCCGTGCAGTGAAAGGGAAAGAGAAGAGAGCCTGTTTATTCACACACTGCTGCCCTCCATAAACAGGAAAGAATGGCTTGATTGCTTAAGAGCCGGCATAAAAGCACAAGACAAGTCTGGACTCCTTATGGTCAAATCCCCAGCATACGAACCCTTTTACCCCAGTTTCATTTCCCAGAGCAGATTATTAAAGTAGGAATTAAATATCTCCTTTGGAGGCTTTGGTTCATCTTTTCTTTTATGGAAGCTAAGATTTTTCTCAAAAGAAGTTGGTTTTCAGAATGAAAGGGAATTTGACAGTGGCATCCTCTTTGATGACAGTATTTTTGTCAAAAAGCAAGAATATTTCACATTGAATCCTGATTCCTTATGTTAGGAATTATCTGTCTCATGCATCTTCAAGAATGGTCACTGGGTGCTTCAGTTTCTCCCTCCCTCTGAGTCACACAATGGGGTGGCTGGTGGAGGCTTCTAGGGGTCACAGAATCCTGGCCCCCTCCTCCACTGTCCACAGAACTGCACCCCCGTCAGCCTGAATCTCAGTCACCTGCTCCTAAAAGTATCCCACAAATAAAGGGGTTTTTCATTTTTGCCCTCACTCATTACTAATCTTCCCACTTGAATATATGGAACCCAGTTTTCCTAGTCCAGAAGTTAAGGTAAGACGGATTGATTTTGATCTATTTCTCAAATATATGGTCAGCACAGAGTCATCAAAAGCATATTTTTGGATGTCTTTTCCAGGAATTTTATGGGTCTCTGAAGTCCGGGGCTTGACCTCCAGTTTCTTTAGAGAAAGCTACACATCATAGTTAAATTTAAGAAGCTGCTTAATTTTTTTTCTGTCTCTTTGAAAATCCTACTAACATTTTGGATCACTGCTGCAATAGTTATTTTCTTCACTTTGTGCTCCGTGTCTCGGAACACATGTGGGAAATGCCAGCTTCTGATTACATTTGTAAAATTCCAACCTTGACCCCAAAGCTGTGATTGTTCCAGATGCCAGATATACAGAATTATTTACTAGGCTTCAGGAGAGCTGTCCAATCATATAAATCTTGATTCTTAAACAAATCCTCCTCTGGGAGTAAAGATCAAAATAATACTCTGATGATGCAATTACTAGAGTGAGCAAAGCCAGACCTCACGATGAAGAGAAATTATAAAGAAAGACCACAAAATCTTCTGGAGTTCTTTGTCCACATTTGAAATGTAGAGCTCAGGTTTCTCTTTTGTAATCAGACGGCCCTCCACCAAAAGCTCACAAGGCACTCCCAAGGTATCAGCACCTGTGTGATGGTCCTATGCTTATCCCTCCTCAGAAGCATTCTCTCACAATGGGACCTGTGACCTGACAGGGCAAATGCGGACAAGGAGAAAGAAAATGGACAGGGATCTACCCCCAACTTATCAAAGCAAGAGCTTGACTAGATGACAGTTCTGGGAGATTTCAGCCCACACGTAGAAGGGGTGGGAAAGTTAGTGGGCCTTGTGAGTCCCTCTCAGGATGAGTGCCATTGGCCACTTATTCATCGATCCTTCATCCAAAGTGAGAAGAGCATTAATATATCCAAGATCTTCACAAGAATATCTCTTTGGTGGTTTGTCATCCGTCAGAAAGAAATTTAGATGATTATAACCACCCCCAAGCCTCACCTGCTCTAATGATCCTTGTTTAATCTGGCCTAACGTGTACCAATGATACAACTGTTATAGTCAACTGAGCCTCCTGGAAAATGAGAATGAAAAGTCACTGGCTATGTTCTCCATCACCTTTGATTGGGGATTGGGCAGGGGTGGCGGGGGTGAATCCCAGAAGCTTCTTGGGGTTATCCTAAGAGAAACTTTTGGAAACTTCCGTTGGTACAGGCAAGTCAAGGGAAGACGTTTTCATGTGGGAGGTCATAGAAATGCTAAAGAGAGCTAAGACCTCACAGACCCACCTCTGCTAGAAGCTCAGAGTCTGTATCACACATAGCTGTGTGGCACCACTGTCTCCAGTTTCTTGTACAGTGACAGGAATTTAGAAGGAACAGAAGAAACATCTGTGCAATGTTGAAAGAAGAAGCATGGCCCAAGAGGAAAAAATGACTCGACTACCATCGTCTTCATCCTGAAGTTCTAAGGAGAAAGATGAAGGAAATGTTTTGAAGTTCCGAATCCACCATTCCTAATGCAAATTTATGGACTTGATGTCATCTTTTCCTAAAGTTAGTACTTTAAAATCATGATGAATTTTTAAGTGCCCATACTCAAGGGCGTATGTGCCAAGATTTTCAAACAATGAAAGCAACAACCGTATGGACTTCTGCGTATGTCTCGTATAAATAAATGGCATTGGACTTCAAAGACCCAGTTATCACTTCCATTTTCAATAGCCAGAGACAAGGAATCTCTCTATATTTCATTCCCAGGAAACTGCTGGACTTGGACTGTTACCAGCTTTGGGGTTCACAGCGTGGCTTGAGGTCACTGGGTAGGAAAGGAATCCCTTGATTGGTAGAGTCAGAACTTGAAGTTTCGAATGTCCACTCTTGTCTCCTGAAACCCCCATGTTGACTGCACCCTGAGTCTGCCTCAGTCACATCTACTGGCTGCTTGCTATTGCCGCCTGCAGTCTGGAGACAGCAGTAAGCATTTTTAAAGGTGTTAAAAATGTATTTACACTTCATAGAGATCTTGATTACTAAAAAATTCTTTCAAATGAAATGGCACTAGAAGAGAGAGAGTGCGCTCTCAAGTCCGCCCTTTGGGCTTGGGGCAGTAAGCTTATAGATTGGATGTAATCTGTACTCATCACCAGAGCCATGATATCACCATCAGAATAAAAGGGCATATGACCGTGGCATCCTCTTTAATGACCGTATTCTGTTGTGTTCATTCATTCAACAACCCCATACGGAGCACCAGAATCCAAACGTTTCTTGGTGGGGACCTCCCTCAAAGCAGATGCCGCATGGCAGTATGGCCATTTGGATCCCAGTGACGGTGTCTCATCCAGCTGAGTCATCCTTTCCAACCCTGTGAAAGAAATCTGGGCCCATGTCATCTCTTCTATAGCAAGGTTCAGAGTTTTTACAAGAATGTATGATTCTGACCCTCCACAAAACTCAGCAGACCTGAAAGCGAAGAACAGACACTGAGCCAGGCAGTCCAGGAAACCCTGCGTGTCATTGCTCTCCGATGGCATATCCTGGGAGATGGTGTCTACGACATTTTAGGTCACTTTGCAAAATTAGATGAGGGAGCTTGACTAAGACGAAAGTGACAGATGAACCAAGAATCAAGAAAGGCTTTGCCTTAGCCAGAGATGTATCCTAGGCTGTTTTACATGTGGGCTGGTCCTATTTCTCATTGTTTGGCATTCCACAGCTTTGTTTCTTCTTTCCCGCTCCATAAGCCACTCTCCTTCACTTTCCCTACTTACATCCTATTATCTCATGGACTCCACAGCATCTATAAGAATGAAGGGGAAGCATGCAGGCCCAGTTAAAATCTCCTCTTCCCAATTTTCCACTTGGCTGTGCGGCCTCCAGGAGCATATTTCATCTGGAAACAGAAACCACGTGGCTACCCAGACTAAGAACAGAGCCTCTCTCATCCACCAGATATAGATCGATGACTAGCAACAGTGTCTGTCCTATCGAGAGGACTGAAAAAAATGAAATTTATATTTTTGTACGAAGAAAGTAAGAATGTTCTTACTGTTTATAGAACCCTAGGGCTTCCAGAGTAAGGCCCTACCATTGCAGACCAGTCCTACTTGTGGACTTTTGAATCACGCGTGAAATCGAGCTGAGGATGGGGGCCAGCCTGGCAGAAAGTATCAGGCCCTTCAGGAGACGGCCTTTATGTCAGCATATGTGGGGGAGTCGTAAAGAGAGGGTGAAGGGAAAGCTCCTCAAATGGTTATGGCTACAGCCTAAGTGGGGAAGGTGAAATGGAGTTAGGATTTATGCTGGGAATGAAGGGTCGGCCGTGCTTTAAACACACAGCCACATATATCCATGGTGGGGTTTCTTTCAGAGCAATGTTTGACCCCCATCCTCCCAAATAAGCAAAACCTTAGATTGCCAAATAATCCAGTGCTTGGATGCAGCCCCTCCATTGGAAAACAAAGCACACATCATTCTGTCTTTGGAGTTAATCAGCATTGAGAGGAGGTCAGGTTTTCTTTTCTCTTCCTCATTTATCACAATGACATCCATTGACCTGTACCTCACCTCGTTTGTAAGATGCGTCTTACTTAACACCAGGCATTCTGCACACAAGTCTGTGGAGGCACATGTGTCCATAGAAAATTCAAGAATGGCAAACAGATCATCCAGCGGTATATGTGACCAAAGACTCAACCCACTTCCCTAGTGCATGTCAAAGATGATTCTAAGTTTGCATAGTGCTAAATCCCAGCTTCCTGGAAACCCCTCTGCTCAGACAGAGTGCTCTTGTTCTTATACCACTGCTTCCCCTAAAGGGAGGTTGGATGCTGCTCTGGGTAGACCAAGGGCCAGTTCTAGTTTTCCATAAAGCTGAACAGACCTGACAGAACAGGAGTGTGATCACTTTTGCAGCTTCCCACCCTCCTCCTCCCATTTTCCTTCCCCATATGTCTTCTTGTTTATCTGACCATATTTCCAAACACCTGGGTCACAGAATGTGTTGCAGTTCCTTTGGGCCCTTCCTGGAGAATGTGCCTGCTGTCCCTCCTTCTTGCTCATGTTATCCTGTCTTTGGTTTTATTTTCCCCACCATGGCAGGTCTGTCCCAAACGTTGGGGTGCATCCCCTTTGTCTCCTTAACACCTGGCATGGTTATGTGGCAGGCAGTATTGTACTTACTTGATCCTACCTTAAATGTCCTGTCTTTTATTTCCCAAGCTCACTATCTGGATAGGGTAGTTAAAGGTATGGTCTTCCTTCCTCTATTTTCCTTATTGTCTTTGTGTGTGTGTTTGTGTATAAGCATAAAAGAAGAAATGTATATCTAAAAATGTATATACACCCCATAAGCATGGTTTTTATAGATGCTGCCACATCCCCAGCTCTTTCACAGCATTCATTGCCTGGAGGACGGGTTTTTGGTCACAAGGTGGTTGATATACCTGGAATGGCATTCTTCCCCCTAAAATGCTCAATCTGTTTGTGACATTACCATTGTGCTATTGTCCTTCCCTCCCCATAGACACATTATGCTGCTCACCTTTTCTACCCCATCTCACGTCACCCCGCCCATCCCTTAGAACCCTTGGTCCATTAGAATTAAGATGCTGGGAACCAGGGTGGGTGGCTTGAGAGAAGAGACCCCAGAGCAAGCCAAGAAATCTTAAGAGCTGCGTTCTATTCTGTTGTGTTCATTCATCCAACAACCACATGTAGAGCACCCTAGTACTGTGTACTAGGTACTGTGCCAGGCTCTGGAGAAAGGGGAGAAACAGACTCCTGACCGCAGGGACTAGGTACTTTTTTCAGAGAAGGCCTGACTTTGGTAAGTCTTATCTTTGAAGAGTATTTCCTACAGACAAAGTAATTCCTTCTAGTTTAACCATTTACATTAATTATGTAGCATCTGATTTTCCAAAAAGGCCTCATTGCTCTAAGAACAAGTCTCAGTGATCAGATATGTGTGCTCCTAAAAGATTCCAAGCTCCCCAAGGAGAAATACCATGCCCCATTCTTCTTTTTATCCTTACGCCCTAACACAGCACCTGGCATAAAATATGTGCTCAGTGGTTAAGGACTCATACTCTGGAGTCAGACCGCCGGAGTTGAATGCCAAGTCCAACACTTAATGAACTGGGTGACCTTGAGCAAGGTGCTTAAGCTCCCTTCACTTCAAAGTCTTTATAAAAGAGGATTATAACAGGACCTACTTCATAGGGTTGGCGTAAGGATTAAGTGAAATAATGAATGTAAAGTGCTTAGCACATGGGCATGAATGATGCTCGACAAGTTAGCGGTACTGTTTTATCGTCATATGCTTATTCTCACCCTTAACTTGGAGAAGGCCTTCGTTAGCCGGACTCATTATTGAAATTGTAAAGAAAAAGGCGAAATTGGCTTTTAATAAGACATAGCAACTGCTGTTTAAAAACTTACGGAAAGAGTTTTAGGGAAACATAAATCACTGAATGCTTTTCAACTGGGTCATCTTTGCCAAATACAGCAAAGGTGTTTCTAGGCCTATCCAGTGTCTGCTTGGTATTGAGAAGCAAGGTTATCGCACTTCACCTGCTGGTCTTCAGCTGAGAATAAAATCATTCTAGCAAGAGAGAGTCGTACCTCTCACCTGCTTTAAAATAGGAATTTCACACATAATCATTAGCGAAATCATCAGGATAGATTACATTTAATAGTGTTACCATCCATTTGGTAGAATTTTTCCTGCTATGTGAAGTATTTTTACATCCATGAGTCATAAGTGGGTCCTGTGATTTTTTTTTTTAAGGAAACAGATATAATTATACTCATTTGATTGGGAAAGGAAATTGAAGTTGAGGAAGCGAGTGGCCCATCCTGGGTCACTGTTCTAGTAAGTGGCAGAGCCAGGATTTTGGATTTCCTGACCGAATCCATATTTCCAACATTTTTTTCTCCTATCACCACAAATAACCAAGAATGTCCCCATAATTTCCAATATTCTTCCTCCAGACCACGCCTTCTATACTTGTACCCTCACCAGGAAGTGACAAATATTCTCTCGCAAACTGTCTGTTCTGATCGTTTGTTCAGAAAATATCACCAGACCTGTAGTTGGATTAGGTCAATGAATTGTAGGCTGCTTTAAAAGACAAATGTTTCTTGCCAAAATCTAGGTCTGGACCAAGCCCCCATCTGGCTGCCTTTCTGGTGTAATGGGTACTAACCCTAAAAAAAGAATTCGGAGACCCATACAATACCAGCTCAGGACTTGTCAGAGTAGAATACTTTGCAGTTCAAAGACAAGCCGGCTTCTGGTCTGTGCTTGCCAGTGGCATTGGTAGACACTAAAGAAACAGCATTCACTCAACAAATACATTGAACTCCTCCTCAGGGCCAAGAAATGAGGATATGAAATGGTCCCGACTGTAAGGCCGCCTACTGTCCCGCAGAGAAGATCCTTAGAAAACAAGTCAAACACTGTGTGATGAGGATTATGACAGGTGAAGTCTGGGGACCATTTAGCAAGGAGATCCGCCAAATTCAGGCAGGGCGACGTAGACCAAGACTGTGAACTTAGGCAAATGAGAAAGCCACTGAAGGTTTCTAAAAGCAGGATAATGACTTGATGACATTTGTGATTTGGAAGGATCGATCTGTCCATATTGTGGGAAAGAGTCGAGGGGGAACATTTGGGGACAGGAGCCAATCAGACTATTGCTATCATCTAGGTAGAAGATGACAGTGACCTTGTCTGGGAAAGTGTCTGTAGGGATGAAAAAGTACAAGAGGAAAAGAAACCGAACCATAAAAAATAAAAATTAAAAAAAACACAGGACATTTTGATATATGATAGGTGTATTACATAGCCCCTTAACTAAAAAAATATTTAAATAACTTCAAGGATTCTGAAAGTCTTACCTTATGCCAGCTTCAAGGGGGGCGTCATCATAGGCTCCAGCAGAAGGTTGAAGATAAAGCGGTCCCTTGTCACTTAAAGGGCATCATTTCTTTTGAAAAGCTTAGCCCTTCTCTAAACCTTAAAATTACATTATTTTGGCTCTAGCAAATACCTGGTGTGAGTCCTTCCAGAGGGGATTGTTAATGTCACTTGGGCTTTCTGAATTATTGATGAGTTTCAGGGTTTGTGGAATTAATGAGCTGCAGTGGTGGGTAAGGATAGGCATATTGCTTTAAGAAAGTCAGCAAGTCACCCCAGAGGAGGCTTCTTCATACTGGCTAATGGGGGTCTGATTATCCCAGAAGCAAATTGCTGGATGAGAGCGAACCTCTTTCAACCCACAGGTTCTGAAGGTCCCTCAGAAACCCTGAAACAGATAGGATAGTGCAGGCCCTCAGGGCATAACTTGGTCCATTTAAAGAAACAGACTGGATAAAGTGTTCCTGTGATTTCACATGCAGAGCTTTCCCTCCCGGAGAGCACCTGCTTCTTCAGGCAGTTTCCAAGCAGCTCAGAACGCATGTGCTGGGCACCGTGTGCTAAGAAGAGCTCACTGGAGCAGGGCTTCCCACAGTGGCTTTTGTGGAATACAGTATTCCACATTATTATATATAAATGGTTGTAAGGGGAAAAAAAGAGTCCTGAGGTCAAATTGGAAAATGTTCTGATAATCTAATAAGCAGATTTCTTGAAGACTTCTCAGAGCCTTTAATGTATTAATATTTAGGGTGACTTTCTAGGATAAGAATATAGGATGCAATGTTTTCCACATTTAGTTGATCACAGAAGCTTGCTTTTGAGGACCTCATAGAACTAGTATTCCACAAAATTCACCCTGAGAAGTATTGTTTGAGATGATGAAACCCACTTTAAGTCCTTCCTGGACAAAGTGGGGTATAGATAAGTAGAATATAAAATTCTTAAGGCAAGGGGATAGGTCTCAGCTCTGTATACCCTAGAGTTAACACAAGGCCTGGCATCCAGTAGGTGCTGAGTCAAGTTTGTTGAAATTAAGAACAAAATCATCAAATTTGAAGTTGTTTGACCTTCTTATTGGGTTAGTTGCACTGGAAGGGCCTAACAGATCATCGCATCCAAACTCTCATTTTATAGATAAGGAAATTGGGGCCAAAAGAGAAGAAGTAACTTTTCCGAGATCCCACAAGTTAGTCAGGCAGGAGGTACCAGAACCTATTTCATTCATTGATTCAGTTCAACAAATATGTATTGAGTGTCTGCTACGTGCAAGGCATGGATGGGGCCCAAATTCGCTTTTATGGAGTTTCCATTCCGATGAAGGGAGTAAGACATTAAACTAATTGCAAAATTAAGAATTTCAGTATACTTGGGACAGTTGCTCTCCAGGAGAAGGACAGGGTGCCAGAAGAGCATGAAATGGGGAGCCCTGAACTGTCTCGCTGCCTCCCACGCGGCCACATCGTGATCCCCATGACCTTGTCACTGGGCTTGTCTCAGTTCTCTTGGGCAAGGTTTGCGTTTGTGAGGACCATAACTTTTGACCCAGACGAAAGATTATGTTCTGGTTTGTGAATTTCTTAGTGAAGTTCTACAACATTAAAACAAATCCAAAGTACTAGCTTTCATTTACTGAATACCTGCTTTTGTTACCCACTGTGCTAAATAATTGGCTTACATTATCCCATTAATCTTCTCAAGAACTCTTTGAGTTAGGTGTTACCTCCGTTTTACAGATGAGAAAGCTGAAGCCCAGAGAGTTAAATAATTTGCCAGTCATCACACACATAGTAAGTACAATGGTGCTGCGATTTGAACTGAGGTCTGTCCAGCTCCAAAGTCCACACGCTATTGCAACACATGGGTTTTCTTTTTTAAATTTAGGAGTAAATGGTGTGAAATTGGAACTGCCCTAGAAAATCAGGATCTGAGATATATTTAACAAAATTTATTTCGTTTAGAAATAATGTGTAAAGTGTCCAGCACAGTGGCAGAAACCTTCCGTATGTGGCAACTGTCATTGTCATCACTGTCTTGAAGCATCTAAACCAGGAGTAGGCAAACTACAGCCCATAGACCAGACCTAGCCCGTCACCTGTTTTTGTAAATAAAGTTTTATTGGAACACAGTCATGCTCATTCGTGTATAAATTTTGAGTGGCTGCTTTCAAGCTACAATGGCCTAGTTGGGTGATTGTAACAGAGACCTAATGACTCACAAGCCTAAAATTTTTATTGTCTGGACCTTTATAGAAAAAGTTTGCTGACTCCGATCTAGATAGCTGCCTCAGTTTTCTATTTTGCCTTTCTATGAGCCCTACCTGAGGTTATGGGTGCAACTTATTATATGCCCTCTACTCAAAATAGAAGGTAAAGCTGAATAGAAGGTTCAGATATTGTGTTCAAGCTATAGGTCAGGCTTTGTGCCTCATGCATACGTTATCTTACTTAATCCTCCCAACAGCCCCATTTTATAAGTTGACTAAAGCTCAAAGAAATGAAAGTACCCTGAGTAGCAGAGCCAGCCTTTGTTAAGGGCTCCCAAGATGGTGCTCAAGAGATAGTCTTTGCGTCTTCCAAGGAGAAGGAGTGACATCTTGGAGCAAGAGAAAACAATCTACTACCATTCTTAACATTGGGGCCCTATTTCCTGTAAGATTGATATTTTAAATACAAATGAGGCTTAATTGAAAGGAAGTCCCAACAGGATGGACAAAAATGTGAATAGCACCAATTGGGGCAAGAAGGAGTCTGTGATTGTAGAGACTGGCCGATGTTGGCTACGGAATCCGAATGCCTGGATAGTTACCTGCACACCACACACGGCTCCTGCGCTTAGAATAACTGCTTTTTGATCACTTTTGGATGGCAATGCTGGTGGCTTCTCACGTTTCCAAATAGGCTTCTGCTGTGCAAAGACCACGTAGTCTATAGACTTGCTTCTGAACTTCTGGAGGAATCCCTCCTAGGCTTGGAGTACACACTCAATAAATGTTTCCTCCTTTGACTGGAAAGGACAGTGGCCAGATGGATTGGTCGGTTGCCACGTTGAACATCTCAAATATAAATGAGCACATTCTTTTCTTTTACGTTGTAATAATAGTCAACGATCAAAAGCTTGAAACACCAAAGTTTTAGATTCTAATTGATCGGCCATTCAGTGAGTGCCTACCTTGGTCTGGCTATTATGCTGGACAGTGACATTCACGTTCGTCCCGTTAAAGAATGATGGGTCAATTTTCCGTTATTCCATGGCAGGAAATTCAGTTTGTAGCCATACTTGTAGCAGCTTGCTACTCATAATACTACGTTTTGTAGATGACAGAGTGCTTTCACATCCGTACCTGTCCCCCAAGACTGAGCAGAGACATGGAAGACGTGCCAGTGAAAGGTGGTTTTTCAGATAGCTCCTCTGAGGGAGGTGTTGGCGGGTTTGTTAAAATGGGGACTTGAATGAAAACATGTGGCAAAATAGAAACTGAAGTGAACCAATAACTTAACAGATTCTCAGGCATAGATTTCTGAGCCACACATTCAGAGAGAAGGGTTTGAAAAGGTGGTAATCAAAACCCTGTAAATCTACTTGAATAGTAATAAAAAACTCTCCACCTGATGATATAGTCAAGGCAGCGTCTAAATATTGCCTGACCCTTCTTGATTAAATCATCCGCAGCCCTCTCAGACAGATGGCCGCTCCTGTGTTAGGTTCCCACCATATTTTGTACATCTCCCTTTGGGCACTTAGCAGTGAAATATTTTGCTTATACAAATCTGTCTCCTTTCATAAGCTCCATGCTTCTCAAGAATAAGAACTAGTTCTTATTCATCTCTATACCTCCAGTGCTAGCCCAGAGAAGGTGCTTAATAAATGACAGACTGATGTACAGAGGAACAAAATTAGGAAACGGCATCCATCCTGTACCTGCGATTGCAATTGCAGACAGACCTGACTAGTCTCTCTCATCTTAGTCATCAAGCTCTTCTGGGTGTAGAGCCCTTCTTAGTGACTGCAGTTAAGATGGGAAGGAAAAGACCCCAGGACTCTTCCTCAAAAGCAAAGACAGTTTAGGAGAAAATAGGACAGAATAAACGAAAAGCCTCAGGTCCAATGGCGTTGACCTAGTAACAGAGCTGAAAAAGGTACATCCCTTTAGAATGAGATCCAGAGGTGCTGAGGGGACATGAGGAGTAAACACAGAGATGATTCCTTTGTTCCAAACAGTCTCCTGAGACAGGAAAAAACACAAAAGAGTGAATGAGGAAAAATAATCAAGCAAAAAGCTCTGTTGGTCAGATTCTGACAGGCTTACATCCACTAACTCGGCTCTAGAATCCTGATCCCTTTTGCAAGAGGGGGTTTTAGATGCGAAGGTGTAGGTTTCAGACCTATCCCTGCCACTTCCTGCCTGTACCACCTCCTGACTGTGCCAATTCCTGGCAGCACAGCCTTCGCAAATCCTTCACCCCTGAGTCTCAGTTGCCTGTCGGTGAAGTGGCAGTTCCTAATGAGACCAGCCTCCCTGGGTGCTAAGGGCACAGATGTGCTGATGGATGTGAAAGCATTTTGTAAGTTGGCAGGTGGAGTGTGAGTGTGTGTGACTGCAGTTCTCCGTGGATGATCAGACCTTGATTCCAAGTGCTTTGCCTTGCAGAGGGCTGCCCTGGGTTGTGCAATGGCAACGGCAGATGTACCTTGGACCTGAATGGGTGGCACTGCGTCTGTCAGCTGGGCTGGAGAGGAGCTGGCTGTGACACATCGATGGAAACTGCCTGTGGTGACAGCAAAGACAATGATGGAGGTAGGGCTGTGGCATCCATGGGCCCCATGCAGTTCTGGAGGTGGGGTGGGGTGGGGCTCAGGGTGGAGGGTGGACACTATTGAGTTAACAGCCACCAACACATCAGCTAACCAGTCAAGGAGGCCACCAGGGCCGGCATAAAACTGCACATGTGGCCTAAGGAATGAGTGCATACCACTAGTTCCGTTAGAATTAAGTACAATGAACTAATGTACATAAAATTAATTGCCATTGGCAGCAAGTGCAGAGGAGAAGGCATATGAAAGAAAGAATTTTTCTAACAGTTCAATAGTGGAATGAGTTGCCTCAAAAAATTAGAAGATCCCCTTCACTGGATGTGGACAAGAAGAAGCCATTCAATTCTGTAACAGAAAGTGGCAGAAAGGATGCTTCTCCAAGGAAGGATGGTTGAGTTACCTTCGGTCAAAGTCCCTTCTCCTCTGATTCTGGTGGTAACCCTCACCTTTGCCCCCACGCCCTCTGTCCCTGTGGGTTTGTAATAGAATTTGCCTTTGCTGTTGGAGTTTTTCTAAGTGCTGGACGTTCAAAACCCTGAGGGAGGCCTAGTCTTCCGGAACACTTATTAGCTGAGCGTGAAGAGATCAGGGATCTAATCCCAGTCTTTGACTCCCTGTGTATCCTTCAGCAAGCTGCTTGATGTCTCTGTGCCTCATGCTCCCTATTTATAGAATGAAGCGGTTGGGCCATGAGAACCATTCCATCCTTATATTAGTCCTAGCATTACCCTTCATCTTTCTGTTCTATAAACTTGGATAAATACAACCATAATGTGCTCTACTTTCCCACTTGAAAGATGGGTTTATTCTTCCTGGCTCTACCAATTTTATTGGGGGTTATTAAAAGAATAAACAAACAGAGATATGAAAAAAAAAAAAGGAAACAGTTAACCCTTCCTTTCTAATGGTGGTCTACCAGTTTTCCTCGTCCAGGTGTGTTTATGTAGCTCCCTCACATTTATACCGAAGGACTTTCTAGTATACAGCAGAGTAGGAAATCAACAGGCTGGAAACTGTGCATCCCACCCTTTGGGAATTTCTACTTAGAGTGATTCTATAATTGCAAAGCACCGTAAGGATTAAAAGGCATAGTGTGCTTTTGTGATTACTCTGGTTCATTTGCCTTGAGATGAACTAGCTTTGAATTGGCTCTAGCAACCTGGAAAGGGCTGTGTCAGACTGCTGATCTTTTTCTAAGCCAGCTTTCATTCCTTCTGTCTGCTGCCTGCATCCAGGAGGTGGTCGGGCCTATCTACCCAGGCCTGGGCCCAGTGGCGTAATTGTCAACAAGGAGCTTGTAGGGCTGGGGTTCGGTAGCCAGACAGAGACAGCAAGCGGATCCATGTTCTCCTTCCAAGATCTTGCAGGGTTAGAATGTCCCGTAATAGATCTGAAACTTGTGGAGTTCATTAATGCTTATGCTCCATAAATATCCAGCCTTCCAATTATGGGGCCAGGCCCTAGGCAGAGATGAATAAGTCCTGTCCCTACGCTCTGGGAACTCAGATGATGGAGAGAGACCCAAAGTTAAGTGCTCATGGACGGTGATAAGTGCTATTGAAGAGTTAGATACTGGTAGTTGTGAGAGTAGGAAAACATTCATCAGGAAGGTGACACTTGCGTAGGTAGGTGTTTCCTGAAAAGAAAGGGCTTTCCATTCAGAGAAATCATCATAGGCAAAGGCCGGCAAAGCAGGGGAGGGCACCACGTATCCCTTGGTGATAAAGGTGGTCTTCAGGTAAGATAAAGTACAATCATATTCGCTCTTTGTAGGAAAGAGATGTCAGCCTAAATTATCTGCGTAATTTCCTCGGCATTCCCCTTCGCCTTGCCTATGTAGACACGATTCCAAAGAGCAATAGTAAATCCGTGTCACAGAAGACAGGGGAAGAGGAACAACGCCAGGAGCTCATTCCCTTTTCAAGAGTCCAGGGTCTCGGCCAGAGCCTTCAAACAGCTATAGAGCATCTGGGCAGCAACAGAACTGAACATCCTTGAGAAATGTGGGGAGAGGGTGCATCTCCCCCACAGCACATACAAAAATAGGCTCATAAACAAGTTCGGTTATTCTCTCACATGAAACGCAATACCAGTGTATCTTCTGTTTACCATCCTTCAGAGCCAGCCCTCCCAGCACTAAAACTCACCCAGTTGTGTACATGGGGGGAGCCCATCGCCACACAGCTTTGGTGGGAGAAAAGAGTTTTTTGTCATAGGAAACGGGACTTATCTAGACCAGGGAAATGGAGCCCCCTCCAGCTGCTCTGAGAGATGAACAAACAGGAACTGGAAAAGAACAATCAGAAAATCCCCAATTTTCTGATTAAGGAGACTTATACCTCTTGCATTCGTGGAGCGTGTTATGGCCTGAAAGGAGCTTTTCCATTTAGCAAAGCCGTACAATGGTACTGTAACCCGAGTTCATTCACTCACTCGACGGACATTAACTGAATGAGTATCTACTCTGTATCAGGCCCTGTCCTGGGTCCAGGGGCCTCTGAGACAAATAAGACACAGTCCCTGCCCTTGTGAAGTTCACAATCTGGAGGGAGAGAGGAAAGCATGCCATTGCAACGCAGGGGGATAAGAGCTGTGCTGAAGGAGCAGCCACTCAGTCAACTGCAAATGCCTGGGTATTCCACTGGGAGCTGTGATAAAGTCCCTGTCCTGTGAGGCGTCCAGTTCAGCCAGGAAGACATCCCATGGTCTTGGGTTCTCAACTGTGAAACGAGGGAATGTCTCACCTCCGTGCCCACTCAGCTCAGTGGGTTCTCCACCCACTGGGGGAGTCAAAGGGAAGGTTCAGGGGGCCCCTGCTTTGCAGGGGGTCACAGATGAAACAACCATAGGGTATAGACTGTTCCTAAGTGCCATAGGAGGCAGGGCTGTCCTCACTGTCTCTGTTACTCTGGGTCTTGGCCAAATGGAGATGGTTTTGATGGAGGGAGAAACAGGGCAGGCTGTATAAGGCAACACAAGAGTGAGCCATATTTAGCTCTGGGTGGTTTTCAGTTCAGTGAAGCACACATTTGTTGGCCTCCTGCTGTCTACAAGGCACCATGCTCCTTTCTGAGGGGATATAAAGACCAATGAACATGGCCTCGTCTTTCTCCCTCAGGAAACTCACAGTCATTTGGAAGAAATATTATCCAAACAACCAAATCTAATCGAGGCAGAATAAAATAAGTGCCTTTATTTCAGCCATGATGTGGGATGTAGCATAATCCCAAATAAATAAGTTAGGGTGGAGGGAAGAAGTGTTAGAGCCTCGCGCAGTGATTGTTCTTGGCTGATACGACTCAGGGCCTTGGAGAAGGAGTTAGCAGAGTTTAGTGTTGAGTAACTACTGGAAGAGACAGAGAGCATCAGCTTCAGCCCCCTCCTTCTACTCCCCTGCGTGCTACAGACAGGCAAATGGGAGCCCAGAGAGGGAATGTGACATCGTACACGTCAAAATCACAGAGAGTCGCTAATACGGCCTGGACTTAAGGCCCAAGACTCCTGAGCCATTCCACTAGCCTTGTGGACCTAGAGCACTTCCATCTTCCCCTAGAGCCTTCTCTTCGTTCTCTTCCTCCTCTTCCTCCTCCTCCTCATCCTCCTCCTCTTTCTCCTCCTCCTCCTAAAAATGTAGTGTGAGTACTCAGACTTACTTGAATTTAAATAGGCTACAACAGTATCACAAAGCCAACTAGAATATGAAAATGACAATTTGTATGTCATTTTGTAGTTTGCAAAGCAATCGTGCATCCTCCCAACATTACTGGGAGGTATGTGGTATTATCATCCCCTTACTATTTCCTTGTGATGTGGAAACGGGGAGTGAGCAAGCAGAAGGATTTTGCCCTGGGCACACAGCCTGCAGGTGGCAGAAATTGCCACAGTCTGTGAGGTCTGGCCACATTAGAGTTTTTCAGCGTGCCCAGACTTCAATTTTTAAAAATTGGAATTACACTCTCTATAAAATTTTATATAGTCCTTTTTTCATTTATGGCGCCATCATAAACCCAACTGTGGCTCTTCAAGTTATCTGAGAACTAGCAGTTTCTCTTCTTTCCCAATTTGCTAGGGTTAAAGCAATCCTTTCCAAATTAAACCTAAATTTTAAGCTTCATTAAGAGTGCCGTTGCAGTGTTTTTAAACTGTGAGACGCCCCAAAAAACAAGTTATACAACATGACTGAGTTGGGTTTAGCTTTATTGGTTTGTTTTTGTTTTCATTTATGGTTGTCAAGATTTAAAAATAGGAAACAGATCCTGAATGTGACTGAGTGACTCTCCGCCTCCTGATCCTCTGTCGGGGCTGCCGAGTTAATCTCACATGCCCCCAGATTTCACCCGGAGCACTGGTCGGTGAGCAGGACCAGTAGGGCAGGCAGGCACAGAGACCCTGGCTCACCACTCAGCATAAATTCCTCTGTGTGCCCCACTTGATGAAGAGGGCATGCCCTGTTCATAGTGTATCCTTTATCAAGTCCCTTATGAAATGCTGCAACATGCAACTTCTCATTTGTTACACATTCACCTTCTCATGGGGATGTTCCTTTCACGCCCATTTCAGAGATGGTGAAACTGTGCCCAAACATGCTGTGTCTATAAATTGAGGATAATAATGCCTAACTTGCAGGGTTGCTGTGAGGATTACAGGTGATGTATTCAACATGCCTGAGGCAACATAGCACAGTGATTAAAAGTACAGGATCTGTCCCCATATTGGATTCAATTCCTGGCTCCTCCATTTGCTGACTGCGTGACCTTGAGTGAGTTATTCAACTTTTATCACCGGCAAATGTCGGTTGTCTTTCTTCTGCTCCTTTCCACCTGTCATTACAGAAGCATGAGTTTATTATAAAATAAACATATATTCATATATAAATAATCATTTTAAAAATATTGGAATTACGTTCTCTGTAAAATTTTATATAGTACTTTTCTCACAATATTCTTCTCCATATAGTAATGTATTTTGACCTTTTCCATATCTATATTAAAATTTATATTCCAGACTGTTATATGTTCATGGCTAGAAGGGAAGAAAACCAAATGTACATAAAGGAAAATAATAACCATTTTTTAGCGAGCATTCCAAAGTACCAGGCACTGTGCTAGACTTATAGTGATTCCCCAGCCCTCACAACACACTTGCAAAGCAGACATTTTCATGTAGGGAAACTGAGGCTCAGTGCGCTGAAGTCGTTTGCCCCAAGTCACACAGTGAGTGGATCAATGGGAGAGCTAGGATGAGAATGAAACCAGGGTTTACAAAGAAGCCAGGATAAAAAAATCCACTGGAATTTAACCAGACCCCTTTTGATAAAGAATCTTTAAAAGCTTCCAGACGTGGTCATTTCTTTCGGCACTGTTAGTCCCATGAAAAACCATCATGGATTGCAATACAGATCAGTGATTTATGTAACCAGGAAGGAGAAATTTCAAAAAAACTGAGAATGAAGCCCTCTGTCCTCCATGTTGCCCATCTCCCATTGCTGGAATGGAGAGTTCCCATAAAGCCACAGAAGTTGTTCACCCTTCAGACTATCTCTAAACTATGTGTCTTGTGATAAGAGACAAGAGAGAAATTGACCTTTAAAAATCCTGCGTTCTAAGGGACAGATAAAGATCTTGCAAGCCTTTTCATAGAAGGCACAGAATTTATGATGAGCAAATGACAAAACCTTCCCCCGGATGTATACAGAAGGAGAGGCACACCCCACACTGCACTCCCAGGGCCTCCTGGATGCTGCTCACAGCCTGCGGTGAGACAGCTCTGTGGCCAGACTGCAGACAGTAGCGAGATGAGGTTGGCTGCCGGGCTGTGGAGCTGGGGGAGGAGTTGCACCTGCAGAGAGACAGATGGACTTGTTATACACGGTCCGCAGGCCAGTGCAACATGCAAACTGCGATGCAAAGAGTGGGAAACTAGCCCACAGGGGTCCGCGACCTGCCCCCAGCTCTGTTCTCCTTTTGGCTTATTCTTCTCCATCCTTCCAATCTCAGTTTAAGCATTCTCTCTTCCAGGAGCGATTCCAGCCCCCAGTCTGTGTTGGGTTCCCACCTTGGGCTTCACCACAACCCCCTCTGCTTCCTTCTTTCCCGGCACTCTGTGGTCTTTGTCTGATGCACCCAACTGAATCCTCCGGAGGCATGACTCTGTTGTATTCTTGCCTGCCCAGTGCTCAGCACAAAGCCAGCCGGATAACAGCTGCTATAGACAACAGCAACAACAAAAGCCAGAACAGGCCTGTGTCCTGTGCCTCCTTTCTAAGGAGAGGAACAAGCTCTTCCTGGAGGGAGGCGGGGAGTGGCTTCATCACATCCCATGGCCCTCAACGGGCTCTGCCACACTGATGGATTTGGGATCCATACATAATTATTCATTCATTTTTTTTCCATTCATTCAACAAATTCGATGTTTTGTGTTCAAGGCACTGTGCTATGCATTCGGGATACAGAAATAGACAGGTCACGTCCTGCCCTCTGTGGAGGGGGACGGGGCTGGGAGAATTGCCATGTCCAAAGCATTGATAGAGTAGGAGATATAGACTGTGGAAGAGAGCCTAACTGCTGGATTTGGAGGAAGATAAGGGGCCACATGCCCAAATCTGCCACTTCACTAGCAGTATGACGATAGGTAAATCACTTAACCTGAGCCCGTGTCCTGTTCGTAAATATGAGAAGCCTAGCTGACCGCCTTCAATAGAATTCTCATGCACACCTTTCACTGTCTGTGAAAGTTACAGCAGGCAGCCACCAGAGGAGACAGGCCTATGGCAAGTGAAGGTCAGAAGGTGGCGGTCAGACAGGTTAGCCACAGAGGTTGCCCCGTTGACCTTCCACTTTACTGATGAGGATGCTGATATCAGAGAGGGAAGTGTGTCATCCGAGATTCCACCACTCAGTGGCAGCTTTTAAAATCACAAAATGGACAGGAAGCTACTTCTAATCAGGACTGCAAGTGGTGGCAGAAGACTTCACCCATTCCTTTCTCCCTGCACCTGTCTGCAGAGGGGACCCTGGGAATAGCCACAGGCACGGGAAGGACACCAAACGTTCTTACATTGAATTACTCACTTACTCTTCACAACCCAGGAACCGTTCAGAAATCCTGAGAGGTTGGCAGAGCTTATTATCCCAGTTTTACATGAATAAATGGTATCTCAGACATATGAAAGGACATGCCCAAGGTCTCACAGCTAGAGAGTGGCAGACCCAGGGGAGGAACTGGGTCTTCAGGCTTCTAGCCTGAATTTTTTTCTCCCAAATACCCCTGCCCCTAATTCTCAAGGTCAGTTGACACCCTCCAGCAGGGTAGGCACTGAGGAGGGATGAAAGCGGAAACGCATGGCCTTTACCCTCAAGTCGGTACCATGTAGATGGAAATGTTAGCAAACAACAGTGCTCCACGCACCGTACCCCATTTGAGGACTGGAGGCGGGGAATGGCACGTCTTCAAGTTCAAGAGTCATGAGTGCATGAACCACTTTGGAATGTTCATGTACTGCCCCAGACACCTGGCCCTTTTTCTTCTTTTGTTTTCCTCCCTCCTCCCTCCCTCCCTCCCGCCTTCCGTTCCTTCCTTCCTTTTTTCCTTCCTTCCTTCCTTCTTTCCTTTTAATTTCTATTCTGCCTTTTTTCTGGCCATTTCCTTCTCCCTTCCCTTTGCCCTTCACCCCCACCAGAGACCACGCTCGATGCAGCATTGCACTTCACCCCTCCCAGACCCTAGCAGCCTGAATGGCCCCTGACATTTTCTTCTGCCCCTCTTCACTTTCACCACGTAAGGACAGGGAGGAGGCCTTCAGAACTGTGCGGAAAGAAGAAATTTCTGGGGAAAAAAAATGTTCTTTTCCAAATGTTGGAGTTTTAAGTCTAGGAGAATTTTATTGGAAACTTGAAGGAAATTGAGGAAAATCATCTCTCTTTTCCTGGTGGGGTTTGGGGTTTTTGTTTTGTTTTGTTTTGTGTTTTTCTGCTGTGATAATGAGGATCTTTCAATGGGAATAGCAAATGTATGAAACATGGACGTTTTATAAGTCAACCAACTTTTGCGTAATATACAATTAAGTGAAATATGACGTGCTTAGGAAACGTAAATGTTTCCAAAATGATCCAAACCAGAGAATCCCAAAAACTACATATCAGTGCATTTCTAATCCACCTCAAAATTTGCTTTTCAGTCCCCAAAGGATACTTTTTCCTCTTAATGTGACTCTTCTAAAATTGTCATCTATTCCTAAGAAATTTAAACTGTGGAAGATTCTCTCTTGCTATAGAGCGGCCATATGCCCTGTTTCAGGCTGCCATATGTTGCATTTAAAAATATAAAGGGGGTCTGAGTGAAGGCTGGTCTTGTGAACTGAGCCTTTGATAAGAAATTTGTGGCCCCAATCATTTTTAAAATATGTATGTATCTCATTTAAATATAGTTGTCTCTATTAGCAGAGGTTTAGCCCAAATTTACTACTTAGGAAATATTTGCTGAATGAGTGATTAGGGAGGGTCAACATAGGAAGGTGTAGGCAGACATAATTCTTGGTCTGGCATGAATCATTCTAACCTGTGAAACGTACAGTGAATAATTCCCCAGTCCCAGGATCTCTCATCAAAGCCCTGTTTGTGTGATATCTCCATTTCAGAGAACCCCAATTCTCAAGTCTCCTGAGGTCTCTACTATCCTGCATAGTGTTGCCATGGCCATGTTTATCTAATTCAGTTCTCCAAGGCCAGACTGCATCCAGAAAAGTCTGCCCTGAAATGTAATCAAGGGAGGGGGCCACCCTAGGGTCTGTTATCAGGACACTTGCTCAAGCTCGTTTCCAGCAGAATGGCCAACTAGGTCATCACAAAGGCCCTCTGGCCACAGGAAACAACAATTTGGTTTTAAAATTCACTGCTGAATTTGTTTTTAAAAGCGGAAAAAAAAAGAGGTGTGGGGGGATCCCCATATTCCAGAAGCAAGGACGAAGGTAAAAGCTAGAGCAGTAGATACTGGGATCCTGAAATGAGTCAGATAGCCCTGATCTCCAGGAGCCCATTGTCTGGAGAGGGAGACAGAGAGAAAATCAAAATTACAGTAGAGGGGAGATGACTGCTGTAATGGAAGAGCACAGAAGAGTAATATTTCAGCGAGACTCATCAACTCATGTTTTCCACTTAAGAAATAGTTCCTAAAAATCTCTTCAGGACTCAAAGAACCTTTCATATTTCACAAAGAACTGAGTTCACATTCCTAATCAGCTTCTTCCCTGACGATGCGACCTTGACCAAGTTACTTTACCTTTATGATGAGCCTCTGGTCCCTTCTCTCCAAAATGAGGGGGATGGTGATGACAGTGGCGACTTTATAGAGTGGGGAAGACTCAGTGACACTTTCCTTGAGGACATTCCTAGGACAGCGTTTAGCACAAGGCCTCGTGCTCAATAAGTGGCAGCTGTGATAATCATCACTGTCACCATCATCATCATCATTTAATGTAAATATTAGTAACAATAACAGTAATTCCTGGCTCACCTTCCCCAGGACTAGAGAACAGGAACCAGTTCTTCTAAGGTGCCACAGAGCAAAGTGTTTATAAAAAGGTAAAAGCCTGGCTTCCGGGAACTGCTTTGGTGGTAAACAAGAGCAGGCAAGAGCTAATAAAATTTCAAATTAGCCATGACTTTTCACGGCCCTTCAATTGTGCTAGCTGATTTAATGGTCAACGGCCCTGCTCGCTGGGATTGAATAATGGAGCATTTCTGCCGAGTTATGGATGCGGCAGCTGAATCTGTCATGCTAACATCAATAGCAGAATGCAAATAACCCTCAGCTCGGGCTGTAATTGTGTGTTTAAGCAATGTCTGACAGGGCAGCACAAGAAATTACAATGGAGCCCGCTGATTGCAGGAGAAGACAGGTGCTTTGCTGGGCAATTAGTTGGTGACTCTGGGAGCTGGGACGGGAGCTACAAGTTAGGATTCAGGACAGTGCTGGTGTGACAGGAGGCCTGTCCGCCACCTCTCAGGATGAATCTGGCAGGTGAGCAGACGCAGAACAAATGGCCCTTCACTTTAGGGAGCCTGTTCTAGGTTTAGGGTCAGGAAGAAAAACTAACTACCCTTACTTCAGTACTTACTGTGTGTCAGGTACTCTGATAAATCTGGGGACATATTTATTGATGTAACGCATACTTATGTGACGCTTTCTTTTATAATCCCCTCATAAGAGATGTGAGAAACTGAAGCCAGAGTTTAAGTAACTCGCCCACGGTCACACAGTAATGAGTTTCAGAGCCAGGATTTGACCCCAGACAGTGTGGCTCTGGAGTCCATACTTTACCATTGTGCTGCCCTCAGGTAGCTATGAGGTCTTGGATACCATGCAGAAGTGAGCAAGAAAGACAAGGGATTTTTGTCCCTAATTTATTAAGGAAAATGTGCCTGGGCTCCCCTGACCCACTGGATTTCAGGGAGGTCAGGTAACTCCCCTGAGACCACAACACCCCTGAGGCAAGTGAGGAGTCGTGGGGGTGCTACCTGTGTGGCTGGGGCTTCAGTCTGGCCAATGCACATGCAGGACTCTGGTGGGAGCATCTGTACTGCAGCCCTTGGAGATAGAAGTGAGGGAGGCGTGTCTGTGATGAGACAAAGACTGGGGCTCCAGAGTAAACACAGGAACTCAATCTGGACCTGGAACTTCCGTCTCCGAGTCTCAGTGATCCTCCCATCATGCCACACTGTTTATTAAATTGAATGAAGATGGTGGTTTTCTGCTTTTCTGGCCTGTCATTTGGTTTTCCTCCCCTGATTTGTTTGTTCATTCATTCATTCAATGTTCATTCATTCATTTATTTAACAGTGATGTTTTAAACACCTATAGTAAGTGCTGTGGATACAACAGAAATAGGCCCAGAACAGGACCTATGCCCCCAGGGTGGTGGGGCAGTTTGCCCAAAGTCACACAGCTAATCAGCCGGAGAGGCAGAATTTAAACCCCCAGAGGAGCACAGGTCTTTAGACGGTTCTCTGTCTACAAAGCGCAGAGACTGTAACCCTGGGCTTTTCCTGTGCTTTGGGCAGCACCCTCTACTCCCTAGGCTTGTTATCCATTTTAAGTTACGCTGTTGGGTGCCTATAAAAGCACTTTGGAATAATAAGGGCCAAACTCTGTGGTCTGCTGGAATTTCTTTCTTTGCACTTTGGAAAGCTGGAAGCTGGAAGTTAATTTTCGATCCTGAAAAAAAATCCATCCATGTGGTAAAGAGAATTCCCTGCAAATGGCAACTCAGTCAGAGACTTAAAACCATCCAGTAAACTCAGAATGCCTCTCACAGCAGGCAGACCTGGGTCTCCACATATTTACATGCAGCTGGGAGAGAAACTGAGAACTTCAGTGCCTTCAAGATACTGCCTCGTCCTCACCCCCAAAGCCAGTCAATTGCCAGGCTTGATCGGTTTTACCTCTTAAATGTGGCTCAAAACCATCCAGTTCTCTCAATCTGCACTGGTAGCACTCTAGTCTCAACAAGTATTATTTTTCCCCTCTGCCACCTCGGCAACCACCCCCGCCCATGGAGCCCCCAGCTTCCACCCCCTGCTTAAGACCTTTCAGTAACTCACATGGACCCTGAGGGAGGGTGAAATACAAACTCCCTAACCTGCTCCCCACCCAGAAGCCCGGCACGCGTGCACCTGCCAACCTTGGCAGTCTCTTCCTGTGCTGTTCCCCTCACCTCCTGAGCCCAGCTTTTGAATTTAGCAACTCAAATGTTCAATGTATTCTCTCACTTCTGGACCTTCATATATAGAATTCCTTCTCCCTCTATGGAAAAAAAATATAGCACATGTCCTACTGTACACGGACTTGTCTGTCTCTCCTACTAGACTAGGGGATGGGACCAGATCTGAAGCCGCTGGAGCTCCTTGGTGCCCAGCAAAGGCCTTGGCTTATATCAGGCACTTAATCAAGTTTTTCAATGAGTGGAAACTAGAGCAGTGAATGAAGGCATTGTGGACTCCTGTGGCCGAGTGAACATGGCAATATAAACCTGATGTCCTGTCACCCCTGTAGATGGCTTGGTGGACTGCATGGACCCCGACTGCTGCCTCCAGCCCCTCTGTCATGTCAACCCGCTGTGCCTGGGCTCCCCGGACCCACTGGACATCATCCAGGAGACACAGGCCCCTGTGTCCCAGCAGAACCTGCACTCCTTCTACGACCGCATCAAGTTCCTTGTGGGCAGGGACAGCACGCACATCATCCCTGGGGAGAACCCCTTTGATGGAGGGTGAGTCCAGTGGGCCCCATCTCTGGCCGTGGCTCTCTGAGGGAGGACCGATTGACTTCCAGGGCCGCGTTTGGGTGCGTGGGGGTGGGAGGAGGCCAGGAGTGGGCCTCGAAGGCTCTTGATGGAATGTCAGGGAGGCAGAGGCACAGCCGCAGATACCCACATTTAGGAAATATGCTATCCTAGGCATTTGGAATTTTTATGAGCAAAGTTTTGTTGTTCCCGCTGGGTGATAGATGGAGAGAGTGAGAAATCAAAGGTCTAGGGGGAATCTTGGATCAATACCCACTTTGCAGTTGGCTGTTACTGATTCTGCAGTCTCCAGATGAGCTGAAACGCTTTAACACTGCTCACCCTCAGAGCGGATGGCCAGAAGACTTGCTAGGCTGCGAGTGGGGTACCTCGGCTGGTGTACCAGGCCGTATGCCCATGCATTCTTTTACAAGTTTTCAACTGTGTCATCCATTGGACAGTTTTTTTCCTGAGGTCTGCTCTCTGTCAGGTCCTGTGCTAGAATCACAGAAATGAGTAGAATACAGCCCCTGCTCATTGGTCACTCATCGTCTATTACGAGGAGGACAAAAAGAGACAGTTCCAGTGTGATAGGCCAGAAATATGCCCCCAGGACATTCGGGGAACACAGAGGAGGTGCTCTTGGGTAGGGGGGAGGCCACGACTTAAGAACTGAGTCTTCAAGATGAGAAATAGTTAGCTAAGCAACGGAGGGAGAGGGTTTTCCAAGGAGAGGAACCAGCTTGTGCAAAGTCCCAGAGGCACGAAAGGGCATGGGAGCCAGCAAAAGACTGCTCTCTATTCTCTGCTCCCTAGATCAGGGTCTGTGAACTAGGAAAAGGTATCCAAGAAGGAGGGATTTATAATAATCTCTTTGGAATGTTTTCCAATGGAGTGATGCCCCATGTATGCAGAGCTTTCTCTAAAAGTCAGTACAGTTCAACTGAGCAGTCACACATTGTGTACCTGCCATGATCCTGATTTCTGTGCTGGGAGTTCCTGCCCTCAGTGAACAAATGGGGTACTGCTGAGGGGTGGGAATGATGAAGGACCTTCTCAGGTTCTGTTTAAAGGGAAGTCAGCAGGGCTTAGTCATGGGTTGGTTCTGAGGGACGCTAGAGACAGGGATCTCCTATTCGGATGCCTGGGTAGATGGTGGTGCCCTCACCAGGTGGGGAACCTGAGAGGAGAGGAGAGCTGGGAGCCAGGATGACTTCCACCTGAGCACTGTCAGGACCAGGAAGGGACAGGCCTCAGGAGGACACCCCAGAGGAAATACCTATTTATAGTTGATAGGTAATTCTGGAGCTCACATGGAGGTTAGAACTGGAGATCTTGATTTATGAGCCATCAACAAACACGCAGGCGTTGACACTATGCGAACACAAAAGTTTTCTCAAGGAGAATGAGTAAGGGGAGACAGGAACCTGAAAAGGGATGAGGGTAGCCACCCCAGTGTGTGGTATTATCATCCCCAGTGTGTCATGGGACTCTAAGGAGAAGGCCTTGCTACTGGGATATGACAGAGCCAGAGTCACACCAGGGACCATCGGACTCAGAGCCCACGATTTCCCTCCGCCC
Organism: Rhinolophus sinicus; assembly: GCF_036562045.2. Classification (NCBI taxonomy): domain Eukaryota; kingdom Metazoa; phylum Chordata; class Mammalia; order Chiroptera; family Rhinolophidae; genus Rhinolophus; species Rhinolophus sinicus. The sequence continues at coordinate 115,700,808 of NC_133756.1, forward strand.
AGCCCTTTCTCACAGGAGCAATGACAAGATGGGGAAAGTGAAGTTGGGGGAAGTGCTCTGAGCCCAGCAAGAGGGTCACGCATGATAAAAGCAAAATACTTGAATCGTCTTACAAATGAAGGTACTTGATAGTCCAAACCCTTCAAACTACCCTGAGAATATTGAGAACCTCAGAGGTTAAGTGACCTTCCCGCATTCACAGGCTAGTCAAGTGGCAGAGCCAGGAGCAGAAATAAAGTGAGGAAAACTCTTATTTGTTTTTCTTGGCCAGAAATGCTGCCTTTGTCTCTGGGGAGGAAGCTTCCTGCTCCCTTATTCGCCTGTATGATTTTGTATGTATGCTTGTCGGCTTTCCCTTGGCGTGAGGTCTTTTAATCAACTGGAGGTATAAATATTATTCCAACCAAGGGGAATATTACTTGCTCAGCTTTTCTTTACTAGACCCATTATGGGATCTGATTAGGGCTATGGCTGATTGGCTGCTTCTGTCTGTTCTGCTTAAGAAGTGCCATTACCATGCCGTCCTGATCAGTACCAGCAGGGACCATGTCCCCTGCATGTCCTCTGGTCACTTACCAAGCCTGCTGCTTATGTGCCATGAATCACTGAGGGACTTGCACAGGAATTTCAGTATTGTGACTCTAGCGGGTCTGACTTGCTTTAAGGAGGCTGTCAAGTGGGAAACTTGAGAAACTTGTACTGGGAGAAGTGGACCTCTCGGCTAAAGGGAAAAGCATAGGCTTGGGAGTCAGACCCATTGTGTTTCAGATCCTGGCTCCGCCACTATTAGATGCTTGGGTCTCTGGTCAAGTGGTTGAATGTGGCGAATATGTGAATGTCTGTCAACTCTCTAAACTGAGTCCTCCAGGAAAGGAGTGCATCTTACTCATTGTAGCACTTATTTGCACAAGACAAATCTGCATATATACTCATATTGCCTTGAACAATGAAGACATGGAAGGAAAGAGAGAGGGAGGGATGGAGGGAAGGATGGTGGGAGGGAAGATAGATGGATACCTTATTTTACTTAATTTTATACTGTGGAATCAGATTCCAGAGAGGTTCAATCATCTGCTAAAACTCACATTACAGACTAGTAGCAGAAGCAGGAGTAGATGTCAGCTCCCAGATTATTGTTTATATATCTATCCCTTTCTGTTAAATTACAGATGCTTTCAAAGAAAAGACCACACAAGGCTCCAAACCCATAATATTGGACCATATAGTATTTGCTCTACAAATGAATTGATAATGGAAGTTTCTAAATGTTACTGTAAAAGTTCCCTTTACCTACCTAACATTTGCCTGAATCCTTGCAGATCTAGGTTCAGATGAGACCGCTGTGTATCACTACTGAATGTCCCCAAACAGATTTTATGTAAAACAAGCCCAAGTGACTGGAAACCCCGAAAGAAGAGGCAACAGATGCTTTCCTCTTTAGACTACCTCCTTGGGAGTCCATGACCTTGACCTGGGCCAGTAACACAGTGTTTATTTGCACAGTTGGGATAAAATGAAATCAGTTACCAAGTTTGGGTTGTTGCTTTCCTTCCTCTCATGTGAAGGAAGGTTGACTAATAGGAAGTGCCCGGAGTTTGAATCTGCTTGACCTCCCACTTGTTCGGTGTGACCTCAGGGAAATGATTTAACCTTTGTGCACCTGCCTCCAATTGTATGCTGACAATAACAACAACTATTCATGAAAGCCATGGAAAGTATTAACTGAAATAAAGGACCTAGCGCAGGGCTTGGCACACAGTGGTCAGTGAATGGTGGCTTTAAGGGCAGCGACCTAGCCTAATGAAAATATCCAAGCTTTGGAATTAGAACGGGGTTTAAAGTCTGTTGCGTCCGCTTTCTAGCTGGGTGACCTTGGGAAAATTCCTTAATTTCTCTGAGTTCCAAGTTCCTCATCTTTATGAGCGGGGTTATAATGTCTATTTTTCAGGGTTGCCATGAGAATTAAATGAAAAAAACAAAACGTACATAAAGTCTCAACCTAGTACTGGCCACACACACAGAAAAATTTGCTAATGGTATGATGATGGTGGTGATGTTGAAAAGAGCTTCCAAATCCACTTTCTTAATTGGAAGTGAAACTTGACAGTAACCTGCCCTCCAGGAAAGTCCAGAAGCCACGCAGGGAGGAAGCGGGTTTAGATTGTCAGCCCTTATTTGGGGAAGGGAAAAGGCAGCATTCTACCAGCCGGCTGTCAGCCCGGATCCCTGTTAGGGAGGAATCCAGTGGCACTTTTCCAGAGAGGGAGATTTCTGATGGGCAGGCAGACTTGACTTGGTGCTTTTGCGTAACAATAACAAAGCCTGTGCCTGACAGAAAACCCCATATCCTCCTGCACCCTGTATGTTGCGCCACATTTCTTAGAATCTGAATGGGAGTCCATTTAACAGGTTCCCAGAAGCAGGCTGTCAACCAGAAACCTCACAGCATTTCCGAGCTCAGCAAGGAAAGGCAGCTCCTTCACTCCGCAGATTCGTGGCCGTGTGTCTAACTCAGGGAAGGGGGTTCCTTCTGCTTCTCTGCAGCACCCCAGCTGGTGCCAGAGGTACTGGCGTAGAGGTGGCCCTCGGGGAAGGATGGGCAGCAGCTCCCCCAGATGTGAGGGCCCAGCCCAGCAGAGTGGGCTCTGGGCTCGGCTGGATCCCTTAGAGAAAAGCATAGAGCTTGACACAGAACTGAGGCAAAAGTACTGCCAGATGGACTTAGAGGGAGGAAGGTCGCTCTCAAGAAGCCTGTCTGGTTCATCTGTGTCCCCAGATCCCAGGACTATGCCTGGCCCAGAGCAGGTGTTTAATGCAGGTTTAATGAATATAGTAGCTCTATCTGACCACCTGCCATGGCTGCCCTCAACTCCACATAAAGCGATGGAGGTGGTCTAAAGTCAGTCTAAAGTAGTGGGGGACATAGCAGGCTCGGAAACCACCATCACCAGATCAGGTGGCTCAAATTCCATCTTTCTATCTGGTCTTGGATGCCTGGACCCCACCTGCCTAGTGAAACACCTGTCCCTCACCTGGAGTCCTGGGGAGAATACAAAGCAGGGTGCCCTCTATTGAGACTATTGAGTGGGAGAGGAAGAGGAGGAGTCATTCAGCTCTGTAGGTGGAAGGAGGATCCCCAAATGGATTGTCCATTCAAGGAGGACAGATGACAGGACTTAGTCTGTGGAGCTTAGGACCAGACAGCTGGGAAAGGGAGGGCAGCATGGGACGTTCCCTCCTGAAAGAACACTCGAGGCAGCTCTTTTCTTGTTACATATACAACTTGGTTTGTATCTATTCTCTTGGGAAGGACTGACCGGGTTGGAAGGGCTGGACATAAGGAAGACACGTCATTTCGGTGAATAGTGGTGGCTTGCTGGTGTGGGACAGGTTAGCAGATTACAGGAAGAGGTTCTGACAAAAGAACCACCCACCCCCACGTTATCTGAATATTGGTTCAGAATATGTTTGAGGACACTGCGTTGGTGAGAGAAGTAATGTGATGTTGTCAAGTCTTGCTGGGCTCCCTGAAGCCTAATAGATTACTAGCTCATTAGTAGGATGAGAACAGATTATTACAGAAGTCAGCAGACGGGACACACTGAGCCCAAAGAGAAAAGACTCAAGGAGTCAGGGGGACTTTAGAAAAAGGAGGGATGGGTGACCAGAGCATCCATCGCAAAGGAGGCAGAGGATCATGTCCTACACAGAGGGTCACATCCTGTGGAGAGGAGAGATTGGCTAAATTCAGAGAGGGACAGAGGTGCCCACGAAACACAAGCGCTATTTGGTAAATGTTGACCAGCACCTCCCTGCACTAGGCCTGCAAGGAGCTATGCCTCTGTACCCCATTATGCTGTGGGCTCTGTGGTGTCCCATGCCCTGCCAATCATCAGACCCCTAATGCCTAGCATAGGGGTTGGCACAGACTAAACCACAACGAATGGTAGAATGAGTCAGTGAGCCAGCCAGTCAGCCACAGCTGAATGTCTGGAAAGATGTGGAGACAGAGTGTTCTGAGAGTTCAAGGCAGGGCCTCGTCCCTGAGTCCACACCACAGGTCCTGCATCTGGTACCTCTGTTCCTGGAGCACCTGGCATAGCACCTTGGGGGAGGGGCAATCACTTTACGAGGGGTTTAAATGTCTAACTATCACATTGCCTTGTATACTCAGAGTAGGCAACAGGAGGTTTGCTTTTGAAAAATGAATGAGCAAACCAACAAATGAACGAATGAATGAAGACTTCTGGTAGGAGATGGCCTTTGGCCTGAGACAGACATTTCAGTGAGGCGCATTGGCCGTTGAACCATTATTTATCCCACTTCAGGTCACAACAGCCCATTAGTGCATCAAGAAATCAATTTAGTGGGTAGAAGCTATTTTTTTACTAGAAGTAAATTTAAATGGAATTGGGTACAATGGAATGGAAAATATCAGTGAAACACCATTAATGGGATATGTATTTCAGGAAACATGGTCTGTGTGTGTGTGTACGTGTGTGCGCACACTGCTGAGTAGGCTGTGTTGCTTAGTAGGGGTTTCAGTTGAGCCGTGTTTAACAATGCATTCTGCAAGGAGGAACGAGCATGACTTTCCAGGATAATCAGCGAATGGAGACAATTGCAGTGTGGCTGGAACATAATTATGGTGATATTATTTTACAAATCAAAAGTCAACAAGGGTGATAGATGGGAATGGGGTTTGGGGGCAGGGTGAGAAAGGTGAAGTACAGTCACGGGATGTGGAGAACAGCATAGGGAAGACGGTGGATGGTATTATAACAGCGATATACGATGTCAGAGGGGTAGTAGCTTGGGGGGTGGGTTATCACTTTATGAGGGGTTTAAAGGTCTAACTATTACATTGTTTTGTACACTTGAAACTAATTAGAAAAGTTGAAAAAAAAAGTCAACAGACATGCTGTAACATTTGAAATAAAGATGGTATATGATCCTGGTGTGCAGGGTGGGGGGCAGATGAGAGAAGGCAGAACATAAAGGACCACAAGGCCAGAAAGGTGGTTTGGGACAGGAACGGAGAAAGATCAGCCCCTCGCCTGTTCACTAGCCAGATGAGAGCATTTCATCTCCATTAGGACTTAAAACTGGCTATAACCAGAAGGGAAATAACCTTGATGTCATGTAAGTCTTCAGAATTTCTTGCAGATCCTTTATAAAGGCACAAAGTTTCCAGGAGTTTCAAAAGCCAGAGTTTACAAGAGGCAATAATCATGGAAAAGCGGGAGGAAAGATCATGTATGCAATATAATGTTTTCATCAGCCCACTGCAGAGCTACAAGCCATATACGAGTGTCAGTCGCAGAGCAGTTGCAGAAAAGCATGTGCTTGCCATGCTACGCGCCCACACTGCCCGAGGCCTAACATCGTCCTCACATAGTCCTCAGAGAGGCTGAGCAGTAGAGATCATCTAATGGAGTTCAAATAAACACCAGCTTCCTGACAGCTGGCCTCTGAGCGAATTTATTATTGAATTATACTCCTGCGTTTTCAGAACAAGCTGAGCTGACAGGCTACCCCATCAGTGTAAAAAGGGTTGGGGGTTGGGGGTGGGGACCGAAAGAAAGACAATGATAAATTACCCTGATGGAAGAGGGAAGAAGGTAAAGATCCTGCTTCCTCCAAAATGTCAACCATCATATATTATTCATGTTGCTTTTTAAAAAATCCCTCCCCACATTGAAATGAATGTTGATGATGATAAAGCAACTAGGTGAGTTGAATTCAGGATGCAGGCAGCAACTTCTCACATCATCCTGACGAGCAGCTAACAGCTCCTCTTCTGCCACTTGATCATCCCGTTATTGATTTCCAAACCGAATTACAATCTCGGTTTGCTTTGTAGCTTGAGCTTGTCCCCAGCTGTCCGTCACAGGAAGCATTAGCAGAGGCGGCTGCTGTGCTGAAGCTGGAACCACGCGGGGTTGAGAGGGGGAAGAGAGCCTGCGTTCGAGGCCTTGGGCAAGTGAACGCAAGTGACCTTGGGCGAGCGAGGCTCCATTTCCTCACCTGTTATGTGGGGTTACTAATTCCCATGCTGCAGCTTGTTTGGAAGATTAAATGAGATAAAATACCCAGAAGCCCAATGGCTGGCACACAGCACGCATGCAGTAATAGCACCTAGCATTTGCCAAGGGTGTTCTATGTATCAGGCATTGTTTGAAATGCTTTGTAAGTTTCATAAGCAGTAACACCTTTACATCTCCCCCAAACCAGATGACCGAGGGACTTCATCGTCCTTGTCTTATAGATATGAAACTAAGGCACAGAGAAGTTGAGTCACCTGGCCAAAGGACATAGGGCTTGTAAGTGGCAGAGCCAGCATTCGAAGCCATGCCAACTGGCCCTCGATCCCACATGCTGAGTCTCTGTTCTTCTCTGCTAGGTCTTTTCTATTCCATCTCAGCATCTTCAGTCTGGAAATCTACACAGCATGGTGCTACTACAACTCTAAACAGCCCTAGTTGGCCCTGACTTTCCCTCTCAGACTACACAACAAAGAGAAAAGCTAATGTGCAGTAGGTCTTAGTGCTTGAACACTGGCCTCAGAGGCAGGTCTTGAGCCTAGGGTTGAATCCTAGCTCTGCCCTTTGCTAGCTGTGACCTTGGACAAGTCTCTTAATCACATCTGTCATATAATAACCCATACCTCATGAGATCTAAATGAGATCTAAAACACTTATGTGTCGGGGGTAAGCATTTAATAAGTACTAGTAGCTGTTATCACTAATAGCAAGAGGCAGTGTTAGCATTAGCAATGGCACTTCTATTGGTATGACAGTTAAGTTCGCAAACTCATCCTAGAAAAAGCGCTGCTGAATTCACTATGGTCACCTTTGAAGTACCTCCCCTTGCGAAGCTATGCACCGACCCCAGCGCATAATCCACCCTTCAAAGCAATTTTGGAACTCTTTTTCTGGAGTGGCCATCAGAGCTGTCGTTGTATTACCCTCGATGTCCTGAATGTCATCAAAATGTCTTCCTTTCAATATTTCCTTTATCTTCTGGTAAAGAAAGAAGTCACGGGGTCAGATCAGGTGAGTCGGGAGACTGTTCCAATACAGTTATTTGTTTACTGGCTGAAAACTCCCTCACAGACAGTGCCATGTGAGCTGGTGTATTGTTGTGATGCAAGAGCCATGAATCGCTGGCAAAAATTCAGGTCGTCTAACTTTTTCATGCAGTCTATTCAGCACTTCCAAATAGTAAACTTGGTTAATTGTTTGTCCAGTTGGTTCAAATTCATAATGAATAATCCCTCTGATATCAAAAAATGTTAGCAACATCATTGCAACAAGTTCACGCACGTAATTGTAGGTTTTAGTGTCACCATGAGACCTGGAAGGAAAATGAGGATCTTAGCCTGAAACATTAGCGTGGTTATATCATTGACACAATTGTCCTAGCGCCATGGCCAGCAGAGGCGAGTGGACCTTTGGGGTCATCTGCCCTTTGTGGTAGAAGAGGAAACTTTAACTCAGATAAAGCACTTGGCCCAGCAAGGTAATACCAGAACCTGAGTTGTGGAGAGCTGGAGTCCTAAGTGAGCGCTCTCCATCAGTACTTCCGGTGTTTGTAAGTCAGGGACTTCCTGCCTTTCCATCTAACACTGGTACAGTTCAAGCAATAAGAAGTTAAAATACTGGAGAGCCGTACATCACATTACTAATATTGTCCTCACTGGCGAGCGCTGGCTGAGGACTTGCCAAACCCCGGTGCCATGAGTCTACCCGGCCCTCCAAGTCCATTCCTAGAGGCATCAAGGTTGGCTAAGCGAACTCCACAGTGAGAGGTGTGGTACAGACAGATGCCACCTCTGGGCGGTATGCTGGCAGAGGAGAGAGCTCGGCCTGCCTGCCTTTGCCTCCTCCTCCTCTTCCCATGGTCGAGCCATGTGACTCTACCTTCTGGGTCTAACCTGCAGGCCTCTAGTATATGTGCTGCCGAAGCAAGCACGCCTGCAGGCCTCTAGAACCAACCCCAATCTGAAGAGAAGGCCTTAGAACAACGCTCGCTGCTCAGCCTCACGTCCTTCGACTTTTCCTCTGTCTCACCCTTTTCTTGCCAGCTCTGTCAAATGGATTTCTGTCTTGTTCTAGAATCCTAACCTCACTCTCTGTGCCTAAGTTCCTGATATAAGTAGCTGTGTGCCCCTGCCACCCAAGGACTCAAACCTTGCCTTCTCTTGCCAGGCTCCTACCCCTGCCACGTCTGGGTCTGGAGCTCCATCCCTGCTCTTCTTAGGAACCTGGGCACGATTACCTGGTGACACACGGAATGTCCACGTCCGGTTGCCCTGGGAGCTCCCTCACCGTGCCTGCCCCCATCTGATCCGCCTCCCTGTCCCTTGAATGACTGTTTCCCTTAAATGCCAGCTGTCTATTGCTTCACACCTCAGATTTGCCTGCTGAGCTGGCAGTCCTCTTTCCGTGTCTCTGCCCAGGAGCAACCCCTACCCTGGGAAGTGGGTCTAATTATATCTATCCAAGTCTCTCCTTTCCAGGTAAAGCAGAACCTGTCCTATGCTCTGACAGGAAGACAGGACACCCAGTCGTGGAATAAACTTGTCCACTGAGAAACTGTGTCTGGAGTCACATTTAGCAGAGCTGCCTTGAGTTTTGCTAATAACACAAACCATCTCTTGAGAAGTCTTCTTAGAAGCAGGCCTCCAGCTACGTAGCCTAGAACAGCCTATCTAGACATGCATTAGGTTGCTGCAAAAGTAATTGCAGTTTAAAAGGTTAAAAATAATTGCAAAAACAGCAATTACTTTTGCACCAACATAATACTATACCTTTCATGTCCCAGGCACACTGACAGTCTTTCCGAGCCATGTCCCCCAGACCTGGCCAACCCTATTACCTGGGGTCCAAAATGATCTCTGCCAACCATCCTCTCTCAGTTCTGCTTCTGCTTTGCCATAACCAGTGGGCTCACGTCTCTAGAAATAAAGGGTTATGAAGAGTCAAGGGCTCTGTTCTTGTGTGCACCTTTGTCAGATAGCAGAAAATATTCCAGAGGATTCCTGTGGGAGAGGACCCAGGCCAGAGCATAGCATTGAGCAGCCTGGTTGCCCACAGGCTTGGGTCATCAGAACCTGGGAGCAGATGTTGCCTGAGTGTCTGAAGGAACTCAATAGCCACATAAAGCTAGGTCACAGAATGGTGACCTGGTCTCTGCAGGAGGCACAGCTAAGGGCCCAGGAGACACTGGTATGTACTGGGCCATCTTGTCATTGGATGCCCTCAGGTGGTATCAGGGCACCATAGCAGACCTGTTGGTGCCCCAGCCTTGACAGGTGATGGAGCAGAGGCTCCACCGATCTCTAGAGGTCACATAACTCACCTGAAATGAGAAGCTTGTACTCAGTCATCCCAAGGACCCCTCTAGCTTAAAAATTAAACTTCTCCTATTAATCTGAAGAAGTCTGTGGGTTTCTTCCTCCCTTTCCCCACACATACACAAAAGTGTCCTGGAGGAAAAGCATATTTGTCATGAGCTGGAGTACTTCCCTGTGATGTTTATTCCACACACCCAGCAAGTGATTCGGAAGCCTCTGGTGGAGTCTAAAGTGAGCCTGATTCTAAATGGGAGCACAAAAGTCAGGGTTCTTGGGCAGGGCCTAACTGTGGGAATGCTTGTATGGTCTACTGCAGTGAATTGGTGGGCAGCTCCCCTTTTTATCCCATGTTAGCTTTGGGTCCAGATACAAGGATTTTTTTAAAGTCCAATTATATTCACTCCAGAATGTGAGTGCCTCAGACATAGGGAATGTGTCTCATTTACTGTTAGTTACTTCACTGCTTAGAACACAATGGGAAATAAAACAGAAACTGCAGGCGCTGCCCTCCTATAGGTCCCATAAGTAAATAAGAAAATGGATGAATAAATATGTCCTACCCCAAGCATTGTATGTGGCACATAGTAGGCGTTCTATTAAGAGTTCCAGTAACTGAACCCTGTTGTCATTTACCAGGCCTTTGTCTGTGTTTCTCTTCCTTCAACCCATCTATATCTATTTCTGTCATCATCTTCATTCATGTGTGTGATATGTATTTCTTTGCTCCACATTTCTTCAGTGCTTACTATACACCTACTCCTGTGCTAAGTGCTGGAGTTACAGAGATGAAAAGGACATGGTCATTACCCTCAAAGAACTCACAATCTAGAAAAGAAGATGGGGTGTTTGAAGTCATGATTACACTTTAGTGGGATAAGAACACTGTGCTTTGTTTGCCAAAGAAGGAAGTGACTTCTTTGTACGGGGGAAACCAAGAGAAGCTTCACTGAGGGTCGGCCTTAAAGGATGATTAGTAGAAGTGGAGAGGAAAAACATTCAAGGCAGATGAGAGCATAGACAAAGGCAGGGAGCCATGGAAATGCATGCCAAGGCAAGGCTATGAGAAGTAATTTAACATGGCAGCAGCACAGAATGTGAGAATGGAAAACAGGACGTCATCCTGAAGAGGCAGGCAGGGGCCAGATCCTGAAGGGACTCATATGGCAAGGTGAAAAGTTCCAACTTTATCTGGAAGCAATGGGTACTACAGAAAATGGCCTGGATGGCACAGAGTTACCGATGATGTGGGGAAAAGAAGCATGATAAAGCTTAGAGAGTCGGGAATCTTGGATTTGCAGGGTGCCCTGAGAGAACATCTCCCTGCCCTCCAATAAGTCAGGAGCATTACAAGTTAGGTGATCACATCAAGATCTGTTTGTTTGGGCCTGTGGTGATTGAAAGACATGCATAGTAAACATAGGAAGAGCTTTGAAATAAGTCACAAAGAATGAAGCACAACTAGAAGTTGGCTTTTGAATATAATAACATGTAGCATATTAGAGTTTATTTTGTAAAAAGAAATCACAGACACACACCATTGTCATCCTAGTGCAGTGCAGTGGTCCTGAGATGAGTGACCAATGTGGTCCAGGAAGTACAAGAAGAAAATAGTATAACGTCTATAGATATTTACTCTTTATCTTAGAAAAATAAGGGGGGAAAATGTATGTTTTACCTTTATGGAATTCTTAGTTTTCACTAATTTTCTCCATTGGTCCAATGTTTGTGGGCTACACGTCTGGACCAGTCCATGAGGTATTCTGAGGGAGATGGTGTCTGCTCCTTAGAGAGGTAGGCAGTGGACCTTTCCTGGTTTATTCCAGTGTATTACAACATGACTGCAGTGTGTGTGTGTGTGTGTGTGTGTGTGTGTGTGTATGCATGCGTGCATGTGTGTATAAAATCTAGTTTTAACCAAACTTATGTATAAAATAGTCCAGTAGCATAAAAAGATTCTTGCAAAGTAACTACAGATCAAAGATCATACAGTGCAAATACAAGGAAATAAGAAAATGGCAGAGCTGATACTTCTAGTACAAAGTCTTCCTTAACTCCACTATGAAGTTAAAAACAGTGATGATTATTCTCATCAGATCTAACAAAAAGTTAATCAAGAGAATCAAGTTACAAGAATCTAACAAAAAATTCACCAAAAAATTCAAAATTATCAAGAAGACTATTAGAAATATGCATTTTTACCCATTAAAAAAACCTTGCACCAAATCTAATATTATGCTTTGCAGTAGTAGCTCGTGATGGTAGCACGTGTCGAATTTATTAGTAAATATAAATACATTCAAGGAGCCTGCTCAAAAATGTTTACAGAAAGGGTGTGTTCAAAAAGTTTTAAGAGCCCTGCTCTGATGACGTTAACTCTGATTTTTGAGGCAGCTAAAACATAGTCAGATTTCCAATTATTTGGGTGTGTATCTGTGTCAGATGGTAAGTAATTTGAGAGGTGAAGTGACTTTCCTCAGTTCTTGTGGAGGAGGAGGTCTTTAATTTGAATCCTGACTCCCTGGCAACTCTTGTGAGAACGGGCAAGTCCATTCCCTATCTAGACTTTATTTTCTCACCTCTGCAATGAGAAGTTTGATAGAGATGTCAGGAAGTTCTCTCTCTTTTTTTTTTTTTTTTAACTTTTTATTTATTTTAAGTGTGTCTTTCCAGGGACCATCAGCTCCAAGTCAAATAGTTGTTTCAATCTAGTTGTGGAGGGCGCAGCTCACAGTGGCCCATGTGGGGATCGAACCGGCAACCTTGTTGTTAAGAGCACCGTGCTCTAACCAACTGAGCTAATCAGCCGCCCCCAGGAAGTTCTCTTTTAACATGTCATGATGAGTGGGTTTCCAAGAACATGTATTTAGGTGGAAGGGGTCAGGCTAGAAAAGCTGATTAAGGAAACTGAGGCAGAGTACAAAGATGGAAAGCTAGAAAGGGAGAGTGGCAGAGCAGCCCATGTGGCTGGGCTGGAAAGAAAGTCTTGGAGGTGCAGAGCATCCAGTTTCAGATTTTCACTGGAAACTCCCTTGATGGGGGTAGTTTGACAGGCCATTAGCTCATGATGATAGCCTGTGTGTACAATTTATTAGTAAATATAAATACATCTAAGGAAGCAGCTCAAAGATGTTTACAGAAAGGGTGGGCTTCTCATTTGGGCCCTAATAAGGTTCTTACAAGATGTTGGATAAAGTGTAGTAGATGCTGGGAAGATCCCCAGCCAATCAGCGTGAGTTAGCAGGAAACAGTTTAAAGTTTGGTACAAGTCAGGCATAGAAGTACGTTTAAGTCATGTAATGCAAAGGAATGATTTGCATAAATAATAGTGGCATAGAGAAGCAAATACTTTAAAGCAGAGAAAGACTAAAGTTACTTTTCACAGCCTAGATCCGAAATGATTATTCCAATCTCCTGAATACCAGTTTCATTCTGTTTTCATTTAATAACAAAAAAAGTTAAAGCTGCAGTTTTTCTCCTTTCACTTTCCTTTATCGGCTTGTATGATATACATTGAATACAAACCTTACTTTCTGGCGTTCATTTTTTAAAGTTTCCAAAAATGCGGTACAGATGAGGAGGCTACAGAATCAAAGCAGGAAGGCTGCAAGCTGAGGTGGGGTGGGCCCTCCAAGGGAAGGAACCGAGCTGTGCCGTGCAGCTTGAGCTAACCAGCTGGACAGGCCCAGCCCCGCCAGCCCTCAGTTCCCTAGCCATAACTCTTGTCAAGGTCAAGTAGCTCAGAGTTCTCTGGCATCACCTTCATTTACAGAAACACATCAGTTCTTTATTCAGTCACTAAATAATTTATCAAGAGCTTACTCTGTGCCTTGCACCCAAATTCCAGGGCAAACCCTTGTTTTGGTGGAGGCTTTCTTTTGCCCACTCAGAAATAAGCAACAACCATGCTCAATGCTAGGGATACAGCAAGAGGAAGAGGTGTTCCCTGGCTTCAAGGAACTCAGTCTGCCAAGGGGAAGAGATGGCCTGATATGTGACAGCACTCAGAAGGGTAGCACTCATTTGGTAAATGCTCCAGGTGGGTGCTGAGGGTAAGGAGGCAATTGTCAGGTGAACAGGACAAGTAGAAGGTTCCAGAAAGAGGCAACAGTTCCGGGATAAGTATAAGCATTGTTCTTGCCCTGTTCACCATTAAGATTCTGAGGTGTGTAGTAGGGCTACTTGAGCTGGATTGGGTAGCACCAGATTAAAACCATTATACGTTCTTTAACATGGTTGGATTCCATTTTACATCCAGTTGAGAAAAACTTCAGCCTGCATGGGCAGATGAGAGAATGGAGGTCCAGAGGTCAGATGACTCTCCAAGGTCATACAGTTGTTTAGCAGAGTCAAAACTAGGAACTGACTCCCTGCCCAAGGCACTTTGCACCACACCCCTACCACATCTCCCTGACTCACAGTTGAGATTCGTGTCTTATTTGCTTGATTCTGTTTCACAGTGGTTTTGTCTTGCTCCCAGACCCGGCCACTGTCCTCAGGAAGCAATCAGGCAGATCTCTCCCCTCATTGGTGAGCAAAGGCTCCTCAGTCAGGCCCTGAGAATATGATTGGACTGACGCCAGCATGTTTGACGCCCCTCTTGGCCTGGCACGAGCACTCCTTCCTGGCAGAGTTCACCCAGCCTAATTGCTTGTTTTGTATCCCAGCTGCCTGACATATGCCAAACCCATGTGTTGACTCACTGGTGTCAGAGACAACTACACTCGGGCATTTCAAATTGGCTTTGGTGAGCTCCAGCAAGCAATCGGGGGCTGTAATTCATGCATTTCTATAACCTCAGCACCTAACACAGTGCCTAGCTTGAAGCACCGCAGTGCTTAATTAAATTACTTAATTTTAAATTCAGTGAAAGTGAATTTTCGTGATTGAAGGTACATAAGATGGTAGTAAGAGTAAGGACCTGGAAGGAAGGTGTCCTAACTTTGTCACCTCAGCCAAGTGAGTTCTTTGCTCTATGACCTTGAGCAAATCTTTTCTCTCCGAGTTTCAGTGACTTGATTGTTTTTCACCTGGCAAAGTCTCAGGAAGCACTACCGCATGCTTCTCATAGCCCCTGGAGATGTGGTCCCAACCCTCCGCTGGCTCACATGGAAGTATGTCAGATTGCTATGTAACTGTGAATGATATAATTACATGACAATCACAGTCATGAAGAGATACATGGAAATTTTGGAGGAGCTTAGAGGAGGGGTGATTAATTGTGCCAGGAAAACGTGGTAACAGTTTCACTGAGGTGATAACGGCTTATATGGGACTCTGAGGATGAGTAGAAAATAACACCCCAAAACTCCATTATATGAAGACAGTGACCAAGGGAAAACAAAACGCAGCAAATATAGGACAGGTGATAAGATCACATGAGCCAGCTGGGAAGCCACGTTGGTGACGGTGATTCCTCTGTTCATGATTCTTCATCAAGGTGAGCTTCCACGGTGGAATTTCACAGTCAACGCAGCAAATGTTTCTTAGCCACAGTGACCCTTAGTGTGGGGTCAGTGTTACAGGGCTCTACGGAAGCTGGCTCATACCAACTCACAAGAACTGATTACTGGGGATTCCGCAAGCTCGTTTTTAAACACACTATTATTCATTGAATTACATAAAATTAAAGTTAATTATATTAAAAACAAAGGTAATCATCACAACTCATCCCGCCCTGGTTATTTTACTGTATTGTACTATCATCTTTGCTCTGGAGTTTACTTAGGACTGTTGTATCTCTGTGGTGGAAATACTATAGAACGGTGTCCTACTGTGCATGTCTTTCCAGCTCTGGGTTCAGTGACATCTTATCGGTAGCATGAAATTGGCCATGGTGGAAGTATTTACACCACAGAAATAGGCAAATACTACAAATAAAAGCTATTTTGTTTTTGTTTTTGTTTTTTTGAAAGCCAATTCTTAAATGTTTAGCAGTACACCACTGGTGGTATCCATGAAATCAATGGATGAAGAAAGAAAGCGTTTGGAAGCCCAATACTCAGGCCTTTTCCAACCTCCCTGGACAAAAACACATGGCAGGAGACATATTTCAGCGGCCTCCACAGAGCAGACTTCCCCATCTCCTTTGTCCCAGGGAAGACTTTATGTTAAACTGGGTTTTCTTGACAACTGAAAATCATGGTCAAACAGAAGGAGGATGGAAGTGTTTTTCTCCAGGACTTAATTCCAGAGCCAAATGCCTGTTTTGGCAACAGGTCTCTGTGGCCTACAGAGGCACAGAGTCAACTTAATCTTCTCCAGAATCCAAAGCAATCCACAGGAGCCTGGGCTACAATTACATGTGCTCAGGCTTGCTGAAGTGGAGGCCACATGATCGCCAAATGGTGCTGATTTTAATGTTTCCCAATTATCAGGGAATCCCCAAAGAGAGCTAAATCAGAGGAGGCTGGCTCACATATGTGTGAGGGGCAGCAGTCAGCGCAGCCCCCAAAAGGAAACCATTCCTGGAAAGCTGGTTATTGTCCAGGCAGAATCTGAAGACACGTATGTCAGAAGAAGGCTGGAGAGTGGCCAGCACCAGGAGATGAGATCTGTTAGTAATCCTCTGGAAGGACAAAGTTCCAGCAATAAGAAATTTAATTTTCCTCCATGAAAGAAAGCATCTCTCAGTACCCGCTGAATACAATTGATGGAATAAATCTTTCCCATTAGTGGAGAGATAATTTCAGATAAATATATTGGGAGACCTTCAGAGCAGGACTGAGAGTCTTTGCTGAGTCTCACTCGCTTAACTGTTTGCCATGTAATTGCATTTAGACCAAGGGCCTCGGAAGGAAACCACTGACTAAATTAGCATTAACCAGATTGTGTGTAGTGAGGTGAGGTGGGGTGGGGTGGGGTGAGGTGGGGTGGGTGGGGGTGGTAGCTTGATGCATTGTGGGTAGTTGTTCTTGCTTTTAGAAAGGACAAGCTGACAACTAGAGAGACCAGCTGCTTACAAGCCTGGTGTTAATTGCTTTTCTCATGAAACAAAGAAAAGTTTATCACTGTAAGAAGGTAAAGTTGTGACCGCCTAATAAAGCTGAGACTGAGTTTGAGATCTTATTTTATGAATGTCCACACCCTCATCAGTAGCTGTTCCCGAGGCCAGAAAAAAAGCCTTCTGAACCAAGGTGAATGGAGAAAGTTGTCTGGACAGCACCGCCTGGTTTGTCTTGTCAAGCAGGGCTGTCTCCCCAGTGCCCTGGTCCTGTAGGGCACTGACCCCAGTGAGCACCTTCATTTCCACCCATTGGCAGTGGTAGATTAATCTAGAGTTGGGCCCAGAGTTGTGAGACTTGGATTCAAGGCCTGCCTCTGCCACTACCTCCATGTGTGGCTTGGGGCAAATAACATAATCTCTGTGGACGTCAGTTTCCTCTTCTTTCACTAACTCAGTGTGTTTTTTTTCAACTGGCTTTTTTTCTGGTTCTCCAGGGGCTAAGACTCCACTGAGTTGCCTTCAGAATCACCCCAAGAGGAGAGGGGGCCCCCACCTCTGCTTCATCTAGAGCCGATCTTGTTTGTTTTCCACTTTGGGGTCCTTATAAAATGTCATGTGCTAAAAATGGTCTGTTTCTGAAATACTGGAAAAACCATCATTCTCAGTGACCTCTGATCATCCCACTTACTTACTCAAGCCACCATTTTTTTAAAGCAATAACCTAGTAGTACTTGTTAGGCATTTCCAGGCACTACAGAGAGAAAGAAAGAAATAGATCTTGACCCTGCCCTCAAAGAGCTCGTGCTCTAGTGGAAAGGAGACCCTCTAGTGCAGTGTTGTAGGATATCAAGGTGTTTGTGTCAGGTTTTGGAAGAGTTCTTTTTGGGGGTATCAGGAAAGGCTTCAAGGCAGAGGTGTCATTGGAAGCTGTGTCTTAAAGGATGAGAATGTTGAGAAGGACACAGGAGTGACATTTGAGGCAGATGGAAGAACATTGCACAGACACAGAGGCTTTAAACAACATTTGCCTGGCAAGTTTGGGAAAAGCAGATGGTTAGTTGTCTGGAACATAGGGGAAGGTGGGAGAGGGGAGACTGGGAGAGGTGACAGGTTTCGGAACCCACTCCAAGGGGATGATGCTATAGCATCTGCCTTCTCCTCTTTCCAGTGCCAGATGAGAAGTACCCTCTATCCTGTTCACTTTCTTGTATGTCCACTTCCAATGATGCTGTTAGTCACAGTTACAACCACTGCCCTTTATGGAGCTTACTCTGTACTAGGATGAAAAATCAGAGGCTCATAGAACCGTCACATACTTGTGCAAGTTTAGAGAGCTAGAACATGGCAAAGCTGGGATTTGAACCCAAGTCACGTGACTCCAAATTCACACACTCACACACACATCACTACACTGTCTAGCCCTTTCAGATCAGCTTAATCTCCTTACGGCATAATACAGTATCCTTGGGAAATAACCTCTGAGTGAGAGATCTGAAAACACCTCTCAATAATAATTCATTAGAGGACACTTTGGTACCTTAAATTGTGGTAATATGAAAGAAAGAAGGTTATTGTTCATCTTGAGTGAATACCATGAGACCCTAGGTACCAAGACTGTCTGAATGACCTGCCTTCTGTCTTCTGACCTTCTCGGGGTCAGGGGGGTCCCTGCCAGCCAGGGTTCTGAGCATGAAAAGTAGATAATATTCTCTTCTCTGCCCACAGGCATGCATGTGTCATTCGTGGTCAAGTGATGACATCAGATGGGACCCCGCTGGTTGGTGTGAACATCAGTTTCGTCAGTAACCCTCTCTTTGGATACACGATCAGCCGGCAAGATGGCAGGTAGGAGCCCTTTTGTGGACCAAGGTTGGGGAAGGGCCTGCATTTATGGACTTACCACATAGCTGCTGCTGGAAGGACAGCGTGTAAAGAGGATGGGACCTGGGTTCAGACGACCTGAATTCAGAGACCCAGCTCTGCAACTCACTAGCTGTGTGACCTTGTATCTCGCTCTGGCCTAAGTCCCTTTGACTATAAATTAAGCAGTTTCTTCTCATATGGTTCTTAGAGGAAGCAGCAGGGTACCTTATACAAATCCTGCCTCATGACTTATGATATAAAACACTGTCATACTTTGTACAGACCAGGCAGCTCCAGAAATCTTAGCATTCCTGCTGTGTGGTTTCCATTGGCAACCATGTAGGCTTATAGAAACCCTGGGTGATGACATAACTCTGACCTTTGGATCCCTGTAAGAGCCATGAGTAGAATGAAGTCTTTAAAATGACTATAACTCTCCCAGTTTCTAGCTGTGTGTTCTTGGACAAATCTTTTCACCTCTCTGGGCCTCAATTTCTTCATCTGTTAAATGGTTCTAACACTATCACTCTCACAAATTGGTTGTAAGGATTAGATTCTGTGATGGATGGGGAAGCACCTTGAACATTGTAGGTGTTTGATAAATATTAGTTCCCTGCCCCACTCTGGTTCAATGCTGTTTTTCCAGGGTCTGGCACATGGTAAGTATGCAATAAATGTTAGCTGTTTATTAAAATTACAAACTATTAAATAACGAGATGGTAATTATTATAGTACAAGCAATGAGAATATTTTGGAGAAAAGGGGAGGGGAAGGAGGAAAGTGGAATATTTAGGCTGTCAGTGGTGACAAGTCCTCCATTCTTAATAAAATCAGGTGGTGGCAGTCCGTCTGGCTGAGTGTGAGCCCAGAAGGTCGGTTTTCACTCTGTGTTGGAAATGGTGCTCTAGCCTGATTGGTTTTAGCACCTCTTTAATCCAATATCAGATGTGAACATGTCCTGGCCGAGGTGATAATGAAGCAGAGGCTCATCTGTTTGTAGACATGTGTGCCTCTTAGACGGGCTTGGCAAGCTTGGCATGGGAACCTTCTCCCCCTCATCTCGCTCCCTGTGAATGGGAAGGCGCCCAGCTGGAAGAGGCTGGCATCCAGTCCCCAGGGGTAACCTGTCCAGGCCAGGCCCCCGCTCCCTGCCCTGCACACATTCCGTCCTAGGCAGCACCTCAGTGCAGACTTCCAGTACAGCACAGAGGATGCCCTCCTCGTGCTCTGTCTGTACTGCTTTCCAGCTTGAGGCTGCCTGCTTTATGAAAATGGCAGATGTGAGCATCCCGGGCAATAGGGATTCTGACTACGTTATTACCCGCTATGAAAGTCATCAAAAAGTAGCCGTGAGGCCTGCTTTTTGTTTGCCATGAAAACTTGTCCGTCATTCACGTAAGTTGGCAAATCGTCAGCCGTTTGCCCTGTTATGCTTGGTTAGGTGAGTCCATAAAACACACCAGAGTTGCATGTTTGGTGACCCTTGAAAAAGCCCACTCTAGCACTTCCGGGTTTTGATTCCTCCTGTTTGTGCTACTCCTGAAATTCCTACTGCCCTTTGAGAGCATAGGGGTCCTAGGAGGTAAGTATCAGCCATATTTCCCATATCAGCCTGCTAAATTACGTCACAGTAGCCAGAGTCGCTGCAACTTAGAAACTGAGCTTCGGAATAACTCTTACCAATGCATTACGGGGCTTAAATTTTCTTCCCAATGTAAACACTGTATAATGTGTGGGAAAGTTGTTAATTATTCTCTAAGTGTCTGAAGATCCCTGTTTGTTATACGTGAATGGGTAGCATCTACCCATTTCCCTCCCTCCCTTCCATGACTCACCTTCTTTCTTTCCTCTCTAGACCCTTGGAGAAACTGTAAGGCTAGAGATATAATCACAGATTCAGTATACATATGCAAGTCCAGGGGCCATGCCCAGCTCATCTTTGTATTCCTCACTTGACAGGCAGGCACCAGGATACTGACCCTCGTCCAGTGGGCACGCGCACGCGCGCACACACACACGCACACACACACACACCACTGAAATACCAGACCTCAAGTCTTAACAAGAACTAATAAACAGAAAGAAGTGGCAGAGAAGTTAGCCAAAGAGGTCATTGAAAAGATGGAAAATAGAAGTCATAAAGAAAAATTTCAAAAGAATAGCAGACAAGAGAAGCAGTTCAGGCTCACTGAATTGAAAAATGGGATTATACAGAGCATGAGGCCTAGGGAATGGGGCCTGTGCTGTTCCCAACCATTATCCCATCTAATTAATGACTCTGCCAAATGGCTGTGATCATCAGCTTCATTCTACCTGAGGAGATTGAGGCTTAGACAGGTGCCGTAACTCACCTATGCGGGACATCGCAGTGCTTGGACTGACCCTAAGCTGCTTGGGCTTCATCTGAGAGCCAGGCCTTTTCTTTGGGGTCAGATTCATATCCGTGTCCACAACAAGGTTTCCGTCCAGATGAGCAGGTCTGGCTCTTGGCAAGAGCCAGTTACACCCAGCGCTCGGCAAGGCCAGCTGCCCCCAGCTTGCTCACAGCCATGAGAATATGTCTTTTGATGTTTGTCTTCACTCCCTTCCCACACTCATCTTCTCATGAAGGCAGCTGATAAGTCAGGCCAAAATTCTGTTTCATGGTTTAAAATGTTCTGCCAAAGTACAGATGCTATTCAGTTCTGCGACAGAAAAGTTATTCTCTGAGTGCCCCCCCCCCCCACAGATATTCTCCTGGAGAGCCAAAACCTGAACTCTTAGTTCAAAATAAGCATCCCTCCTGGTTTCCTCTCTCATTATTTACCAGAGGATGGTGGTGCCCAACTTCCTCTACCCAAGGGTGGGCCTACAAAGGGCTGAATGAGAAGCAGGGAAAGTGGGTGAAAAGCTTCTGCAAAGGGCAGAGGAGTCAGGTTTTGGAGGCTGGGGGTTGAAATCTGGGAGAGCTATCTACCAAGAGCACGATGCGGTACTAGGACAGTTCAATGCAAAATCTTTGTAGCTTCTAGAGAAGGGAAGAGCAAGCTGGGACAATGAGCCTAATCCCATAGGGTGTATTTATCAGGGATAAAGGAGAGGTAGGTCCTGCACTGGGGTCTCTAAAGCCCACTGCACAGGTAAGCATTGGGTTGACTTATAATAACAGCAAAAGTAAGTAGGAACTTAGGGTATTTAGTGGACAGTCAGTTCAGAAGACTTTGACAATTTCACTCATGCATTGATTCTATAAACTATAACCATCCAGCACTGGGCTAGGTTCTGGGAGGACTGAGAGGAATCCGTGTCCCCAGATTCCAGCACAATGTAATGTCAGCTCTAAGGAGGATTGCACATGGTGCAGTGGGAACCCAGGGAAGGAGCTAGAATTGTGACTCGTATGGAGTTAGCAGGAGCTTTCCACCCAAAAAAAGGCAAGATGAGAACAGGCCTTGAAAATGCATCCTAAAAGTAATAGCTAAAAGGACTTTGTCCAAAGAGACATCACAGCTAGGAGGTGGCAAATGGACTGAATCACTGTCCCCAAGTCCTGAGGACTGTCAAAGGCAGAAGTAAAAGACTAGTTTGAAGTCACCCTCAGCAGGCAGAAGAGGGCCCAGAAGCTAGGAAGTTATAAGGAGAGGAACCCAGGCTCGATTCCCAAAGAAAATTGAAAATGTCCTAACAGTCAGGACTAACCAAAGATGGAACAGTCCTCCTCCTGTGGATGTAGCAAGCCCCTCATCACTGGAAGTGTGCAAGTGGGAACCAAATGGCCCCTTGATGGGGATTCTGTAGAAATGTCATCAGATTGATGGAAAGCAATGAACAAAGGCTGGCTAAGCAGCTGTCAGGGATACTGTCACAGAGATCGCATCTCAGCTGGGTGGTTGGGACTCAGTCTTTTGGTTCCCCTTTCACTTCTGATATACTGTGATTCTAATGGTGCCCATCTCTAAATTGCTTAGCTATTTTGTAATTCCAAAGGCCTATGTTGAGAAATCTATCATAATCAGAGCTAAAATTTCTGTAGAGTCATAGAATCTTAGTGACTTAAGAATAGTCCATTTGAACCTTTACGTTTTATAGATGGGAAAATTGAGGATCAGAGAGGCTAAGTGTGTTACCCAAGATCACACAGTAGTTCATGGCAGAGGCAGAACTAAGCTTAGGGTTCCTAATGCCAAGGCAGGGCTTGTTCCAGGTTTTTCTGCTGACTTTTCACGGCCTTCAGCTCCAAAAGGCCCCAAGTACCAGAAGCACCACAGCAGAGGCTCATCAGCTGTCCTGTGTCCTTGCAGATGGCTCTCCATCACAGTGGTTATTAATTTGGTTTTGGCAAATTCTCTATGATGACTCATTTTCAAATGAAAATAATGCTTTCTGGAATCCCTATTTCTGTTTGTGCCTGCAGTGAAGTCTTTTAGGTTTTAGAGTTTCCTCAACCAGTGCTCAGACCCTTTGGTGTAATTTTTTTTTCTCCTTTCTCTGCCTCTCCCTCTCCTCCTGCTTTTCCTCCACCTCCTCCTCCTCATCTCCTGTTTCCTGCTTTTCCTGCTCCCGCTCTCTCTTCTCCCTCTGAACTCTCCCCTCCCAAACAGCTTTGACTTGGTCACGAATGGCGGCATCTCCATCACCCTGCGGTTCGAGCGGGCCCCTTTCATCACACAGGAGCACACCCTCTGGCTGCCTTGGGATCGCTTCTTTGTCATGGAGACCATCATCATGCGCCACGAGGAGAATGAGATTCCCAGCTGTGACCTGAGCAACTTCGCCCGCCCCAACCCTGTCCTGTCTCCGTCCCCACTGGCATCTTTTGCCAGCTCCTGTGCAGAAAAAGGTCCCATCGTTCCAGAAATTCAGGTACCCAGCTTTCTTAACTGAGTTTCTCCATGTCCTTATTTCCTTTGGGGGATAGAAGAGGATCTCAGAGACCAGGGAAAGAGAGACCCCATCAGCCCACCCTGCAGAACCCAACTGCCTGGCACCCCCCAGCATACAGTGAATTCCTACTCCTCTTCCACTCTGCCATCCAGTTCACTTTCACTTTCCTTTACCCTGAGCTCCAGTGTCCCCCGCTCTCTCATTATTTCTCATCAAAATATTTATCACGATAGGTTCTACCAAGAGGAGTGAGACCGAGGGTCCCAAACAGTGAGCATCATAATAAAGACTAAATGAGAAAATGTATGTTTGGGTCTTAGCACAATGTCTGGCACCAAAGAAGTGCTAAATAAATTTTAGCCATAATTATTATGATTAATATTATTATTATAATGTATTAAACATATTAATATGATAATTATTATTTTACATGCGCTGCTTTCATGCCAATTAAGGATCGCTTTGGCCCAAATCTATAAACACAAGTGCTTTATTTAATTATCATTAAAAGAAAGTAATTTGGAAAGATGCATTTTCACCTAATAGAAATCAAGATAGATTCTTTGCCTAAAAACACTGTGCAGAGTTGAATTTCCTCCACTATCCCTGCCGGTTTCTTCTGGCAGAAACGAAAGCCCGGGGAAGAGGAAAGATGGCAGTGCTGGGGAGAAGCCCCGGTGGTCCTGCCTGCCTAATGAGAGCTCTGGCATAGGTATGCATGTCAATGGATTGCCACTGCTGGTGTAGCAGGGCGTTTTTACATTTGTGTGTGTGTATTTCATGCCTGGCTGAGCAAATACAGCTCTCTGCGTGTGCCCTGTTGAGTGGCTTCGGATGTCGGCCCACAAGAAGGAAATAAAACCATTTTGAAATTCTCATTGCACCCCCAGGTTGAAACCTCACTCCTTTTCAGAGATTCAGTGCTTGTCTCCTGTCTCAACTACTAGGCTGACCTTTCTTATGAAATGGTTGTCAGTAGAGACAGAGCTTGCTGGAAAGAAGTAATTTGTTACTCAACCCTGGTTCAGCTTCAGCTTGACATTTTCCCAGGAGCAGGGACTTGGGAACAAATGAGGTTAAAGGTCCCCACCCTCTTTACAAGGCTCCCTGGGCTGGGTGTCTCTAAGCCCAGCTGGGTCACAACCCTTACTTATGATCAGATTGATGAAATACATGAAAACAAACTCTTGGGTGTTTCTAGTCCTATCACTGGCTAGTGTTTGCAAGTACTGGGAGATGTAAATTTTAAAGGTAAATATTTATGAGCGCATCAGGATGGCCCTTGAACTCTGCCTGTGATGCACTGGGATATACAGGCTGCTTTGCCTAGAATGTATAAGCTGAAATTTAGGAAGATTGCTCTGGTTTAGGCCCAATCGCTGAAATTTTGTGTATTCAGGAGAATGGGTTGGGAGTAGGAGTTCACACCCATCTATGAAATGGAAAGAGAGGAAAAGGCTTTCTTTGTGAAAGCCCAGCTCCTCTGTGAACACGAGAGTAGAATAATCATTGTCCTTTTAATGGATATGCTAGCCACGATAGATTTAATGTCCTCTTCTTGAAACAGAGCCCAGAGCATCAAACTGATGAAAGTTCTCTACTTTTGCCATATTCTAGAAAATCTTGCCATTAATTTCAACTTTCTATCTTGGAACTGAGCCCATTGCACCCAGTAGAATCACTCCGTTCCTCTAAAACAGCATTGGAGCATGGAAACTCCATGCAACTAATTCAATCTCTTTCTACAGACAAGCAGGGGGCATTAGCTGCAGGGCCTTGGCAGGCTGAGCTCTCAACCCTGCATAATTGTCTGGTCAACATCTCAGAGTCTCTGTTTACTTTCCTGAAGAGCAAAGCCATCTGAAACAGATCATACTTTAGGAAAGTTTTGAGAAACAGTCCTTCTTTCTGACACAGCGGTCCACATTAGTCTGAGGGCAAGTTTTTTCTTCATAGCTCGTTCCCCCTGCTTCTAGCACCACCACCAGCAGCAGCAGCAACACCATCCCATTTAGTAACACTTACTGAGTCTCCGTTATATGCTGGGCACTGTATATATGTGACCTTAATCCTCATACTAATCCAGCGAGGAGACTGAGATTGAGAGGTTCCATGAGTTTCCTAAAATGACATAGCTAGTGAATGAGAGGCTATGTCATGGTAAGTATTTTGCATGCATTGGCTACGTGTCCCTCTCAGAATGCAATGAGCTGCGCTGCGTCATCCCTGTTGAATGGAGGATGAACCTGAGCTCAGTGAGGCAGGGCTGTACCATGAAAGAGCTGACCCAGGAACCCAGGCCTTCTGATTCTTCCTTCCCTCCTCCCCCCACTTCCTCTTCTCCTTTCTCTTCCTTCCCCTTCCTCCTCCTGGTCCTTTTCATATTCTATTTCTCCTTCTCCTTTCTTCTCTTTCTTCTAGTTCCTGCTCCTCCTCTCCCCTTTCCCCCTCCTCTCTCTCTGCTTCCTCCTCTGCCTCTTGAACACCCAGAGTATGTGGGGCTATGGCCATCCTCCCTCCAGGGGTGATTCCGTGGCCATCACTTGCTGTGATCTGTCTCTCCAGGCTTTGCAAGAGGAAATCGCTATCTCTGGCTGCAAGATGAGGCTGAGCTACCTGAGCAGCCGTACACCTGGCTACAAATCTGTCCTAAGGATCAGCCTCACCCATCCTACCATCCCCTTCAACCTCATGAAGGTCCACCTAATGGTGGCTGTCGAGGGCCGTCTCTTCAGGAAGTGGTTTGCTGCAGCCCCGGACTTGTCCTACTACTTCACCTGGGACAAGACAGATGTCTACAACCAGAAGGTGTTTGGGCTCTCAGAAGCCTTCGGTGAGGCTCCCAGCCACAGGCCTCAGGGAGACAATAGCACTTGAGGATACAGGGTTCTTTTCCCACCTTGCTTGTTTCTTTCTCCCTTCCTCTTCTCAGAAGCACCTAAGGCTTAGGTGGCCTTTGAGACCTTCCAGTGACCATCCATGATCTAAAAGGACCTGAACATGGAAAACTTGACCATTAAAAACAGGAGTTACAAAACCAAAACTGCTCTTGAAAAAACACTATGGTGGTATGTGATGGGCTGAAAAGAGGCTTTGTACCACCAAGATAGAGCCATGTAGATATTGCCCGAGCCCCCACAGCCATCGGGTCTCAATTTACCCGTGAAAAATATGAGTGTCTGGGTTTCTCCAGTTTTGTTGAGGTACATGAGCTAAGATTCTCCCTTCATCCAGAAAGGTGTTTTGGCCTCTTTACCTCATTTCCTATCAGAGAGATTGTCTCTTTGTAGTTGCTATTGCTATGTTTTATTAAGATGACGCAGAAAGTAACTATAGCCTCCTCTGGAGTCCTAGCCTCACTCAGACCTTGGGCTTCTGGGGCTGTCTGTGCTCATTTCAGCTTCTGGAGCAGGATCCCAGGATTGGTTCAGAGCTGGACTGTTAGCAGCTCTAACCCTTGAAGGGCTAATCCTCCAAGCACTTAGGGTATCAGCCCAGGAAATCCCTTCTCATCTTGAACGCTGCTCCAGTTTCATTCCCTTCCTGATTCTGCAAAGGCAGAATGAGCAAGCAGAGAAGAAGCAGTGCTGTAAAATGCAAGGGAGGCTAGATGGGAGGAAGGAAAGAAATAAGAGACTATCTATTGAGCACCTACTCTGGACAATGTGTCCCTCGGGACATTGGTGTCTCAGTTAATCCTCACAACCACCCTATGAGTCAGAAATTGTCCCCAAATTCCTCATGAGGAAGCGGCAGCCTAGGGTGGTGAAGTGACCTCCCAAGGATCCACAAGGAAGGAACAGAGCTGGATGTATCCCAGATCTTTCCTGTAGTTTGGCATCCCCCCCTACCCCAAAAGGACACATTGGGAGCAAAGATGCCACCTCTCACTATTTGCAATCTCTTCTATGTGCCACACTGCCTCTATGGTCTCTTCAAAAACAATGACGCCTTACAACCTCTTCAGATGAAATGAGCACACTTAGTGTCCCCCAGCCAGTTAAAAAGGGAAGTGTCTGCACAGTGAGACTTC
This sequence comes from Rhinolophus sinicus, assembly GCF_036562045.2. Taxonomy (NCBI): domain Eukaryota; kingdom Metazoa; phylum Chordata; class Mammalia; order Chiroptera; family Rhinolophidae; genus Rhinolophus; species Rhinolophus sinicus. Next base: position 115,727,868 of record NC_133756.1, read on the forward strand.
CTGGGCTGAGGTTCACTTTCCTGAAATGACAGGTGACTAGTAGGAGGGCTTATGACTGCTTAAGGAACTCAGAGTCACAGGGAAGAGGTCACAGGGACATCTTCCCTTCCTGCATAGATGACCAGCAATTTTTTATGGCACCTAAAAGAAATGTTCAGGGGCTGCCCACTTGTTCTTTCCCGCCTTGAGCGTATGTGCACTGAAAAATAGTGTCTGCACAGAAAGATATGTGGAAGAAATGGCATTCTCATCCCTGCCAGTTCTTTTCCATAGGCAGTCACAGGGCTTTGTATAAACCCAGCCTCGGGTAGCCTGCCATCGTTAGCCTGCATCCCTCTGAGCTCAGGAGCCCTGGATTTATGACACAAAAGTGAAACCAAGGGATTTTCAAGCAACTTCCTCACAGCAAAGCTCCTCAAAGCAACTTCCAGCTTTCCGAGTGCCCCAATTAAGTTCCTTTTCCCTGTATTCATTAGAAATGATTTTGGAATTTATTTTCTCTTTATTAAAACACTACCATGCTCATTAATAAAAATGGCATAAATGGAGAAAAGATAGAAACAAAAGTCATACATGTTCTTATAAAGAAATACAACCACTTGTTAACATTCAAAATTTTTTTCATGTATAGTTTCTAAAGCATGTATAATACTGTATATAACTAGTCTTTTCAACTTGGCATTATTCCTATGTCACCCTTGGTCTTTACAACCATAATTTCCAGCGGCTGCATGATATTCGTCGAGGGGATACACTTCGGTTTGGTCAGCCTCTAGCCCCTTTTGAACTTTTAGATTACTTCCAGTTTTCCACTATTAAAAATAATGCTGCAGTGACGACTTTTGTGCCTACAGTATTTTCCATACTAAAGATTATTTCCCGGGAATTGATTCACCTGGGTCCCTTAAAAAAGTATTTAATACATTTGTTTAGCTTTTCCTAATAATGTACTGTCGCTCTTCAAAAAAAGGGATGTGAAGGCCGGGCATCCCTGTGTTAGTATTACACGAAGATCTTGTTCTACTTGGAAATACGACCTGTTTATCTCTTTACAGAAGATAAGCGGGGGCCTAGAATGCAGATCTAAAGCCAAAGAAGAGTCTTTTCTGACCTATCTATTGTGTGCCTTTTGTTGCCGCCAGTTTCCGTGGGTTATGAGTATGAGTCCTGCCCGGATCTGATCCTGTGGGAAAAAAGAACAGCAGTGCTGCAGGGCTATGAAATCGACGCCTCCAAGCTGGGAGGATGGAGCCTGGACAAACATCATGCCCTCAACATCCAAAGTGGTGAGTAGATTAATGGAATTCCCAGAGCCAGGTCACAGGTATGTCCCTTGTGTCATATCCTTTGTGCCCGGCCAGGCACAAAACACGCATTTCAGATTCCACAGGCTCATATGTGATCAATCGGTCAGGATTCGTCAACAGGTGTTCCTTGGATACCTGCCCTGTGCTTGTCACTGCTAGGCCCTGGGTGTGCAGAATGGAAAGGCCTCAAGAATTGACTCTGCTCAGAGACCAACACTTCCCAGGGCATATCCATGCTGTGCCATCCAGAGGGAAGCATGGGCCACCAGGGCATAGAACAGGACCACCTCTCTCAGCTTCTTGGTTCAGCCAGGTGTCTCTGGAGAAAACTTCTGACCTGTATCTCAAAGGGTCCATAGGATTAGCCCTGTATCTCCAGGAGGGAGAACATTCCAGACAGAGGCCATAGTATGTGCCAAAGCACTGAAGACTGAAAGAACAGTAATTGGAGAGAAGGTTCACTGTGGTTTGAGTGAAGGATGAAATGAAGGGAATAGCAAAAGCCAGAGCTGGGGGCTTGAGCAGCTGGAGCACAGGGTAAGAAGATTAGGAATTTGAACTTCCTCCAGAGGCAAATGTGAAGCCTCTGAAAGGTTTGAAGCGTGCAGGTGACACAATCGGATCTATATTTTAGATTTCTCACCATATTCTGGAATGAGACCACTAAATATGACGATGACGTCAGATATCTCCTGCCCGATCTATAGATGCAGGAAGTGCCTGTCAAACCCCCCGCATGTTTGGGAGGAAAATTGACACACTAATTGTACAATTTATGATAGAATAAAGATTTGTAACTAGCTAAGGCCCAGTATTTAAAATAAGAATAAAAAGAGGCACTTTCCAGATATCAGCTATCCTGGAAAAACTGAAACCGTGTGGTGCTGGCACAGGAACAGATAAATAGATTCCATGGGACAGAACAAGGAGCCCAGACACTGACGTGGGAGTAGTAAGGAGGACTAGGTTTGGCCATGAGCATCAGAAAAGCCAAAATAAACAGAATTTCAAGCTAGTTAAAGGTTTGTTTCTCACTCACCGAGAAATCTGAAGCTGTATGACCCAGGGCTGGCTTAGGACTCTGCAGTGTCACAGGTCTAGGTGTGTCCCCTCACATGGCTGTCCTCAAGCCTCCATCCCCAAGGTCGTGGTCCAAGGTGACTGCTTTAACTCCAACCTCCACATCCACTTTCTAGCCATCAAGAAGGCGTTAAAGGACTAAGAGCAAGCCCCTTCCATTATAAGGACACCTCCCAGCAGCTGCTCAGGGCACTTCCTCTTCCACACCGTTGGCCAGAACTTAGTCACCTGCCGGGTGTAGCTGCACATGGGGCTGGAGATTGTAGTCGGTTCCCAATAGTCACGTGCCCAGCTCAACATCAGGGGTTCTGTAACTACAGAATAAGGACATGGGATCGGCTGGAAACCCGTGGATAACGACACATTTCTGTACGTTGGAACTTGGTATCCAATAGCAGTAGCGTCCCATATCAGCGGAAGATGGGTAGGGGGTTTAGAAATTGGCACTTCGAAAATTGGCTTACTATGCATGTGGAGAAAAAACACAATTAAGTTCATACTGTATATCAAATAAAGTTTGATTCAACATTTAAATTTGAAAGATAATACTTTAAAATTAATAGAAGAAAATACAGGAGACTATGACATCAGAGAATGATTCCCTAAAACCTGAAAAAGCACAAACACTAGCGTAGAAAAAAGATTGCTTAGACTCCATAAAAATGAAAGATATCTGTTCAATAAAGGACAAAGCCAACAGATGACAGCCTGGGAAAAGATTCTCATGAGCATAAAAACCAAAACGCACTCAGGCATCAGTTGGAAGGGGTGAAGAGTCCAGTGTGGGGGCTGTGGCAATAATACAGGAGATAAAGGATGATTTGGGCCTAAAAAGAAACAGAATAGTACAGGATGAAGCTTACAAGTCATTGAGGTCGATCCCCTCCGTGTCCTCAGAGGTCCAAGGGCAGTTAAAGCAGTGAAGAGACCTATGCAAGATCTGGCACCAGCCCATTAGTAGCAAAACCAAGGAAAAACTGAGGTCTCCTGACTCCTGGTGAGAAGAGACTGTGAGTTTCCCTCGTGGTTTCCATAAACTTTATTGGGACCAACTCTGTGTCAGGTTCTGTCTTAGGCACTGCGATACAGAAAGAGAAAAGACACAGTCGCCGCCCTTGAAATGGTATCAATCTAAAGAAAGAAAAACAGGCAAGTGCAATAAAGAATTCACATGTAACAGAGACCAGGACTAGGTACCTGAGATGTGTACAGTCTATTTAAGAGGCAGTAGAGCTGACTGATTAGGAAGAGCCAGACTCAGGAGGGCGACTGCTATCATTCACGAGGCCTCACGTAAGCCACCTAGCTTGTTCCCCCTGTTATCTTGTGAGGATGCAATCAGTGCAGCAGTATGTCCTGTTCAGGACCCTCTGGGCTTCATTCTGGGGGTGAGACAGGCTTCGGAGATGAGTCTGGAAATGGTAGGCAGAGGTCTTGCATCCCGTGGAAGACCAAGGACTGTGTGGTCAGCCGCAGAAGAGCCTCTTCCTGTTCCATAGGTGATTCTGTTCTGTCCTTGTCTCAGGCATCCTGCACAAAGGGAATGGAGAGAACCAGTTCGTGTCTCAGCAGCCCCCTGTCATCGGGAGCGTCATGGGCAATGGGCGCCGGAGAAGCATCTCCTGCCCCAGCTGCAACGGCCTTGCTGACGGCAACAAGCTCCTGGCCCCCGTGGCCCTGACATGTGGCTCCGACGGGAGCCTCTATGTGGGAGATTTCAACTACATCCGCAGGATCTTCCCCTCTGGGAACGTCACCAACATCCTGGAGTTGAGGTATGTAAGGTGATGCCTTCCGCACAGTTCCTAATAACGTCCCTTTGGCATTAGGATTACCTGGCATTACCCTCTGGGCCCAGAGAAGGCGGCAGGACAGACTCTGGGACTTTTTTCACTTCCCAGCTTGGAGGCTAAACTGTGAGCTGAGGACTCCGGGGAAGTAGGTGCTGCTTTTCCCAGGGCCCCGCAATGAAGGCAAACCACTGTCTTGGGAGATAACGGTGACATCCAGATGATGTAGAAGGCTGCTAGCAGCCAAGAATTAGACCCCTTGCAAGCCCCTGAATCTCCTTTCTGCTTCCTAGCACCAAACTGATTGGAATTAGTCACATGAGTCTTTTTATAAGGATAAGGGGCGGCACAATGGCCCAACCCCCGGGCCAGTGTTTCCAAGTTTGGCCCTGTTAGTCACCGCTCATCAGAGTGAGGAGCAGTTCTCCTCAGCTGCCCGACACTGAGATAAGGCCCATAGGCTAAAATCAGGCCGTGCCTCTCTGCTCCCAAGGTGCTCCAGAGCCAACCGAGGCAGCCTCTTCTTTCCCCAATCCTGACTGTGAGTGATGGAGCACAGCCACACTTACAGCTCGGGGATGGGCCTGATGTGTTGGATTTCCTCTATGCCTCCCTAAACCAGATCGTTTTAGAACCACAACACTGTCACAGGGTGAGTTCTTGGGTTACAGAGAAGCTGTGGTTAGAGACAGTGCAGCCCCGCTCTCCCTTTCAGGAGAAATTACACCACATTCTTCACGACTGCTTTCCCCTGGGCTGGGGTCCATGTGAGAAGGACAGGCCCTTGAGCTGGAAAGCCCTTCTTCAAAGTGGCCAGGGGAAATGGAAACTCTTTTGTGAGGCCCCTACTCTTTACCCAGTATAAGAGTTCAACAAGATAATTATTACAATTGCCCTTGACAAACAAGAGAAAGGAGAGTCGGGTCATTTAAAGAACCTGCCCAAAGTCGAGCTTCTAGGATGGTAGACCCAAAACCAGAAAGCCATCGTGCAGTTTTGCCTCCCCAAAGAACTGTCACCTGGCCCAATGAGGGTGACTTTGGCTTAATACTTTAACTTATTCCCTGGAGGGAAGCGCCGGCTGAGAATCTCCCTCTGCGGTGCACAAGTGCAGGGACGGGAAGGCTTGCTGGCCCCCCAACGGCCATCACAGCCCTCGAGAGGAGAGGGTTAGTATTTGCCCTCACACACAGGGACAAGCGAAGGAGGTCTTTGGCCATGAAAACAATTAGCAGTTCACATTCTGTGGACTCACAGGAAATCCGATAGGCTAAACGAGAACCAGAGACTGATGGGTTATTCTGGGCTTTCTTCTCTCTTTTATGAGTTTGACTGACATAGACATCTGTCAAGGAAGAAGGAACCCTTGAGTATATTTGTTTCCGTCAACTGCTCATATTGTCTTTCCATCTCCTACACTGCGATGGAAAAACCATGGATCGGGGGGTCAGCCCACCTTAGCAGAGAAGCAGTACAACTTTGGGCAAGACAGTTACCCTCTCTGGGCCTCCATTTTCACATCTTTTAAATAAGAGATCTCATTTTCCATGTCTCCCTCCCACCATTTTGGGGAGATCATAGAAGACAGTGGGTAGGGAATGGAGAAGTTAATGAAATTTGGGAAGAAAAATAAATTTACCAGTATATGATCATCTTGCTATATTTTCTTCCAGTCTTTTTCCCAGGGCTGTTTCTCTGTTACCTCGCCCCTCTAATCATAGTATATCTCCAATTCTGGATTCTATTAGAAGAGGATCGTGGTGGGCTATGCAAGTTTTGATAACTCTATGCAGGGCAACGTGCACACAGAAACATATCAGAGAGCATGTATTCTCTGGGAATGTGTCTCTGTCTGGGAGGTCAGGGGGGGAGGGGGTGTGAGGAGGAGGGAGTTGACTGTTCTAACCTCTGTCTTTAGCCCTGGTGAAAGCAGCAGCGTGGGTCAGCCTCATCCTCTTCCCCGAAGTCAGCAGTAGTGGTGCAGGTGAAACCCTGCCTCTTCTGTGATACGTAGCTGCTTGTAAGTGAGCTCACTGACAAGCAATATCCAATATAAAATATATCAGTGTCATAGCTGCTAAGTCTTTATTTATTAGAGCGCTGTACAGTACCATTGCTGTCAAGTTTTCAGGCTGCTAATAATGCTTCTAACCCTGCTGCTAACACCTCATTCTTTCTTCTATTCCCTGCTCTCCTGTCTTCTGTCAGAAATAAAGATTTCAGACATAGGTAAGCCAACCAGTGGATAATTTCCTGTCTCTCCTCTGCCTTGTTGCATGTTGTATGGTAAGACGCATGTGTCAATTTAAGATGGCTCAATGGCAAATGAATCCTGTGTGGTTGGAACTGATTGGGAGTAATCGGTTACAATGAGAGGAAGTCGTTAATAATGGCGGGTGCAGGTGACGAGAACCTGAACTCCTTTCATTTCTAGCAAAGCACAGCAGTTACTTTGGGAGTCTGTGGGAATGACAGGCTGAAGTAGTGGGGGCGGAAATTAACGTTGGCACAGTAATTTGAACACTGCGATCTGCTTATCCTTAGGATAAATGAGGACATCATCCTACCTGTGTTGAGTGACTTTGATGGTCATAGTAGGAAGTCCTGAGAGTATCTTGATCAGGCCAAGAACCTAGAAGAAGACAGGTTTTCGATTTGCACTTCTTTGGGCATTCCCGGTGCCTCAGCTTTGGTGGCTGGGATGCCAGGTGACCCCTCCAGATCGTTTGCCAGCAAAGAAAATGTGGGAGAGGATTTCCAGACGCTACAGACCACCCAAAGAGAGCAATCCCCAAATAGGAACTCTGTCACATAATAGATTTGTCATGGAGGCTCGCCATGGCACTGCCGCAGGCAGAAGTGGGCCTCGTCAGTCACACGAGGAGAGATGTCTGCCTGTCATCGTCACCTGTCATGGTGGCACTCATCTGACTCCTGGGTAATAGTCACCTCAGAGTCCCCCAGCATCACACACATTTGGGTGACTTGAAAGTCACCATGGGCAGATGGCGCTATGGCTTGTACTGTTACAGAAGTGCTCTCTGTGACACACATATGACTCAGATCAAAGCGGCAGATAGGGTGGAGGGTAGTTGGCATAAAATAAAGTCTTAGGATGGTAGAAAGAGGCAGACAGACCCCAAATCCAATAATGATAATATCCATCTCTATATAATTAGATACAGTATTCATGTAAAATCATACGCTCTTGGATATATTACTTTAAGAGCATAATAATAGTTAACATGTACAGAGCATTTAGTGCATAGCTGAGAGGGATTAAGTGATTTACATGGATGATGACAGCTCATCCCCAAACTACCCTGTGAAGGAGGTACTCATGATACATCTAATTTACAGATGAGAAAACTGAAGCTCCCAACTGTGTGACCGCAAAAAAATGGCTTCATCTCTCCAAGCTTTAGTTTCTAACTTGAGGTTAATAAAATCTGCCTTGGAGGTTGTTAGAAGATTTACAGAGGATGTTTGCAAAGTATCTAGCATTGTGCCAGGCACAGAAAGAAGCTCCAGAAATGGTGGTGGTGGTGGTGGTGGTGGTGATGGTGGTGGTAGTAGTAATACTACTACTAATAATAATAATAAATTATCATAATAATAATTATATGATGATGATGTCTCCATCTTTCCCAAAAAAGAATCCAATCGCCTTACAACCAAAGACACATGCATTAAAGTAAACTAAATAGAATTTGGGAACAAAAATGGTGGAAATACATATATGTGATCATACATCAACTCAGACTCTGAACTTCCTGGCAGTCAGACTAAACAGGGAAGCATAGTTATTTTCATGGTTTGCATTATCAGAAATGGGAAAATATGTCTACTTCTCATAGGAGGAATATTTTTTCCTAATACTAAAATCTAAGAGAGATTTTCAGGAGCTTTATATGGGTGATACTGAACTATGCATTGATATGTGCCCTCAAGTTCAGTTTTATAGAAAACACAGAAGTACATTTCCTAAGAAGATCATGGGTGAAAACCTAGCATTTAACATTGAAACCTTCCATCAGTGGGAGTAACCGTCTGAGACACCGTCAGGGGGACCTAGCTGGGAAGGGTCCGGAGGCCAGGGTGCTTGTCCAGCTTTGCTCTGCGTTCATCATGTGACCCTAGGCTGGTCAACTAGCGTTTCTGGTTTTTAATATCATCATTTGTAAATTGAGAGAGTTGTGGTTTTGGTGCCTTTTCTTTCTGATGTTTAGTGATCTTTTGACGTATCCGTAGTATGATTTCAAAACCTGTTTCCTGCCCTCTCTCAAGTCATTGTTTTCTCAGGTGCTAAAAACTATTAATATTTCTAAAATGAACCGAGGCAGGAAGGAAAAAAGGAATTTTTTTCTGCATTTAGGTTTTCTAAATTCAATCCGGAGTGAGAAGGCCTGGTTTCCAGCTCTGGTTTTAACACGCACCTGGATATTGGCAAATCCCTTCTTCTGTCTGTAAATGTCATAAATGGATAAAGAAATTCTGAAAATTTGTCTTCATTAGCACTTACTGTCTCAGCTATTCCCAGGAATAGCCTTTGGCTCAGGCTGGTGCCCTTAGCCTGCGTGTGTGCTCCCCAGGGCCATCTCATCTCTGCCTTTGGCCTTTTCACCCTCAGTGCCAGGCCACCATGCTGGGCATGCTCAGTCCGGGGACCCCTAGTCCTTTCAGCATCTTCCTCTGCAGACCCCTCAGGAAACAAAGATCCTCATCTCTTCCCAGGTCTCTTCCCTAGGGTCGTGGAGGAATGTTTGAAGCCTATTGTTCAGAAGTACATTTCAACTCAAGTCTCCATCAATCCCAGCTATACATACCGTGTTTCCCCGAAAATAAGACCTAGGTGGACTATCAGCTCTAATGCGTCTTTTGGAGCAAAATATAGTAAGTTATTTAGGGCAAAATTATAGTAAAATAAGACCGGGCCTTATATTAATTTTTGCTCCAAAAGATGCATTAGAGCTGATGGTCCGTCTAGGTCTTATTTTCGGGGAAACATGGTATTATGTTAACTCTAACAGAGCCCTGAACTGCCCCCAGGAAATAGGTTGGACGGGACAATATTAACTCTGCCATGCTTGGCTTTTCCGCTATGTAGTAACATAAATATTCAGCTACCACTAATTGGGCATTTTTATTTTTTAATGAAACAGGTTATGCTCAGAGATTAACGTTCTTTGTACAATTTTGTCCTCAAAATACCCACTTGAAGTCAATGTGATTATCCCCATTTCTCAGATGAAAAACTGAGGCTCTGAGCAATGAAGTGATTTGCCCAAAGTCGCCTTCCAAGTGGGTGGTAGAACTGGTATTTGAAACCCTGTCGGTGTGGCTCTAGTACTCAAGTTCTCCCCACTGGTTCCAAGAACCTGTGAATCAGGTTCTGCCAGGGCTGCCTCTAGACGTGGTCAAAGGATGCTCTTTTGCACAAGGCAGACCTTACTCTGAGACAAAGGGAGAATTCTCACTCAGAAGCAGGGAATAGATCGCCTTTCATCGCAAAGACTCCTGGGCTCACAGCTCCTACTAGGAAATTCCCTACACCATCCAGAAAGGGGGCAGAGTGAGGCTTGACTTAGCTCATTAGCTTCAGGAACGATATACCCTTATAGTCCCTAAGATTTTACATAGCCAAGGTTATGTTTAAGGAAGGGGAAGAGAATGAATGTGGGTCCTGTGGCAGAATCTGGGAACAGAACTGTGATCTTAGTCTGTGGGCAGCCCTGCTCAGGATCAGAGTAGAATCAGACTCATCCTGGGGTCCCAGCCCTAGGCCATCTTCCATCTCATGCATTTAGGGTTGACAGAGTATTGTAAGGCCTTGCTACTCAAAGCGCAGGCAAGCATCCTCTGAGAACTTGTTAGAAATGCAGACTCAGGCAGCAGCACCCCAGAACTGCTGAACTGAAATCTGCATTTTAACAAAATTTCCAGGTGATTTATAAGCATATTAAAGTTTGAAAAGCACTGACCTAAAGATATGGTTTCCAAATCTGGCTGAGCCTCAGAGTCACCTGGAGAGATCTTAAAGGTACAGATGCCCAGACCCTTAAGATATTATGGGTAAGGGTGTTTTTTTGTGTGTGTGTTTTTTTTTTAACTTTCCAGGTGAATCTGATGTGGAGCCATGTTTGAGAAACATCACACTAAGACTCTTAGCAGTGGGTATTTCCTGTGTACACTCCCAGGGAGGCAGATGGTCATTCACTCACTGATTCCTAAATTCAGCAGACCTTTCTGGAGCACTTCCTCTGCACCAGCCCAGGTCTAAGTGACAGGGACACGAAGCCCGTCCCTGCCCTTGAGGATTTCAAGATGTCACGGAGGAGACAGACCACTAAACAAAAAAGTGTCTTAAGGTGCTAGAGGTACTAAAAGTACAGTCTGCTTAAGATCCAGTGAGAACACAGCAAGGAAGTGGCCAATTGAACCAGTGGGGTAAGGGGGGCCCAGGAATCCAGGAATGGCACTGTAGATGGGGTAATGCTTGAGGTGAATTTCAGGAGGTGAGCAGGTACTTTCCGATGAATAAGGGGAGTGGAGCTTTCTAGACCCTGAGAAGCAGTGTGGAGAAGTAGGAAGAACACAGACTTTGGAGTCCAGCAGATTGGAGCTGGAAATCCATCCTATCACTTAGCAGTTTCTGGCCCTGGTCAAGTCACTTAAGGACCTGCCTTATATGGTGGTTTTGAGGAAGGTGAGGTCATGCATGTAAAACACTAGCACAGCATCCGGAATGGAATAGGCACCCAGAGGTGGCAGCAGATGCTTTTTTAACAGTGACAGTCGTGTCTGCAGCTGTTCTCCAAGGGCTGGTGGCACTGCTCCCAGCAGAGGGCCAGGTGCTGTTCCCAGTGCAGGTGGCATGAGAAAGAAGTGAGTTGAAGACAGTCCAAGAGCTCTGCCAACTGGAAAGGGCTGTTGCGATGTATAATTTCATTTGATCCTAATGACAAGCCTGTGAGCAAAGCAGAGCAGGGACTTAATCATTTGACAGCTAAGGGACCAACAGTTTGAACGATTTTGGTGACTTGCCCAAATTAGAACCCACAACTTCTAAGCTGCCAGACTTCAAATTTATCCTTGGGCACAAAAGATGGGGCCACAGCATTTACAGACTCAGGAACCATCCTGGCAATACCACCCTTTTCTGGAATTCACTGATCTGAGAAGCTCCACATGAGTGGCACTTCTCTGGGGCAGTGCAGGAAGACATGAGCCAGAAACTCAGGGGGCTAATCTAAGTGGACAGGGCCCCTCATCATATTCCCTCAGGGACCCCTTTCTCTGCCAAGGTGGATAGCACCAGTTTATCTTGAGTGATACACAAAGAAGTGACATAATCACCCCCACCTCATAGCGGTCATCAGGAAAGCAGAAAGATCAAGGCTGCTCTAGCGTTGTAGAGAAGGCTCTAAGGTCACTGCATTTCATCTAGCCAGAATCAGTGTCACCTGGAAAGATTAAATCTGTGCCACATTATAGGGTAAGTCACAGGGGACGTTTCAAGATAAACAGGACAGCTCCGCTGTTACCACCACCCCCAAAAGAGAAGTAAAAGAAAAGCTCAGTAATTTGATTGAAAATGCCACTTAAATGAACAAAAACAAAATGGAGATGCCATCCTCTGAAAGCAAGCAGCTGCTTTGAGCTAGAAGGCACCAAACTGAACACTAGAAATTACAAAATTGAACAAAATCCTGTCTCTTCCCTTCAAGTATTGACTGTCGGATGTGGGAGGCAGGCACCTGAATAAAAAGCTACAGCATCATTTTAAGTGTCCTGTAATCCAGATGTGAACGGATACGAATCTCAGTGCACAGAGAAGTAAGGTTGGGGAAGGTTTGGCCAGAAAAGGTACCATTTGAACTGACCCCTGAAGAGTGAGTTCAGCAGGCTGCATAGGGGAGGGGGACGGACATCCCACAGAGCGGGAACAGCAGGTACAAAGATGCACGAAGGCCCGCTGAGGGACACATAGTATTGCTGGAGTGCAGGGCTGCTGTGAGCAAGTGGCTGGAAGGAGGCTAGGAAGATGTAGCAACAGCAGAGCACAAAGGGCCCTGTGTGCTGCTAGGCTGGGGAGCCTGAACTTAGCCTGTAAGAAATGGGCAGTCCTGGTCTTTGGGGTAGGTCAGGGAAGAATGGCTTAGGGAGCATCCAAGCTGCAGGCAGAGACCTTCCCTCTGTTTGAGGCAGGGCAGTTGAAGAAAATCATGTCATCTTCATCAAATTTGGGGAGAGGAAACCAAGGAAAGCCTTGGGTCTGGAGACCCTGTTGGTAGCAGCCAGTTCCCAAGACACTGTTCCAAGCGATGGATGGTTGTGATGACGGACAGTCAGGGCTAGATAAATACCTTCAGAGATCTTGATGCTGAAAAGATTAAAGTGCCCCAGTCTTCATATGCAATTCAAACAAAAACACCAATCTGTAAAAATGTGTTTTGTAAAAGGACCCAAAACTTACATGCCTGATAAAATGCAAAATAGCTTCTTTCTAGACTTTTCTGATCCTATCACTTGCGTCCTGAAGGGATATACAGTACCCCTACTTGGCTGGTGCTCTAGGCGTCGCTCATTCTGCCCCCTGAATCCCCTGGCACAGTGTGTCCCACCGTGCAGTGAAAATAGCCAGGCCATCCAGCCTGAACAGAGAGATTCCTGTTTGTCAGGAGACGTGCCCAAGACTTGGAAGGGGCTCAGTACTGAGATGCAGTCCGAGGGCCCGTGGATAATCAGGCCTTGCACAGGAGCAGAAAACAGCTCCCCAGGAGTTGTGAGTCCTATTCCAATGGCCGTGAGTTGGAAGAAATGGTAAATCAGTACCATGATAGCAAAAGTCCTACTGTGTATCCCCTCCAAGTGCGAAAACATACATGATGACTAGTAAGTAAAATAGTTAAGATTACTGTGTTTCCCTGAAAATCAGACCCGGCTGGACAATTAGCTGTAATGCATCTTTTGGAGCAAAAATTAATATAAGACCCCAGTCTTATTTTACTATAAGACCGGGTATGATACAATACAACACAACACAACACAACACAACACACTACACTACACTACATCCAGTCTTATTTTACTATAAGACTGGGTATAATATAATATAATATAATATAATATAATATAATATAGATATAATAATGTAATACTGGGTCTTATATTAATTTTTGCTCCAAAAGATGCATTAGAGCTGATTGTCTGGCCAGGTCTTATTTTCGGGGAAACACGGTATTAAGTACCTATGAGGTGCCATACATGACGTTAAATATTTGTCATCTGTGATTTTACGTGATATCCCAATACACCGACCAGGTAGCTGTTAACATCCCCCTTCTGCAGATGAAGAGAACTTGAAGCTCAGGAGGCCAGTTAATCTGCTCGAGTTTCAGAACCTGGAAATGACAGAGCTAGACTTAGAACCCAGACTGATGTGATTCCAAAGCCTGTGCAGTTTTCCTACCCTGTGCGTAGCCGGCAGTGCCCTGTCTCGGTAATGCCGCTGTGCAGTCATGGTCTGACTTCACTTTCCTCTGTTAGCATAGCCTTGTCTTTATGACTGTTTTCCAAAAGCAGAACCATCATCAGCACTGCTCCGGGGTTTGGTTTATGTTTCCTGGGACGTTGATGCAAAACACAAATTAACCTGCAATGCGTTTGTATCTGACGGCAAGCGGGAGATGACTGGCTCCTGAGAAGTATAACGTGAGTGTCAGGTGAAGACCGTGTTGGTGCTCCCTGGGAGTCAGACCTGGCCAGGGTCCTATCAGTCAGTCCCAAGAAGGCCTGTGGCTGCTGTCAAAAGTCTGGGGGAGAAGAGCTTGTGTGTCAGACTCTTAGAGCGTTTTTTAAAGTCAAGCCCTTTCATGTTTCTGGCGTGGATTTGCAGGCCACCTAGGGTAAGCCCCACTGGTAATCCTTTTAGGAAAACGTGTTAAGCACCTGATATGGGTGTGGCCCTGGGCGGGGCGTCACCATCACTGGCATTAATAGTTGGGCGGGAGGCAGAGTTAGACCAACCCCTGGGATCAGAAATATTGGTGAATTATCACCCAAAATGAAGACATCATTCCCATAAGACATTTTTGCTTGGATTTAAGTGGTGCATCTCTGGCTACCTGATAGGAAAAAAGAAAATGCTCACCAATTGGCATGTCCTTGTTTTTCAGCCACAGTCCAGCACATAAATACTACCTGGCTGCAGACCCTATGAGTGGGGCCGTCTTTCTCTCGGACACCAACAGCCGGCGGGTCTTTAAGATCAAATCCACCGTGGTGGTGAAAGACCTTGTCAAGAACTCTGAGGTGGTCGCGGGGACAGGTGACCAGTGCCTCCCCTTTGATGACACTCGCTGCGGGGACGGTGGGAAAGCCACAGAAGCCACACTTACCAACCCCAGGGGTAAGGCCTTTCATTTGAAACACTTTCAGTAACATTTATTGGGGTGTTTTTCATTTCCAAAAGAAATACATTATCATTGCGAAAATTTTTGGAAATTACCAAGAGCTCTACAAAGGGGAATTAAAATTGTCATCATCCCACCTGCTGGAAATATTCCCAGTGAACATTTCCTGTCTTTCCTACTCGTCTTTTTTTCTGTTTGTGTGCATGTAAGGCTCACCAAAAACAAACAAAATGAGATCACCTTAAACAAACTCTGTTAGTAACCTACTTTTTTCTTAACCGATAAATCATGGACAGGTCTCCATGTCATTAGTTTTCTCTGTACTCGTTTTTAATGGCTGTATAGTATTCTATCAAGTGGACAGCCCATCATTTTATATATCAATCCTCTACTGTTGGGAATTTATGCTCTGTCACGTTATTGTTTTATAAAATCATTGCAGTCTGTCCTCTCTGCACATGTTCCTATGCTCTAGGGTGGGTTGGCTGTTTCAATTTTGAGTCCTGTAAAAAATTGGGCCTCTTCATACCCATAATCACAATTTTTCACTCACTTATTCATCAAGTACTTACCGAGTATGCAGTGCACTCTGGTTGCATAGATAAGTGCACTGTAGCAGAAAAATGAGATTGGAACGTGAATCACTCTGATATGGGAGAGAAGGAAAAGTACTTCCTGAGATGCAAGGAGAAAGAACTGTGCATGCAAGTCCAAAACTGAGAGAAGCCCCTGTGCCTAGGAGACTAGCAGGGCTTTTTGGAGGAGCAGCCATCATTAATGAATATCCATCATTCACCCTAAAGCCCGTTACGTATAGTGTCTAAGCCTCAGGGACCTCATTAATGAAATAGAAGTAATAATACCTTCTGTGTCCACCTCCTAGCTTCATTCTGAGGATCAAAATTAATATACTTCGTGTGGCACCCTATAAAAATGACATGAGTGATTATATTATTAAATAGTGCCAGATTTCAGGGCCTGGTTTCAAATCAAAGCAGTTAGACACTAGTGCAATCAGGCAGACCTGTATTCAAATTCAGACATTGCCACTTAATAGCTGTGTGACTTGGGGTGAGTTGCTTAACCTCTCTGAGCCTTATTTCCCTCATCTATGATATAGAGATATAGTGTACAATTGTGGTACACATTAAATATTATCAAGAATGTAAATGCTTAGTACAATGGTGCCAGGCACATGATAAACATCCCATGGAGTGATTTCTATTATGGCTGTTACATTATATTGTATTATATCATATGTCTCTACCACATATCTAGAGTGGTCAGATAGTAACTCTGTGAGGTAAATATCGTGACATCTATGGTTAATCTCCCTCCTAATTATGATTTCCTAATACTGAGAGTGTAACCTGGAGTAGCGAGAACACTGAGCTTGCATTTAGGGACCCTGCATTATGGTTTTGCTCTGCCACTCTCTGGCTTTGTGACCTCCTCCTCTGGGCCTCAGTTTTCCCACTGGTAAATGAGTAGATTAGGCTACATGATCCCTGAGATCGCTTTCAGTTGCAACATTCTCCTCTCCTAGGATTAACAACATTCTACTCTCCTAGAATTGACACTGTTTTTTCCGATAATTTTTACTCTCTCCAGGTCTTTCTCAGTTGCTCTACACACATGTGTGTTTTCCACCATCTCCTCATGCACACGTGTGCACGTGCACACACACACACACACACACACACACTCACGCATATATAGTGCAGTGAAACTTGCCCAAAAGCCTGTAATTACCGCAGATAGAAGTGACAGGGATGCCACAATATGCAGACCCTCTGCAGCAGGGAGGAGAAAAGATGTTCATCTATTTAGCACAACAAAAGGAGAGGAAAAAACTGAAGTAATTAATCAGGGGACAGATCATTTCTATTAGCCTGTGCAGCCAACTTTGTAAACAAGAAACCAGATTGTTCATGGAACACTCATCAGTCCTCGCAGATGGAAGAGAAAGACAGCATAGCCAGGCAGACAGGAAGACTCCTGTCTTGGTCCTTAAGGAATGTAACTAGTTTACTTACATTCTAGGCAGGGACCGAAGAAAGGCTTCCCCGCCTGGAGGCTACCTGGTCCTCTGCATAAAATCGCTCTCCAGCCCTGAACAGCCTGTGGAGGGGGCAGGAGGGACTACTGGCCCAGTGGGTTTTCATCCCTCACAGGCCCTTGGGTGTCTTAAACCACCCTTCTGGCCAATCCTAGATACATGGGTCCCCAGAGCCAGGGCCTTGCCACCCACACAGTACGTGTAAGTCACTAAATTACTGTGGGCTAACTGCTACAAGTCATGTTATTTCCATTTTATTGATGAGGAAACGGAGACTTGGAAGGGAAGTGACTTGCCTAACGTTATATACCTGGGAAGCTTATGTTTCAAGTGTCTCTACCTCTGAACAGCTTTTTCTGACCCCTTCGTTCAGTTCCTTCCCCAGAGTAAACTGAAGGGAATAAAACCAGCCAGAATCTTCTTTATTTTGTCACGAACCCTCTGGCTTCTGCCAGTCCCTGGGGCACTCCCCATGACACCAACTCACTGCGGTGCCTCCCCACCAGGCAGGGTGCTCCTTGGAGGCACGTGTCATCTATGGCTCAGCGCCAGCATCCCTGAGCAGTCCTTGGTTTGGTTTGGTGGCGGTATGTCTAACTCTTGGGATTCTGGACCCAGGGCGGCAGTCAGTATCACTGGGGAGCATTTCTAATATGTGCCTTGGTCCCAGTCCCAGCCAACACTCTGAACTAGTGTTTCCAGGAGAGAGGCCAGGCAGGTAGCTGTTGAAAACAAAACTCTTCAGGTAATTCTGATACACATCACTGGTGAAGAAATCCTGATTTACTAGAGTGGTTCTCAAACTTTGCTTGGTATTATCACCACCCAAGGCACTTGTCAGAAATACAGATTAGATAGATAGATAGATAGATAGATAGATAGATAGATAGATAGATAGATAGATGATAGATAGATAGATAGATAGATAGATAGATAGATAGATAGATAGATAGATAGATAGATGCTCCGTCTCCACTTGTGATGTGTTTGAAATAGCTACCTGGAGGGTGCATTTTTAGCAAGCTCCCAGGTGATTCTCACATCCATCCAAGACTGAGAAATACAGATTCGGAACAACCCCTTCATGTAACGGCTGAGAAAACACATGCAGAGATATCCAGTGACTTGCCCAAGGCCACACAGCTGGTCAGGGAGAAAGTCAAGGGGTGGGACAGTCTCGCGAATGGAATGGGTGATGTAAATACTAATTCTGACGCCTCTCTTCCGTGTGCCTTTTTTTAGAAATGAAATTTACCAGTAGTCCCTACACAGATCCAAAGGATTGTTTTTTTTAGGCTCTATACTTCTATAATGACCAATGAAACCAAAATAGTAACACAATAGAAAACATGAAGAGTGATTATCTTCGAAGAAAAGAAAAATTGTTACCAAAAAGGGGATTTGATTAGTATAATTACAGGTTTTCAGCAGTAGGTAAATTTGAATAATTCACAGTTTTGATATTGAAAAAGATATTCCTTACCGCTTCCTCTCATGCCTAGCGAACCCCCAGAAGTTAAGAGTCCAGTTTTAGTAGATGGCAAAGGTGATGGGTAAAAATCTCCAGCAGCAGCAAGGTGGGAGAACCAGAGCCCTGGAGAATCTGAAGGCCTGGATTCGAGTTCTGCCTGCTTTGTGTAAGTCACTCCACACCGCTAGGCATCTATCTCCTTGTCGTTAGAAAGGGACTAAATGTAGTGCGAAGGATCTAATCAAATCACATAGGGGACATGCTCTGTCAACCCGCAAGGCTGCACGAGTATGTGGGTTGTCACCACCTTTAACACTAAACTCTCTGCCTTAGGCATCACAGTGGACAAGTCCGGGCTCATTTACTTCGTGGATGGTACCATGATCAGACGCATTGATCAGAATGGGGTCATCTCCACCCTGCTGGGTTCCAATGATCTTACCTCGGCCCGGCCCCTCAGCTGTGATTCTGTCATGGATATTTCTCAGGTAAGGAGAAAGCTTCGTCTGCCAGAGCCCTGGGTCTGGAGACTCGTCCTCTCACCTGGCACCCAGCCAGCCCGCTGGCCTTTCCCCTTTACTCTGCACAAGACTTCTCAGAGCACACTCTTGGTGCTGGGCCTGTGAAGAACGCTCAGGACACAGAGATGAGTAGGGCATAGCTCTGTGCTCTCAGAGTTCACCAGCAGTGGTGACAAGTGGGTGACAGAGGGGGGCTCGGGGGACAGAGAAGAAATCTGCCTCAGGAAGCCTCAAAGGCAGCAGAAATTCACACAGTGTGAATTTTAATCCATCGCCATCTGACTTCTCTTTGGGAACACAGGTATTTGTACCTCATTCTACTTCTAGACTGTAAGCTACGTGAGGATAGCAATTCTGTCTCTCCTTTCCTCTGCTGTAACCAAAGTGCCTAGAACACAGTAGGAGCACAACCATGATTTGGTGATTAATTAATTGATTGACTGATTGATTAAATCATGGCTTTGCCACTTACTAGCTGAGTAAGTTTAGACAAGTTTCTGAGGTCCTTTGAGCCTCATTTTTCACATCTGTAAAATGGAAATCATGTTACATCGGCAGGATTGCTTTAAGAATACATGAAACAACGCATGCAAGTGTCCTAGCACTGCTTGGCCTTTCAGAGATGGCCAATAAACAGAAGTTTTCGTGCCCACTTTCTAAAAGGAAGTGACGTTTGTGCCAGGTGCGGAAGGTTGAACAAGGGTTTGCTGGGCGACAAGGCTGAATGGAGACATTTCACACAAAGGGGACAGCATGCGCAAAGGTACAAAGATGTTCACTGGTCTGGTACCTTCAAGGAACACTGGAAAATTGAATGCCTGAGCATAGATTTCTTGGAAGGAAGTAGTAGCAGGAGTTGGAAGCATGATTTGGGGCCAGTTGGTGAAGGACCTTACCATCCCATGCCAGAGACTTTGGACCTTCGCAAGTGGACATCAGGACCCTAATGTAGCCCAGAGAAAGACACAAGTGACTGGCTACTCAGCATGTCCTTAGCTTGTCCTGCAATGACTTGGCAAGGGATATGTCCTTTATTGATAGATCCTTTGGCAGGGCCTGGCCAGCACTAAATCAGTGAACATCTATCTTGCCATCATTAGGAAAACCAAGGACATTAAGGAGGCTTGAGTTATGTTCCATTGCAAATTGGTGTCAGCAATAGCCACGCTTAACTTTTTAAACCCCCTCACTTCTAGGGGAGCCCACACATAGGCGCTTTCCCACTGACCGTGGACCTGCTGACTGGTGCTTGGCAGGATGGGGTCTCACTGGTCACGTCTACCTTTGTTACGGAATGTGTCACAGAGCCCCTGCCCCAGAGCCCGGTGGCTGCTGCTGGCAGTCCCAGCACCCATGTCACATCCCTGTCGGATGCTGTGTGATTTCCCTCTGCACCAACTAATGTGATTGTCACGCTCCAGAATGGAATCTGTTCTCTGCCACTTGTGTTTCCAGTTTGGCAGGCTTCCCTTTGCTGGCTCGAGAGTTTTCCTCTCCAGTCTGTGAGCAAGCTTGAATTACCCGTCAGGAAGCTGCCACGGCCTAAGGATGTGCGTACAAGTATTTTCAATTCTCAAAATGGGTCCTCCACCAGCCAGTGCCGGGTGCTGAAAATTTTTAATCCACACATTGGAAAATTGTTTAACTTTAGATAGAGGTACCGGGACGCAGCCAGAGCAAAGGCTTGGAAGACAACTGCGTGTAATGGAGGGGGGCAACCCACACTTAGATTCAGAAATCCTGGACAGAAATCTCTATGCCTCTGGTCCTCACTCCCTTTATCTAAATCTAAGCATGGAATTCTTTTTATCAACCTCTCCAGACACAGGCATATATTTTTATACACACATATGGGCAGAGAGTACTGGCTTTCGTTCTCAGAGCTTCCTCTGTTACAAACACCCAGCTACTGTACAATACCATAGGGAGCAGGGAGGGAAGCCAGAGAGCTAAGAACACAGCTCAGAGGCAAGGGTGCAAAGGGGAGACGCACGGAACTCAGACCAGCTCCTCTGGGAGGAGATGACGACCAGGACCCAGGAGAAACGAGGAGGCATAGAGTAGAGAAGGAACAGATGTTGCTACCTGTTCAAAATAGGGCATTAATTCTCAGCTCAACAGACTGTGACCACCACAGACACAGGTAGCAACAGGCAACTCTGTACTTAGGGTCCAAAATGACTTCCTGAGCAATTATTATTTGCTGAGCACTGTTAGAAATGGGGATACAGAGATGAGTGCTACTTCACTTTCCTTAGTTAGCTGCCACAATAATCCCAACACATAGATTTTAGCTACCCCATTTTATAGGTAAAGACACTGAGGCTTGGTGAAAGAAAATAAGGTTATAAATACAGAGCCCTGTGCTAGCCTCCATCAGGGATGTAGAAATGATTTTTTTTCTTTTTAATCAAATCATGTAACATAAATTGCGTGTAGCACAGTGCCTGGCAGCTATCAATAGGCTGTAAATATTCATTCCCTTTATAATTTACAAAGAACTGCCTTGTACATTGTCTTATTTGATCCTTTATGTAATATTTATTACCTGTGGGGAAAGTAGTTCGAAGTGTTTAACTCACTTGAGTAAGATCACACCTGTAGCCCTTGGGGAACTGAGACAGGAAGTGAGGTGTCCAGGCCCCAAATCCCTTGCTCTTTCTATGACATTCACAGTCATGTAGTTGTTCATTCATTTGACAATCCATTTTTTGAAGCAAAGAACTCTGTAACAAGGCAGTCCGCTCAAAGTGCTTTTGTAGAGGCACAGAATGCTCAGGAGACAGGGGAGAGGGAGGCCCATTCCACCTCAGGACCACAGAACGTGGGAGCTGGGGGAACCACAGAGAGGGTAAAGTCTCCCCCACCCCCCACCTCCATGATGGGAAATTAAGCCTTGGCATGGTCATCACTAATGGGGAGGTGAAATCAGAGAAGCTTGGGTACTCGGTGTGGTCTAGAACCTCCCGCAGGCCCTGTGACAGAGCGAGGACTGACTCCTAAAGCCCTGCTCCTTCTCTCCCAGGTGCCTTTGTGCATGTGGGCGTAAAGGAGAGAGCAGGAAAGTGCTTGCTCTTCCCTTCCTTCCCCTCGTTCTGCCCCCCTCCCTCCCTTGGCTTTTCTCCCTCCCCATCCACCCATCATGGAGCCATCGTTTCATCATAGTGACAGGCAGAAAGAGTTGGGCAAGCAGGTCCCCAAGGTGCCACAGGACCAGAGGGCATGAAATATTTAGCAGCTAGTGTTGACAAGGAATGGGTTTTAGGAAACTGAAAATTCCCCCGTCACTTTAGAGTAAACTGTTCCTGATGCAGCTGAAGGCTGCTGCTGTGCCACCGTGCCCACCGTGCCCCGGAGAGCCCTGAGAAGTGTGAAGGCAGCAGCCTGGCCAGTGGCTCTGCCATGCCTCAGGCTCCCTCGTTCTGTGAGGACATAGGAACCCAGGCTGGGGGTGAGGGGACGAGAAGACGGTAGGAAGCAGGGTTGGAGGGTAGTGCTGGGAAGAAATGAGAAAGGGCCCGCCCCATCCTAACAATGGCCCTTAGCAAAAGGGGCGGATAAAGGGGGCCATGTCTCACGTGAACATAATTTACTGAGGTTTCTTTTTACATTAGTAAACTGCCACACGTACATCATAAGAAATATAAAAAGTTAAAAATTTCAAAGAAGAAAGTTAAAATGACCTCTAATCCCAACATGGTTAACATCTTGGCGTATATCCCTCAAGCTTTTAATCTCCCCTCTGTCTATAATCTATCTAACTTGTTGTATTTTTCCCCCCAGTTGGGATCACACTGTACTTACAGTTCTGTAACCTGTTCTTTCCACTTAATACATGGCAAACAGTTTCCCATGTCATTAAATATCCATCTATAACATCACTTTTAATGGCTACACAGAGTATTCTAATGTATAGGTGAACTAAATGTGCTATAATTTATTTAGCTAATTCTCCATCAATGGGTATTTGAGTTGGTTCCAGTTTTTCACCGTTATTAAAAATGGCTGTGATAAGCACCCTTGTACACAATGGTTACAAGATTAAATTCCTGGAAGAGAAATGTCTTATCTAAAGGAATATACTTGTTTAAATAAGCCCTGAATTGGACTGAATGTCAACGGCTTGTAGAGGGCTAAGGAACCTAAGATAATGAGTCCCTAAGGGGCGGGGTAAACAAATCAACTGGAGGCAGCACCTGTCAGCACTTCCAGCCCCTGTGCAGTGTGACAGGACCTTTTGGGGCCACAGTTGGCAAAGGGCTTCCCTTAGTTCCAGCTCCTCCCAATGCAATATATCCTACAATCCAGCCTCCACGTCCATTCAACAAAGCATCCCTCACCTCCGACCTGCCAGCATCCATCCCTGTGTGCCCACCTGAAGGCTCCCCGTGGTCCCTGCCAGCTTCCCAGCCTGGCTCGGAGGAGGCTCAGACATGGGGCCCAGGACCCCTGAACCCCTCCTCCCTATTGCTGGATCCATTAATCCCTTCCGGAGCAGCTGTTCTCTGAGGTACAAGAAACCATTACCTAGAGCGGGGCTTCCCAAACTTCAGGAGTCACCCAGGGATTTTGTTTAAATGCAGATTCTGATTCAGTAGGTTTGGGTGAGACCTGCCATTCGACATCTCCAATCAGCTCATAGGCGATGCCAGAGCTGCTGGTGCAGTGATGACACTGGCAGGAGAAAGGACCCAGTTGTCATTCCCAGCCCCACGTGAGAATCTCCCAGGAAGCTTTTGAAAGCATGCCCGTGCCTGAGCCCCACAACCAGAGAGCTGGTTTTATGGACCAGGGAGGTGCTTTGAGCGCCGATACTTTCTAAACTTGCTGCAGGTAATTAGAATGTGTGACCAGATTTAAGAATCACGGATCTGGAACTACGTCAGACGGCGGTCCTGTTTATTTTGTCTTTACATCCCCAGCACTAGCCATGTGTTAATCTGCGAGCTCAAAGAATTGAGAAGTCATCTTTCATACAAAAATCATATCAATAATTCATGAAGGGCCTGTCTTAAGCCTCTGGGCAGCTCCTACTTCAGCCTCCAGACTGCATCTGCCTTCCCCTCCCACCTCCATAACCACATTCGTTGTCATTCTGAGCACTTACTGTGGGTCAGGTACTTCGTCCTATTGCCATTCCTACTTTACAGATGTGAAGATTGAGGCTCCGAGAGGCAGAGTAACTTGCCCAAGGTCGTAAGTGGTGGGGCTAGGATCTCAACCCAAGCCTGTCTGACTCCAAAGTCTGTCTCTTGCCTACTTACTTGGCCTTTATTGGTTTTTGTCCGTTCTTCGTGTTCTGTCAGTCTAAGGGAGGCCATCAGTGTCTCAGTGGCGGTTCTTGCATGGTTTCACTCTGACCAGGTGCCAGATGCTGTTGTTGATGACGGGCTGCTATGAGGATCAGGCAGGGGTGCATGTGCAGGCCCTTGGGATCCTGGTAGAGGCTCAATGGGGTGCGGGGTGCTTCCTGGTGGTCACCTTGCCAGGCGTCTGAGTGTCGGTGTCTCCATTGTCAGGTTCGCCTGGAGTGGCCCACGGACCTAGCCATCAACCCGATGGACAACTCCCTCTACGTCCTCGACAACAACGTGGTCCTGCAAATCTCTGAGAACCACCAGGTGCGCATTGTGGCCGGGAGACCCATGCACTGCCAGGTCCCTGGCATCGACCACTTCCTGTTGAGCAAGGTGGCCATCCACGCAACCCTGGAGTCAGCCACCGCCCTGGCTGTGTCCCACAACGGCGTCCTGTACATCGCTGAGACCGATGAGAAGAAGATCAACCGCATCAGGCAGGTCACCACGAGCGGAGAGATCTCACTCGTCGCGGGGGCCCCCAGTGGCTGTGACTGTAAAAATGATGCCAACTGTGATTGTTTCTCTGGAGATGATGGTTATGCCAAGGATGCCAAGCTGAATACCCCGTCGTCTTTGGCTGTATGTGCTGACGGGGAACTCTACGTGGCTGACCTTGGGAATATCCGAATTCGGTTCATCAGAAAGAACAAGCCTTTCCTCAATACCCAGAACCTGTACGAGCTGTCCTCGCCCATCGACCAGGAGCTCTACCTGTTTGATACCAGTGGCAAGCATCTGTACACCCAGAGCCTGCCTACAGGAGATTACCTGTACAACTTCACCTACACTGGGGATGGCGACGTCACCCTCATCACAGACAACAACGGCAACATGGTAAATGTCCGCCGAGACTCGACGGGAATGCCCCTCTGGCTGGTGGTCCCAGATGGCCAGGTGTACTGGGTGACCATGGGCACCAACAGTGCGCTCAAGAGTGTGACCACACAAGGACATGAGTTGGCCATGATGACATACCATGGCAACTCTGGCCTTCTGGCAACTAAAAGCAATGAAAATGGATGGACGACATTTTACGAGTAAGTATCAAGACAAGGCCACTTACTGGTTTTCTTTCATGAGATGTATTGTAGGTGTAGAGGTGAATGGAAGGAGTGTTAATTTTTGGTATTTCATTTTAGTTCAGGATTTGGGATGCAAACCATTACCTGGAATATGTTCTGCCTGTTCATATTCCAGAGGATTGCTCCTAGGAAGGAACATGGGATAGTAGAGAAGGCATGAGCTTTGGAGTCAGGGGAATTGGGCTTGAATCCCACCTCTCCCACGGACTTAACCTCTCTAGGCCTCAGTTTCCAAATCTGTAAAATGGAAACAGTGAATGTCTTCTCAATATACCACAGGGAGGTGATAGGGATAAAAAGTACTTGATAGAGTGCTAGCATCGTCATATGACCACTGTCCAGAAATATGGCAAATGGGACAAGGGACAGTTCCATATAGATGAATTATTCACATAATTGAAGCTCCCATCTTCAAGTTCCAAAAACCTTTTTTTTTTTTTTTACTTTAACCATTTGGATGGAATTTCTGAAGTGCTTTATATGCCTCCCTTCTCAAACACATTATACAGACACAATGAAACCTTTCTTTTTATGAGTCAAGGAATACCCACAATTGCATATTATGCTGTAATATGAAAACAACTTCCAGAAAGTGAGGCAGTGAGGCTACAGAACCCTTCACCCCTGCCTAAAATGATTCTAAACTTTCTTGTATGAGCTCCTATGCCGAATCGATACAGTTTTACTGTTTCCTCCCTTAGTGAGGCACTATTGTGTCACTATTTGTTTTAATCCTGGTGCCCACTTCAGGTAGCTACTGCCCTTCTCTTCATTCAGGATAGGGCTTCTCAAGTGGTGTGGTCAGAGCACCAGAGTTCGGTTTATTCTAATCCTGTTCAAAATCAAATATATGTCTGTGTTCCTCTATGACCAATTTTAATGAGTGGACTTTGTAACATCTCCTTTTTATACTTAGATTTTTTTTAAGCTTCTTTTTGAGATCTTAGCCATGTTCCAGACAACTGAGGCTGCTGAACATGGGAACATTAAATAAGTATGCAGGAGATGGGGAAGGAACTAGCCTTGTTGCACATCAGATACGGGCTAGGAACCATATTATTGCCTTTTATCCTCACAACAGCTCTGGAAAATGGGTGATACTGTCCATTTTATAGAAATAGAAACTGAGGCTCAGAGAAGCTCATTTGTCCACTGTTATATAGTGAGAACATGGCAGAACCCAAGTCTGTCTGATGCCAGAGCTCATACTCTCTCAGCCCTGCCCTGCTGCCTACTGCTGAGTTTGTAAATCCCAAATGAACTTGAATCTTTGAACCATAAATTGTTCTCAAGCTTGATCAAGCATCAGTTTCTCACAGTCCTAGAATCCAAAGGAAAAGGATCTGTAATAGATTTTTAAATATAATTTGCACCAAAAAATGTCACAGCAATTTGTGCAAAGTTCACTGGCTAAATTCCTTTCTCCAAACAAGGGCCTTGTTAATTATAAAGAAAAGACAAAGATCCAGGAAAACAGCAATTATCTTGATTAACTCATTGAAATGGAAATACACTAAATAATTCAATTTTCCCCCATTGCCCGATGGAAATCTCTTATACATTATTTAGCCAATACAGGGGTTTCTTTGTCAGAGCAAGTTGGTGCATTCAGTTAATTCCCAAGGTCACTCTCTAATCCCAAACTGAATGCTTACACATCACTGCAAGGGTTACTCTCAACCAACCCTGAAATCTAATACCATTTCCTACACCTCTCCCAGAAAGGATCCCATTTCCCCCTCCCTGTCTTCCCTGATGAAATACACAGCCAGAGTTGATATTTTGTTGAGAAGGAAAAGTTAGTACAATCGCTTTTTATAAAATGGGGTTTGGAATTCCAAAGTATCCACTAAAGAGCAGTTCCCAGGAGTTGAAGGTAAAAGCCCTAAAATAAAAAGAGAAACTGACTCTTTTTGAGATGATACCATATGCCACACTCTTTCCCATTTAATCTTGACGGCAACCTCATACAGTAGACATTATCATCTACATTTTTTTACAGATGAACAAACTGAGGCACAGAGATTAGGTGACTAGTCTTTCTAAAATCACCGTGAGTACATGGCAAAACCAGAACACAAATCTCTTTTCTTTCAACCACAGCGACTGTGTTCACCCAAGTTCTTTGTGACGTATCTGTATGACAGGGATAAAAATAGGATCTACTTTATAGGGATAATCTGAGGTTCAATATTTCAATGAGATAAAATATGGAAAACTCAAAGTCTTGACTCCTCATAAGTACTCAAATGATAGCTGCTGTTGTTATCATTATTAATATTATTATTATTATTTTAAGCAAAATTAGTGGCAGTACCAGTAACTGCAGAACTGTTGTTTGGGCATGAAAGGTATTACCTGGGAGCAGCTGCAAGTAAACTAATCAAAGAAGCGGACAAAAGTTGTAATTGAAGTAGGTAGGGAATTACAGATCAGACCAGAAGAGCAGGATCAAATGTCAAGTCTGAGGGATCAAAACTAGGAAAGGGATCTGGTCCCTAAGAATATCTGGGAAAAGGTATGCAAAGTGGGTCAAGGAAAAGTGGTTCAGTTTGGATTGTGAACCAAGTGAGGGTACCAGATAGCTGTTTTCACTGCGTGTTAGCCATGGGTCTCAGGGGCATGCTGGCTGGCTTCCAGACACAAGTCTCAACCAGACGGAAATAATGCCTGCCTTCCCCCATTTCAAGGTCATTGTGAGAGGATCAAAAAACTAAATAAATACTGAAAGTAAAAATACTTTGCAAACTCTGAAGCTCCTAAGTAAGGATGTGATATTATTATTTCTCATGTTTCTTAACATAGATTTGGACATATTTTGCAAATGCATCATTGCCTTAGTGAATTTTCTACTTTTAGCTCCACGAGGCAACTTAGTGGTTTCCAGCCCAAATGCTCTAATATTGAAAAAAAAAAAAAAAAAAATCCAGCCCAGGCTAGCCTGTGACATGGTCTGTTACTGAAACAAATTTTAAGTTGGCTTTATCGATCCTCTCAACAGAGTAAATAATACATGTAACATAAACATCACACACTTCAGAGCAACTTGACTTAAAGAGTTCACAACTGTGGAGAATCGAGGTTACTTTCCTTCCCTCAGGCCACAAGTCTGCTCATAGAAAACTTGAAAGGAATCTATAACGCAGTCTTCATCTCTAATGTGTGGCATCATTAATTTCAGACTTGGGCTCCTGGACAGATGGCACTTGGTGGCTCAAAAAATGGCCTGATGAGCATGAGGCAGGCTCCAAAACTAGGTTGCTGGGTTGGGCATGAGCAACCACTTTTCCCAAGTTTCATAGGGGGAAGTGGCTTTGGCATCCCATGACAGACAGCCCCTGTCATAGTTATTTTCACACTAACTACTGTGAGACACCAACTAATTTATCTCTGTATCGGGCTTAGGACTTGCCACCTAGTAGGTGTTCAGTAAATATTTTATGAATGAAATGTAAATTCAGGAGGGAAAGGCGATAAAGATGGGAAGAAAAAAATACGCTGCAGTGAGAAGAATACTGGATTCAAATTCCAGCTCCAGCACTATCAGTGCTCCCAGCAGGATATAGAATTCAACTCAAATGGTTCAGATGAAGAGACTTGGCTTCTGGGTTTTGCTGAGGATGTAAGAACTGGAAAGAGCATTGTTCCCAATCTTACAAAGAAAATAAGACAGACAAGTGACAAAATTATGAGTTTTCCTTCAACTCCTTCTCTGAGGTCACAGGGCAACCAACTGACCAAATCCAAGGAAAGACAGACTACTGAAGAGAAAGACAAGATGTGAGCACTAGCTTACCTGTGGTAAATGCAACCAATCACCAGTAAGAAGAGTTCAGCTGAGGTGGTTGGAGAATTTATAAATGCTAAGTGTGTACTGGAAAGAGAGTATGAAGCCCTTGAACGCTGCAGAAATTGGGAGAATCCTGATCCTCTTTAGAGCTTTTCTCCACACACCCCACCCGGTACTCTCAGAAAGGAATTGAGAAAGATTTAAGAAAGTGTCCCTTGTAAAAGATCTGGGGTGGGGTGGGGGGTAGGAGAGAGTTCAGCAGCTGCTGAGGGAAGGGCACAAATATCTGCCTACTCCACCCAGACTGTTTTTACCTTATCTCCCAATATGGAACAGAAGCCTTAATCTATGGAGAAAAGGGCAACTAACACAATCCTACTTTGGTACTGGTGGAAACCCACTGCAGCTGAATGAGGGAA
Source organism: Rhinolophus sinicus (assembly GCF_036562045.2). Lineage (NCBI taxonomy): Eukaryota > Metazoa > Chordata > Mammalia > Chiroptera > Rhinolophidae > Rhinolophus > Rhinolophus sinicus. Next base: position 115,757,162 of record NC_133756.1, read on the forward strand.
GAAAACGTGTTTTAAACTTTTGCTGGGAGAGGAGCAGGAATATGTAATAGGCCCAGAATTTCAGCCTGAAAGGGGGCAGGGGCACTAAAGAGGCCACACACCTGAGACTCAGGGACACATGGGTATATAAGACTGAGGCTTAATCAGAACAATCGAGAACTCTCTCAGGCTCACACCACTCCTCTCCCCTTTCCCACACCACTAGCTAAAAAGCTAAACATAACCATGAAAAGCGGAATAGTGCTGGCAAAGAGATAAGAAAGGGACAAGAGCATAGAAAAGAGATCCTTTCTGAGGCACAGCACAAAGAGAGGACCTAAAGCTAAAGATGGAGTCAACACTGAGAAAAAAAAAGATATTTTTGTACCCTAAACATAAGGTATGGCTAGAAAAAATTAAAGCCTGTAATGCACTAAGGTTAGCCATAGAAACAAACTTCAAAGCCAGTCCAAATTCTAACTAAATTAACTCAAACACCTTCACTAAAGTCCTAGCAGAAGGAAACTCATACCCACCTCCAGTAATTAAACCTGTTACCTCAGTTTCTACTGTGCTACGCAGGATGTCACACTTTAAACTAAACATACAAAAAGGCAAGAAAAAGCAACACACTCCCAAGAGACAAAGGAATCATCAGAAGTACAGTCAGATATGACACAGATGTTGAAACTACCTTTCAGGGAATTTAAAATAACTATAATTATGTTAAAGGCTCTAATGGAAAAGGTGAACAATATGTAAGATCGGATAGATAATTTCAGTAGAGAAATGAAAACTATAAGAGGGAATCAAATGGAAATGCTAGGAATGAAAAACGCAGTTACAGAGATGAAGAATGCCTCTGATGGGCTTATCAGTAGATTTGGCACAGCTGAGGAAAGAAGATGGGTCAATAGAAATTGCCCAGACTGAAATACAAAGAGAAAAATGAGTGAAGGAAAATACAGAACAAGGTATCCAAGAGCTGGGGGGCAATGTCAGCTGGTCTACTATACATGTAACTGGAATTCCAGGAGAAGAGAGAAAGAATAAGACAGAAGAACTATTTGAGGATTTAAAGGTCTATAATTATCCATAAGTAATGATGGACACCAAACCACAGACCCTAAGACTCAGAAAATACCAAGCAGAATAAACACACACACACACACACACACACACACACACACACACCTCCTAGGCATATATTCAAACTGCTACAAAAGAAATACAAAAGAAAAAGAGAAAATTTTGAAAACAGTCAGGGAAAAAAAGGTATTTCATACAGAGGAACCTAAAGATAAGAATTACAGCAGACTTCTCATCAGAAACTATGCAAGAAAGGAAAAAACAAAAACCTGTCAACCCAGAATTGTATGCCCAATAAAAATATCTTTCAAATAACGAAAGGTTATAGAGGTATAGGCAGGGATAAGGGAACCCAGAAAGGATGGTGAGGCACCCAGACACTAAAAATAGTGAACCGTGATCGACCATCAGTCTGAAGGGCAAGGCAGGGAAGGAATAGGATATTGTTGCTGAGTTCCTGTGTAAACTGGAACCGTGAAGGAGAACCATCTGGTAGAAGCTGCAATTACAGATAGATGCATCCACCGTTAGAAATATGGCACTGAAGGAGATGGGAGAAAGGAAAACTTCTCCTCTTGACCTCCAATCTCTTGCCACTATCTACTACCATTGACTGAATCCAACCAGAAGCAAGCCAGCAAGGGGGCCCATGATGTCGTCTGTGGCGGTCAGCTCCTTTGGGCACAGAGTGGATCTGAGGGGAGAACAGAGATTAACCAGCACCGACACTGGCCGGCTTTGTGACATTGTACACATAAGTGTCAGAGCCCGGATTCAATCACAGATCTACCTGAATCCTTTCCACCAGAGGCACTTTCTCCCAGATGCACTGCCTCAAGTACAAGATCAGTGAGAGATAAGACCTACAGTGTACAGTGGGCCAGATCTTAGAAAGGCTAGAATTCATTGTTGGAACTTCATTCTATGGGAAATGGGCAAACAAGTATTAGTTTTTATTGCAGAAGCCAAAAAAAGTCCCCTAGCTCTGGTCCAGTTTTGGAGGAGCTAATGATGTAGTCATGCCATCTATTATAGTGACCTCAGACCAAGGGAAGTACCCATGTGCATGAGCTCTGAACTCTAATTATTCACAGAGGACACAGTGTCCAATTCTTCTTGTTGATGACAGTGGTGTTAGTGAAACAATCATAGATGAAAGTCATAAAAATCAAATATTTTATTTTCCAACTGAAGAGTCCCAATCAGCAAAAGTTAGTATCCGAGAGGCAATTTGTCATTTTCCTTGCTGGCTGCACATAGTTAAATGCCTTGAGATGCGAAGTATTGAGTGTAAAGAAGAAAGCCTTACAATGTGTGTGAAGATACCCTTTAGTGGTCCTCTTCTGAGAGCCAAGTTCACAGCAACTATATGAATCTTTTATGTGTTTTCTTTCCCCGTGCTCCCAAGATGTTTTGGGAAAATGGAGTGAAGAAAAGTCAGTGGAAGGAAATAATGAAACGCCAGTTAGCTGGTCATCTCTATCATACTCCACCGCCCCGAATGGGGGCTGCCATCACTGTGGTGTCAGTGGCAGTAGTATCAGAGCAAAGCATCTTGAAAAGAAAACTGTCAGTCTTCTTGACCCTCTTGAGATTTCCAAATGCAAATTTTTCTTTAACATATGTGATGAACACAAAGGTTTTGATTCGAAATAGCACCATTTTATGGGAAGCTTGATGAAAGAACACACCCTTTCAGGTCAGACAGACTTGACTTTGAATCTATATTCCTCTGCTGGCTGTGTGATCTTAGCCAAGTTCCTTGTGCTTTCTGAGTCTCAGCTTCACCAACAGTGAAATGATGACAAAAATGCCTACCTCAAAAGATGGTTATGAGCACAGTGCTGGGTACCTAAAAGGTACTCTATGAATATTAGTGAACTTTCCCTTCCGCACGTGGAAGCAGGCAGATAAAAAGGGTAGAGCTCTTAGTAATTTTCAGTCCACGTCTTGGAAAAACAAGAATATGTACTATTCATTCATTTATTCATTCATCAAAGAAATATGTATCGAGTACCTTTTATACGTAGATGCTGGGTATTCTAGGCACTGAGAATTCAGACAACGTCCTTGTTCTTTTGGAGCTTGTTTTCTAGTGGGAAGAGACAGACAACAAACAAGTAAACACATAAACATAGAATAAGTGTAGTGAAGAAACTAAAACAAGATAATGTGATAGAGATGGGAGGACTTACCTATTTCAGGAAAGGTGATCAGGAAAGACTTTGCTGAAGTGATAGCATTTGAGCTAAGACATGAACAATAAAAAGAACTAGCCATAACAAGATTGGAGGGAAGAGCATTCCCAGCAAGGCAAACAGTAAGTGAGAGCACCCCAAGCCTGGGTTGAGCTTGGCATGTTTGGAGAATAGAAGCAGATGCAATGGAACGCAGGCAGTATGGCGGAATAGGATTCAAAGTGAGATTCGAAAGAGAGGCAGGAAGGAGCAGGTCATTCAACTAATATTCACATTATTGATCATCTACCAGACATTCTTCTAAGTTCTGAGGATACATCAATGACCAAATAAAGTCCCTTCCCTCAGGGGGCTGACATTCTATTGAGCAAAGTCTCATTGGATCCTGCGGGCCTTGGTCAGAATGTGCATTTCATTTTAAATATGTTACCTTGTTTGATCTTCACAATCTCTGTCTAAGATAGGTATTCTTATCCTCATTTTATAGAGGAGAAAACAGCAGCTCACAGAGGTTATGTTAGGTGACCTGCCTGAAATAATATCATTTGTGGTGGAGGGTTGATGGTTAGCAGGAGATCAGAACTGAGTGCCCGTCCTTTAGAGTCCCATACTGGCAAGCGTAGAGCCTGGATTCCAGGCCTAGACCGTCCGGCTCCAAGGACCCTCCCACACCAATACGCTCCTTTCATTCCTCTTGGTTAGAAAGAAAGACTGTTTGCCAGTACTTTAAGTAAAGCCGCAACAGAGGTAACTAAACCATTATCCAGGAATCACCCAATTGTGGGGGCAGGGCTTGAAGCAACTCCTTGAGATCCAGAAAGTGTAGAGAACTGTCCGACACCCTGACCCCTTGTTGGGTAGCTCTGGCCTTCTTTCTCTTGGCAGCTCTGCAGCAGGAAGAGAAAGGGCTCCACAGAGAGGGGCACAGGGCAAAGGTGTTCAAGCTCCAGAGGATGGGCAGCTGCACTTCTTCCCCACAGAGGCAGAAGCAACATGTTCTGACAGGATAATCACAGGTATCGATCAGGCAGCAGAGAGATCCAGTGGCATTTCTCTAGCTCTGGAAGGCACCGACATGAATGAATAAGAGACAAGAAAATTCTATAAATTGGCTGTTCTATTTGATGTTCACTTAATTGAGATATTCAGTCCTTCTAATGGAAAATGTGAGGAGTGGAAATTACTGTTTTTCAGCCATCTCATATAAAATAAAAACCAGATCTTGAAGGCACGGGGCCTTTTCATTGTATCTTGTTCAGGCTCAATTTCATTATGTATTACAGGCTACCTTCAGTAATAATTACAATTGTCTGCCTTTATGCAAAGCTTCTTTCTGTCTTGGGGACTAAAACGCTAGGGAGATGCCTACAGAGATTGCTAAAGTATCATTTAGTGAAAGCAGTTGATTCTGTATTTGTGCATTCAGCAGATGTTTATCATGTACCTACTGTGTGTCAAACCTCTTTCAAGTCCTGCAGGAGGTAGCGTGTGAATGAATCATGCTCTCTCTTCTCCAACAGAGCACGTCCAATCATGCACTCGTTTATTTGTTCAGCCAACGTCCCCCGCCTGTCTTCTCTGTGCCAGACCCAATACTGGGGAAGCAGAGATGAACCGAGAAACAGCCCTCCAGGGACCCATTGCTGGCAGGTGGTGGAATCCAGATTCCCAGCCTGGCCATCTGACTCCTCAGGCCTGTCCTGACTCAAGCACTCCCAGGGCTAAGCGGGAGATAACTTGCCCATCAGCTATTTCAGTTAAGGGGACACATTCTCTGATGGAGTCGTGCCAGAGTCTAATTGGGAGAAGAGAGACAGGAGAGACCAGGGAGGGCTTTATGGGGTGGCATTTTAACGAGGCCTTGTTAGAAGTAGTATTGAAGTGACATCTGACTGCTAATCAATAATCTCTTTGTCAATTCTTGTTTGTAAGACTCCAAAACTTGTTTTCTAATTCTCCTGTATAGTATAATAAAATCTTTTTTATCTAGTTAGGTCAGGAAATTAGATAGTCTGAGTAAGTAGTCTCATTAATAAAGACTGTAGGTGTTTATTAATAAAGATAACGGTGTTCAAAGACCCAACCTCAATCAGCATACCTATCCCATGAACTGTTGGACCAAAATGGGTCTTCCTGTTGATTTAAAAGATGGCTCAGGATCTGATAGGGCTCAGCTTCCTCACAGACCACAGACACAGTTAAGATGACCAGGGCAGAGCCAGTTTTGGGGATCTTGATATTTGGCCTAGAAGTTTGGGGTACCCTAGGAATAGTTTACTGAAAAGGCCTAGAGGTTGATATTGGCAGATGTCCTAGAATGAGACTCCTCTATAAATGCCAGTAATTTAAAAGGTCCTCTTCCCCAAGATGGCCATACACCCAAGCTCCCTGTATCTGGCATTACTTGGGTTGTCACAGCGCTTTTCTGTTTGTGACAATAACCCATCTTGATTATAGAAAATCTTGGGACTATAAAACATATAGAAATAAGCAATTAAAATCACCTGCAATTCTGCCTCCCAGAGATAACCACTGTAAACATTTTTGTGCAATTCCTTTCTGTGCAAATTTTCAGCAGCCATAAAGGGTTAAACAGAACACCAGCCTCTCCTAGAGTTAAAGGGAGCAGAGCTCTGGGAGTCCCCAGGTGAGAGAGGCCTCGGGCAAACATTCCAGGTGAGACAGGCCTCGGGCAAACTCTGGACTCAGGAAGAAAAATGAGAAATCATGACAAGCAACAGGTTTCTAAAGCCCCTTCACTGCCTATGGGAGAGCCCAAAGGACTGATAAGCCTTGCTCCTCCGAGCCCAGGCCTGAGTACATGGTAGAGACCACTGCATTGCTCGCCATCTTGGAAAGAGCTTCTGTTCCCCTTCCTCAGGCTTCAGCAACAGAGGTTCAACTTTCCCAAAACCCCCCAGCCCTTCCCCCAGAGTTAGTCTTGGGTCATTCAAAAACCCTTTACCAACACCTCCTCTGTAGCAGACTGTGCAGGAACCATTAGGATTCAGTGTAAAGAATGCCATGATCAGCACCAAACACAAGGACGGAAAAGAAGTAGCAGATGGCAGAATCCATGCAACAACCAAATCTGACCTTCGGCAGAAAATTGCTCAGCGCCTAGTCTCACTATACCTCACCTGAAACCATAGAAGCTGTGGGTCTCAGGGCTTCCAGCAGGAAACCAGCCCCAGCTAAAGGAAGCACAGAAGAGCCCAGATAGAGCTGAACTTCTGAGCCTTTCATTTCACCATCATTAAAACCCTCAGGCTCCCAGAGACCAGCTTTACCCCAGTAGTAAAAGCAAAGCAAGAAGAAGAAGTCCAGCAGGGAGACCCAGAGTACATGGGGGACACGACTATGGCTGAACCCGTACTGCAAGCTTGAGCGTGAGTAGAAGTCAGAAATATGGACATCTAGATAAAGAACCTTTACCCCATTCACGCACAAGCGCAAAAAGGCTATTTAAACCTACCTTTTTACACTTCAGCTTCCCATAATTAAAAATAGTAACTAGAATGTGAATAGCTGACTGCCTGCTGTCTCCCAACCACTCTGCAGCAGGTAGGCAAGCACACACAATGGATACTTGCAAATGGACAGTACAGAAATGCTCGTTGAACACAGAGAAGCAAGTGGTGGCTTGGAAGCAGATCTGAGTTTGAATTTTGACTCTACCACATTTATTAGCTGTGTGACCTTGAGCAGGTGACTTCATATTTCTGAGCCTCAATTTCTGAGACTCCTCCAAAAAAAAGGAGATAATATATACCTTTTAGATTAGTTGTGAGGATTAAATGAAGGAATATATTAAATGAGGACCAGCACCATACCTGGGACATTGTAAGTGTTCAATAATGGTAGGTATTTCTTCCATTACTATCAGGAGAATGAGAAAGAGAATTAAGATTCAATTATGATGCTTCAGAAAGACCACACCAGAGCAAAGCTGTGAGGTCTGACAGCTGCAGATACATAGCTTCTTGGTGCCAGATGTGAAATCTAGATGGGAAGAGGTTGCAAGAGCCCATCGTTTTATGTGGCAGCAGAGTCCTGGTTTGAATTGAGAGTCCCCTTTTCCCAGGCTCTGTAGCTTCCTGGGAAGCCCCATCTCTAGAGTTGTTCAGGAAAACTCTGTATACCAGTTCTTGGGGGTTTTGAGAAGATATTCAGGCATCAGGTTTGACCAGATCACCTCTGGGAGTCCCTCAGCTCTGACATTTGGTCAGCGGTCTCATACGGCTGCCATTGTCTCACCCTTCATGGGTGAGTATTAGTGTGTATCCACAGGACACTTCCACATGTTCTCACAAAGAGCCTGGGAGGTTGGCAGGGCAGGGCGTGTCATCTCCACTTTATGGAATTAGGAAAGGAAGACTCAGAGAGGTAAGTCATTTGCCTGCAGTCGGATATCAGTAGGTAGAGTCGTATCCTGAAAACTATGTGCAAGGAGATACTGGAGACTTGGTATTATCTAACCAGAAAGAAAACCAGAACATGCAAAACTATGGCATATAGTAGAATGTGCCAAGTTCCAGCTCTAGCACCATTATATTTCTGTTACTCAGAGCCACCCGTTGGTTTTCAGGTACGACAGCTTTGGCCGCCTGACGAATGTGACCTTCCCTACTGGCCAGGTGAGCAGTTTTCGAAGTGATACAGACAGCTCAGTGCATGTCCAGGTAGAGACCTCCAGCAAGGATGATGTCACCATAACCACCAACCTGTCTGCCTCAGGTGCCTTCTATACACTGCTGCAAGGTAAGCCACGTGGGAGCTTGGGGACATTGAGGCAAAGGGGTGGGGAGACCCATTTGGAAGAAAACGACACAAGAAACAATCTGCTACTGGAGCTGCCCCAAAACAGGAAAGCATTACAACTGGTTTCCCTCTGTACAGCCATCTAATTTTCAAAATATACCAGCGTGAGTCCTATAAATTCTCTCCCAGAAGCTTCAGAGTAATATTTCATTGTCTCATCCCATTATCATCAGAACAAAGGGTAGAGAATCCATTAGCTCCTAATCCAGGTGACCTCGCTATTCTGCCATTCTAATGGTTCTCAGATTAAAGGCGCATTCTCGCACGGTTGCAGGCAAGGACAAAGGACGGAATAATTACACCTGGTACGAAAGGGATTTGGGCATGCAGATGTCCTTCCTGAAGCTCAGGTGAGAATGGTTTGTGCCCCTGCTAGGATTCCACAGAGAGGAGACCCTTCCTCTGCAACCATGACACAATCCTTGATATGAATTGATCTTTCTGCTTTAGCTAACGCAGTGATGAGCCATTGCTGTACATTGTCTGCCTCGATTGTTCTCATGGGATGTGGTACCCCAGAGTGGAGCTTGCAACTTTGTTGGACTTAGTAAGCATGAAACAGAAAAGAAACCATCACCAGGAAAAGTTGTGCTTGATCTACCCCCACCCGCCGCCCAGCCCTCCACGGTGTTTTGTACTCCCAGAAGCTTTGACACAAAGGAGTAAAAAGATCACTGGGCTGGGAGTCAGAAACCTAAATTCTAGTCCTGATGCTGCCACCACTTCACCGTGGCCCTTGATTTTCTTCTCTGGGAAAAGAAAGCAAGCTGAAGCCATGTCAAAGGTGTGGGGCAGTGCAAACAGCAGAAGTTCTCGGTGAGACAGACTGGGCCCCTATGCCTGCTGTGCCAGTTCTTACCTGTGTGAATTGGGTGGAGTCGCTCTTCTCTGGGCCTCAGTTTCTGGGTCTGGGAAATGGGGCTGAATTACAATACCTGCCTCTTAGGGTGGCTCAGACCATCTCTTTAGACAAGGTACATAGAGTGACCAGCCTAGGCCAAACACATAGTATTACTCAGTAAGTTCTTGTTGGATCAATTAATTCATTAACAAGCAGTTTGATTTGCCATAAGAAAATAACTGTATATGTTCACAGCCGCTTTTACTCCCAAATGTAGTCCTATGCCTTTAAAAAAGCTCTAAGAACAATAGCGGTTCTCAGTCAAAGAGAAACCGAGCCCTAGAGTTCCTTCCCCAGCAAGCACCTATTGCAGTGGGTTGGGACTCACCCCAGGTATTTATGCTCTGACTGGCCTATTACCCAGAGAAGGTACCCACTCGGAGCCAGCCAAGCTTTTGCCTGACCAACAAGAGCAGTCTGCTGATCACTTGGACATCTTGTCCTTCAAACCTGTTTTCTTCCCTGTGGTTAAGAATTGTCTCAGATCCTCCATACCACTAAGCTGGCTTTGAGTAATTTTCTCAAAAGTGAATGCAGGCTTTCTTATATTTGGGCAATTCAAAAGTACCATTTAAAAACATTTCAAAATGTACCATCAATTTAGTAACAACTCTTTGGGGAGTAAAGGGTGGGGCAATTCATACAAGGACATAAGACACATTGCCATTTCAGCAACATTAAAATGTGAAAAGGAAAAGTGCGACTTGGAATCCAGGAAACATGGTACCTGTGTTTTCTCTTTGGTACCTCTGCCAAGCTCCCTTTCCTCCTTTTATACAAGGCCCAGATGCTCAGTTTTGCAGCCGCCTCAGTAGTCTTTGTAAAAAGCTCTTTCAGTTTCATCTTGTGTCTGAACTAGGGGAAGAAATAAGAAGTAGCTACTAATGAGCAGCAGCCTTGGGAAGTCACAGCTCACATTAAATGGGGATCATTTGAGATGGGCCTTTGCAGATGCAGTCCCATCCAAAGTCACCATTAATGGACATATGTGGATTCAGCAAGAAGCAGCTTTGAAAGATAAATTGACACATGCTTTTTCACTGTTCAGAGGAAGTAAAATACAGATTGTCAGTGAATAATGCATAGCAAGTTTGAGGCAGATTTTAGAATCCTATGTGTGAGAGAGGAAAAGGGAGAAAAGTGGAGGGAGAAAGGGAGGGGAGAGGGGTGCCAACTGGATGCCATTCAGGCGGGGAAGATGCAGTGAGGGTTTTCCTACAAAAACTACATCCTGATAGCTCAACATAGCCTCGTATATATCTAGTTCAGTCCAGCAAATGTTTACTAAGCCCATGCAATAAAAATAACACTAGCTAACATTTGGAGCACTTATTGGTATGGAGTATATTTTTAGTGTGTTTTACATTCACAGTCCTATTTGATCCGTACAACAACCCAATGAGGTAGGTATTATTAATATCACCCATTTTCTAGATGAAAGCACACTGAGGCACCTAGAGGTTAGGTAGCTTGTCCAAAGTCACACACCTAGTAGGGTCATTCGACCCAGAACCCATTCTCTTAACCACTAATCTAAAGGCAATGGGGAGCTATTGAAGGACCATGATCACAGTAGAAAAGTTCACTCTGACACGTATGTGACATGCGGTGCAGGAGATAGAATGACAAGAGACATGACAGTGACTAGCACAGTACAAGGTACATAAAACTAGTAATAGCTAACATTTCTATAACACTTACTATATGCCAAATACTATTCTCAGCTCTCCATATTTATTATCTCAATCCTATAAGGTAAGGGTAGAGTTATTATCCCCAGTATACAGATAAAGAAACAGAGGCATAAGAGGTTACGGAATTCTCCCAAGGTCCTACAGCAAGAGAATGGCAGTGCTGGGACTTGAACACAGGTAGCCTGGCTCCAAAGTCCATAGTCTCAATCTCAACACAAGAGTGCCTCTCATGGGAGGCACTGACATATTTGAGAATTTGGTCATTAATGGAATGGGGAACACTACACCCCTCAGCTGCAAGACTACTAATGAGCCCCATAGAGAGGTTAAGGGGTGTGTAAGGGTGGCACTCATTCTGACCAGAGGGACGGGGAAAGCTTCTCAGAAGAGATGACATTTAAGCAGAGCCATTAAGGAAGGACTTGGCCTAGCATTTATTGAAGAGAAGGGCAGTGCAGACAGAGGAAACAGCCCAGGAAGGATAAAAGGCGGGAAGCTGCAGCGAAAGTCAGAGAGATTGTTTCCATTTTTAGAAAAGAACTCAGTGTGCATTTCACAGCTGAAATTTACTTTATTCTCCAGAAGCTGCTTTTAGCTAAAGATCCAAATTAAAAATATTTTAAATTTCAAAATCAGATCTATTTTTAAAAGATTGTCATATATGTGTGTATAGATAGATAGATAGATAGATAGATAGATAGATAGATAGATAGACTCCTCAACTTATGATGGGGTTATGTCCTAATAAACCCATTGTAAGTTGAAAATATCTTAAGTCAAAAATGCATTTAATGCACCTAACTTACTGAACATCATAGCTTAGCTTAACCTACCTTAAACGTGCTCAGAACACATTAGCCTACAGTTAGACAAAGTCATCTAACACAAAGCCTATTTTATAATAAAGTATTGAATATCTTATGTAATTTATTACTGCTTTTACATCATTGTAAAGTCGAAAAATCATTAAGTAGATCCATCACGAGTTGGGAACCATCTGTATGTACACATATATGACAATGATTATATTTATATATATATATATATGTAAATAAATATTTATATAATATATATATGTTTATATATTTAAATATATGTAAATACATATGTATTTAAAAATGTGTATATAAATACATATGTATGTATATATATGTATATTTGGCATTCTCTCAGTGATTTAAGTATTGGAGTTATTTTTCACCTTGTTGTAAAGAACATTGTTACCCTAGTATATATCAAGAGCCTTAAAAATGTTCAACCCTTTGCTCTATTAATCCTACTTTTAGGAGTCTATTTTGATTAAATAACCTAAAAGGAAGACATTGATTTATCTAAAAAATATGTTTTTAATTGAGATATGATTCACATGCCATAAAATTCACCCCTTGAAAGTGTACAAGTCAGTGGTTTTTAGTATATATACAAAGTTATGCAACAATTACTGCTATGTAATTCTAGAAAAATTTTATCCCCCCCCAAAAAGAAACCCTATACTCATCAACAGTCACTCCCCACTCTCCCTTCCCCTCATTGATCCTCCTTCTATCTCAATGAATTGGCCTCTTCTGGACATTTCATATAAATGAACTCACACAATACAAGGCCTTTTATGTCTGATTTCTTTCACTTAGCATAATGTTTAAAATATATTTATTTGTTGTGTTACTTGTAATTATGAAAACTGGCAGCAATCTATTTGAGGGTTGGTTAAATAAATTATAGTATTTCTATACAATGGAGTACTACACAATCATTAATAAAAACTTTCATGGAAAACACTCAACGATGTAATACAATCATCAGTGAAAAACTCTGTAAGCAATATTTTATACTATGAATATATTAGGAAATATCCCAACATCTAAGAAAATGCCAGCATATTTACAGTGGTTTTCTTTGGGTATTGAGATGATGGATAATCCTACATTTTCCTAGGTTTCTTCAATAATAATGTTTTGTCTCTATAATCAGAAAAACAAACACATTTAAAAACCAAGCCACTGTCTCTGCTATGTACACACACCGCCCTCCATGCTCGCCCATCTGAACAAAGTCTGTCCCTCTCCCCTCCCTCAGACCAGGTCCGAAACAGCTACTACATCGGGGCCGATGGCTCCCTGCGGCTGCTGCTGGCCAACGGCATGGAGGTGGCACTGCAGACGGAGCCCCACCTGCTGGCTGGCACTGTAAACCCCACTGTGGGCAAGAGGAATGTCACGCTGCCCATAGACAACGGCCTCAACCTGGTGGAGTGGCGACAGCGCAAGGAGCAGGCTCGGGGCCAGGTCACCGTGTTCGGGCGCCGGCTGCGGGTGAGCAAGGCCTCCAAGCAGGTCTGCGCCTGTGGAGGCTGGGTCCTGGGGGGAAAGAATGAGGAAGAATCTGGAGAACTGGGTTCTGTTCTTGAAACTGCTCCCGGGGGAGAAAGTATTCCTGTGCCTCAGTTTCTTCATTTGCAAAAGGGGGAAAGTAAAGTAGGCAACTCATGTCATCTTTTTGTACATCTTTTCAGTTGTCACTTGTGGGAAGATTACTGGCTTTGGTGTTAGTCTGGCCTAAGTTGGATTTCCAGCTTCTGCTATTCCCTGAGCAAATTTGGACAAATCCATTATCTCTTAAAGCCTTGATTTCATTATCTATAAAATGGGGAAGATAAAACCAATTTTACAAGTTCCTACAAAGATTAGAAAAAAGTGCCTCATGCAGAGTCTGGCACATAATAAGTGGTCAGTAATATCTACTCTTGTTGGTTCTGTTATTGCTATTCTTGCTACTATTATTGTTATTACTATTGCTAATATGTCTAAAAATTCAGTTTAGATGTTTGGAACCAAAGCCACATTCTCCACTATTTCCAGGCAATTATCCTTCCTAAATGGGCAAAACGACCCCACCATAGCTGTCACTGCCAGTGGGTTGGCATCTGTGGTCTGGCATTTTAAAGTGTTTTCCAATGCGTGGATGCCCTGACCCAGCCCTTTCTCTGCCTCACTCCTATGTTCCTGTAGAGTGTGGCTTCTGCCCCAGAGCTCTTCCCAGCTTCTACCCAGCTTCTCTTCCCTCCAGCTTTAGAAAGGAAGGCGATGGGGAGATTGAAAGGGAAGAAACTAGCCCTGGCTTTCAGCACAGCACCTTGCAGACCACGGCTATTCTGTAGAGACTAGCTGAGCTGAAGGGAACCACCAAACTGAACCAGATGTCCCTGACTCCTAAAAACCACAGAAGCATCCTCATGCAACACGGCTGCCATTCAGCAAAGAAAGTTCATTGAAGCCTCTTGTTCACACATGGGGCCCCTGAGTTCCAAAGAGGGAAGGGAGTTTCTTCCAGACTCACATAGCTAAGTTAAAGGCTAGAAAATAAGTACCCTGTCTCATAGTTCAATTCAACAGAAACATTAAGTGACTTATTCCGTATCACACAACTAGAGCCAGAAAACCAATCTTCCTGCCTGCCCGCAACAGCCAAGAACTCTGGTAACAATCTATTCTGAGAAACGACCTTTCCCTAGTTCCCTGAGGAAGGCCTAGCTGTCTTTGTTCTCTGTGGCCTCGCTGAGCCCTTGCCTGAATTCTCCAGCAGCCCCTCATGCACATCTGAGGCAGTGCACTTAACGGAAACTGTGACGTGGGCTGTATGTGTAGCCTTGAGCAGCTCCTCTGAGCCACATACTAGTCCTCTGCAGAAGCCAGATAATATATTCGACATACATAGCCCAGTGCTGGTAGACCCCAGGTGCTCAATAAGTGGTAGCAGTTAGTGCTATTAGGATTTCCTCTCTGCCACATGAGCTGGACCAAAAGTTTCCCAGGCTTGAATTGGTCCCTCTCCCAGCCTGAGATTAATGGCGCTCCAGTGAGGTGTCCACATCTCCGCGTCCTCCCCATATAAATGGCCACCCACAGTGCGGCATGTGGAATTAGAATGTTAGCCGGGTGCACCTCCCCATAATGGAGCTCATTTTTTATATAACTGTGAACTGTTTTAATAAAGAAAGATGGAAAATAATCTCATTGCCGCCACCACCAAGCACAGGAAGCATTAGGTGGTTCCCCAGTGAGCTGCTTAATTCAATTTTATGAATTTTGCCACAGAGGTATAGCTTCCCTTCACTAGAGGTCCTCCAGAGGATAAGGGGGCAGCTGGCTAGGTGGCACCACCTTGGGGGCAGTCACCGGGGACCTTCCAAATGAGGCTGTAAAAAGGGCTCCATCATTGTTGGTGATGCAGATTTTGAATCTTCCTTTGCACTCTCGGCAAAGAACACAGCTTCAGCCTCCAATGCCTCTGATTTTTCATGGGAATTGTCTGCCACACTGTTTTTGCTTCTGCAATTGTGTTTGATTACCCCTGGGAAGGCAACCTTATTATAACCAGGCCATTCACAGCTAAAGTCATCTCAGCATCATCATTATAAATCCTTATTTTCCAGGCTTTAGAATTTGTTTGGGGAGAAGGGAGAGACACACATGTCTTTACTTCCTGTGAGAATGACTGTGATCATTAGCTGTCATTTAATGCAAATAATTGCAATCATTAATTCAGTACCTTCTATGTGCCCAGCACTCCACTAGGTAATTTACTTCTGTTTCTTCAATCCTCCCAACAGCCCTGCTGTTTTACAGAGAAAGAAATGGAGACTCAGAGAGGGAATGGCACTTGCCCAAGGTCATACAGAAAACTTAGTCACAGAGTTGAGGCTTGAATCCTGGCCTTAATTCCTAGACCTGAACCTTTTTTTTTTTTTTTTAACCACACAAGGCCCCAGAAGGCCTTTCATTACCTCAGTCCATGTGTGCTATTTTGCATCATGTGACCTACCTTGGCTGCTCTCCTCTTGGGTCTTCCTGAGACTTTTCAAATTTAACCAGTGACTAAGGGAAGAATGAGAAAATGTGCCCAAATGCCAGACCCCAATTAAAGGAAGTCAGCATTTTACTTTCAGAGTACCTAGCAGCGTTTCAGGGGTAACTGGTACCTAAGGGGTGGATCCAAATACATAAACAGGGCTCTGAAGTATATTTCGTTATTAAAATATGAAAAACCTGACTTATTGCTACCCTTGCGGGAGCCCTGTATTTCTGACTCTGATAGGAAATTGAATTGTTTGCTGACCTAGTAGCCCAGGTAGAGCTCATACAAGGGGCTTATGATCCTGGAGGCAGGAGCAAGATGTTCCAAAGCTAGGACTGTGTCCCCAGGCGGCCCACAGCCAGAAAAGCTGTCCCAGATTCAAATGCCCAATGCCTCCCATTGTTTCCAGGAAGAAGAAGGAGGAGGCTTGGAAGCTGACTGAAGTGACAGAGAAGCCCTAATTGTGGTGACAGAGGGCAGGAGAGATCCTACCAGGGAAGGGAAGTCCTAAGCCCCAAGAAGGGGCAGACTCTCTGAGAGGACCGCTAAGCATTTGTTGGCACATTGCAGTGGTGACAGTCAAATCCAGATGCAGTCATTCACCAGCCACAAGATCTGGAGCATGTCCCTTCTCATCCTGAGCTCTGGTCTCCTCAGTGTCAGACACTAGTGCAGGGCCTGGCACATAATAAATGGGTCAGGCACTGATTTGCTGGACCCACGGGGCCTGTTCTCTTTTAGGAGGGAGTCAGGAAGGATCTGCCTTGTCCGCGTTAGAGGAATCACGTTAGGAAATGATGTGGATTATCTTCAGTAACAGCTACTCTTTGCTCAGCATCTGCATCATCTTTATCCTCACAACATCACTGTGTAATTAGCATTATTATTCCCATTTTACAGATGAGGAAACTTCACTGAGCTGACAAGTGACAGAGCCAGAACCCAAACCCTTGTCTGTTGACACCTATGACCTGTGCTGCCCCCTCTACTTAGGAGCTTCTCAGACCAAAGTTCTCAAAATCCAGATTAACTTCTTCCTCCTCCTCCTGCTCCAGGTTCACAACCGGAACCTCCTGTCTCTGGACTTTGACCGCGTGACACGCACGGAGAAGATCTATGATGACCACCGCAAGTTCACCCTCCGGATCCTGTACGACCAGGCAGGGCGGCCCAGCCTCTGGTCACCCAGCAGCAGGCTGAATGGCGTCAATGTGACCTACTCCCCAGGGGGGCACATAGCCGGCATCCAGAGGGGCATCATGTCTGAGAGAATGGAATATGACCAGGCAGGTCGCATCACGTCCAGGATCTTTGCTGACGGGAAGACATGGAGCTACACGTACTTAGAGAAGGCATGTGTCTATCTCCCTCTGTCAGTGGCCTTGCCATGTAGAAAGCCGGTCATTGTGGCTCAACCCATGGCCAGGCCCAGTCTGCTGACCTTGATGGTTCTGACCCATATAGTCTCCAAAAGGCAATGTTCAGGGAAATCTTCAACAGAGGGCCAGGGCTCCCAAGAGGTATCTGGATGGATCATGTTGATGCCATCGCAGATGGGGGTCCCGGGGCCGGAGAATATGAAAGTTGCAGCTGATAGACTGGAGCTGGGAGCAGGCCCAGACACCACCCTGACTTACGGAGAAAGACTGGACTCGGGTAGGGGTCTGCTCCCAGATCTAGGTCACATGGGGTGATCTGGTCACAGAGAACAAGGCAGAGCCTAGGGATCAGTAATTAGGCCGAAAGTACTTAAGTCTGAGCTTTGAAGGCTGGGTGTGGCCTTAGTAAATCCCTTCTGTTTCAGGTCAGGATTCGTTTCATCCCAGGGGCAAGGAATAATAAGAAAGGGCCTGATATCAAAAGTTGGACCCAAATAGGAGAAAATGGTTGCTTTGATGCCTAGATCCTTCTGACTTATTCCTGAAACAGAGTCTATACTTCATGCCAAATTCTGGCCCCCAGATTCTTACTTTGTTTCCTGTGCCTGGTCACCTGTCCCAGGCCCAGGTTCTGCTTGCTCTGTGGTCAGTCTTCCCTCCTGGGCTGGGTGAGCATCTCCAAGAGCAATTAGTAGTGCTAAGGGAGACCATGCAGGTCATCCAGCATACTACAAAACCAAGCCCAGAGAAGGAAAGACCTTTACCAGGGCCACACAATGAGTCCGTTGTTAGAAGCCAGGTTTTCCCATTACCATGTGACCCGTTACTACATAAACAATTGTGCAAAGCCTTAAACAACTTTCTCAGACATGGTCTTTATCCTGAAGGCCACAAGGAGTCAACAGAAGTTGTTTAGCAGTCAATAGACATTGTCAGATGGTGTTTTAGGAAAATCATTCTCACTTGAATAGGGAAATTGATTTAAGAGGATTCTGGAGCAAGGAAGCCAGGAGACAGGAGGCTACACATACTTTAGGCCAGTGCTTCCAACCTTTCTTATACCCCGTTCCACACTGAAATCATCATTTTTGTGCCCTTCACAGGGGCAAACAGACAAGGCTGCTCACCGTAAGAAGGACAATTGCCTGAGTGCTCTGAGGCCCGGCCCCAGGCCCTGCCAGGCCGAGGACTGAAGGAAATCCTTATTTGAGCACATCTGTACCCACTGCAGTATCTTATGACACATTGGTTGGAAAGCTCAGGTGTGGGCATAACTTAGGAGAACCACCAGTTTCCTTGGTCTTTCATTCCTTTCCTTAAGTCTTGGGCACACAGACCTACCCTTCCTCCCCACCACCCTGCTCTCATCTCTGGTTTTCCTTTCCCTCCAGTCCATGGTGCTGCTCCTTCACAGCCAGAGGCAGTATATCTTTGAGTTCGACAAGAACGACCGCCTCTCTTCTGTAACAATGCCCAACGTGGCCCGGCAGACGCTAGAGACCATTCGTTCAGTGGGCTATTACAGGAACATCTACCAGCCCCCTGAGGGCAATGCCTCAGTCATCCAGGACTTCACTGAGGACGGCCACCTCCTCCACACCTTCTACCTGGGCACCGGCCGCAGGGTGATATACAAGTACGGCAAGCTGTCGAAGCTAGCCGAGATGCTGTACGACACCACCAAGGTGAGCTTCACCTACGACGAGACCGCCGGCATGCTGAAAACCATCAACCTACAGAACGAGGGCTTCACCTGTACCATCCGCTACCGTCAAATCGGGCCCCTGATCGACCGCCAGATCTTCCGTTTCACCGAGGAAGGCATGGTCAATGCTCGTTTTGACTACAACTATGACAACAGTTTCCGGGTGACCAGCATGCAGGCCGTGATCAACGAGACCCCGCTGCCCATCGATCTCTATCGCTATGACGACGTGTCAGGCAAAACTGAGCAGTTTGGGAAGTTTGGTGTCATCTACTATGACATTAACCAAATCATCACCACTGCGGTCATGACTCACACCAAGCACTTTGATGCGTACGGGCGGATGAAGGAAGTGCAGTACGAGATTTTCCGCTCGCTCATGTACTGGATGACTGTCCAATACGATAACATGGGACGAGTCGTGAAGAAGGAGCTGAAAGTGGGACCCTATGCCAACACCACCCGCTACTCCTATGAATATGACGCTGACGGCCAGCTGCAGACCGTTTCCATCAATGACAAGCCACTCTGGCGGTACAGCTATGACCTCAATGGGAACCTGCACTTACTGAGCCCTGGGAACAGTGCACGGCTCACCCCGCTAAGGTATGATCTCCGTGACCGCATCACTAGGCTGGGTGACGTACAATACAAGATGGACGAGGATGGCTTCCTGAGGCAGCGCGGCGGTGACGTCTTTGAGTACAACTCAGCTGGCCTGCTCATCAAGGCGTACAACCGGGCTGGTGGCTGGAGCGTCAGGTACCGCTACGATGGCCTGGGACGGCGGGTGTCTAGCAAGACCAGCCACAGCCACCACCTACAGTTCTTCTATGCAGACCTGACCAACCCTACCAAGGTCACCCACCTCTACAACCACTCCAGCTCTGAGATCACATCCCTCTACTACGACCTGCAAGGACACCTCTTTGCCATGGAGCTGAGCAGCGGCGATGAGTTTTACATAGCTTGCGACAACATCGGGACTCCTCTTGCTGTCTTCAGTGGAACAGGCTTGATGATCAAGCAGATCCTGTACACGGCCTATGGGGAGATCTACATGGACACCAACCCCAACTTCCAAATCATCATTGGCTACCATGGTGGCCTCTATGATCCTCTCACCAAGCTCGTCCACATGGGCCGACGGGATTATGATGTGCTGGCTGGTCGTTGGACTAGCCCAGACCATGAGTTGTGGAAGCACCTTAGTAGCAACAACATCATGCCTTTTAATCTCTACATGTTTAAAAACAACAATCCCATCAGCAACTCTCAGGACATCAAGTGCTTCATGACAGGTGAGGACTGGGGCTCGTGCATTTCATCTTATGAAAGGTTCTGAGAACTCCTATTGTAAAAAGAACTGTTTAATGTATTTACCCACTGTTTCTAAAACTTATTTGACCCTTTTTGTAATCATCAAACACTAATATCTTGATTGATGCATTCCTTAGAATACACTTTGGGAGCTTCTGACCCAGAGATCAGGCTGACTATGAGTCCCTGATAAGTTGGGTGAAGATATGGCTAAAAAAGTCAGTTATCTTATTTGGGATGATGTAATAGAAAATTCAGACTTTGGAGACAGACAGAACTGGGCAAAGTGTCCACCACTTCTAAACTATGACAATCACAAAAATTATTTAACTTCCCTGAATTCCTGATTTGTGAATTGAAGTTAGAATACCTACCCTGACTCGGTAAGTTAAATATGCCCATTGTAAATCCTAAAGCAACCACTCTAGGAAAAATAAACCGAGGCATAGCTAATCAGTCAATGGTGGAGATAAAATGAAACTAACAAAAGATCCATCCAAAGAGAATAGGAAAAGAGAGACAAAAGAGCAAAGAACAGGCAGACAAATAGGAGCGGGGGGAAAAACACTTACCTGGTAGGATGGTTGCAAAGGTAAAATGAGATACATTTTAGAACCTGCCTAGCACAATGCATGGTTCACGTTGGTTCCCTTACCTCTACCCTCTGATTTAAAAAGTGGGCTTTGCTTTCCACTGCTGTGAATCCAGCTTGAGTATAAAGTGTCTCATAGGTCACACAGGCCAGAAATGTCTCCAGCAGCCGCAGTCCTCCCCCCGAGCAGCCACTCCCTGGCTAGTCACAGAAGACCTCAAGAGTCAGAGTGGCTATGGGGATTCAGGTCCGGATGAAGCCAGCACTTTTTATAGAAGAGAGTTTGTGGTGGGCAAAAACTGGGCATATTCCAACTTGTAAACCTAGTAGTCTCCCCCTCTTTTGTCCTACAACACAATCCTCTTACCCCGTATTTTCATTCATTCAGCAAATGCCTCTTCTGTGCAGCTACCGTTTGAGGCACTGAGGATAGAAAGATGACCCCTGCCCTCCAGGAATTCACACTGCAGGAGGGGAGACCATTGCTATCCAGTGTGAGGGGCCCATGGTGAGGGGTTGCACTGATGCCCCTTAAAACACAGGAGGCACAACACAGGAGGGAACAGCCAATATTTGAGACCCACTTCCCATCAAGTAATGGGGAGAAGGGCAACCCAGGGAGAGGGACCTGTACATATAAGAGTGTAGACAGGGCAGGATGCACAGCTCACATGAGTGTCCCTTAGGGACATGGCTTCCAGGTCCCCAAACTTGGTGGCCCAGTCTGGACCCTGTTTCTACTGACAGCAATTGGAGGATCCCTCTTTCAGGGAAGAATTCCAGATGACCATGTTGAGAGAATCAGGTGGTCATGTTGGGCGTCCCAAGAGTGGGGAAGACGAGAGAACACAGTGGCGGGCAGGTGTGATGTAAACGCCCTTGGGGGCTGTGGATGAACAGGAATATCCCCACAAGGTTTCACAGCATTCACTGTGCTCAACTTGCTGCCGGCTCTAGAAAAGCTTAACATATTGGAAGGACATTTCCATTATATCTGTCTGCATTAATCACACCCCTGCCTCACCCTCCAATAAGTTACCTGTGAGATGTTTTCGTAGGTTATTGTAGCTGAAAAAAAAAGTGATGCAAACAAACGATTTTACTACTAAAAACCAAAATACTACTAATTCTCACTAAACCTTGCCTTTTAGCGTCCACGTGGGCTACATGCAACCTCATTCACATCCAGCAACAGCAATAATCAAAAGAGCATCTTTTTTCAAAAATTTCTTCAAGGCTTCTGAGATATACTCCAATTTAGGTCACATGGCTTAGGTCACATGGCAACCCCTGAGCCAATCACTATGGCTCGGGAGATAAATGCACTGATTGGCTCAGCCTAGGTCACGTGCTCCATTGCTGAACTCTTAAGTGGAGTCAGCTTTCCTAAAACTACATGAAGACCCCAAAAAGAAAGAGTGAGAAGGAAGAATGTATGCCAGGAAGGCAACCAAAATATGTCCACCAAAAATCGTCATGTACATATACTATTATGCTTAACCCTGACTTGCAGCTTGCGACGTAGGGATTACTGACTCCATTTACAGCGGAGGAAAATGAGGGTCAGAGAGATAAAGTCACTGGACAGCTAAGAAGTGGCAAGGCTGAAGTTAGAACTCTGCACGGATTCCAAAATCCTCATTCTTGGATTTGAATTCACTTTGTAAAATGCAAGG
The DNA here is from genome assembly GCF_036562045.2 of Rhinolophus sinicus. Classification (NCBI taxonomy): domain Eukaryota; kingdom Metazoa; phylum Chordata; class Mammalia; order Chiroptera; family Rhinolophidae; genus Rhinolophus; species Rhinolophus sinicus. Next base: position 115,779,370 of record NC_133756.1, read on the forward strand.
CTGTGCACTTGTGAAAGGGATTATTATTATTCATCACTGTCCCAGGCCACCACACGGCAGTCTGGGACAAATGGGTAAAGAGGAGCCTTTTAACATGAGGGAAATGTCTGCCTCTGATGTCATAAGAAGGAAGAGTAAACTTCCCAACTCTTCAGAAAAGCACTGTAGTTAAAAAAAAAAAAAGGAAACTGAATAAAACAATTTTCAGCATTTTTCCTCAAGGCATCATGAGAAAGTTTCCCACCTTCCATCACTTATAATTAAGGCCCAGCCCTCTTTTCAGCCCCCTGGATTCCTGGGAATTCGCAGTATTTCTGATAGAAGCTTTCCTTTGTGACTGCAAATTCTGATGCAAGTTCTCAGCCTCAGGCAAAATGGCTTTGTAGGGATCCCCTCCTCCTCCTTTCTGTTTGTTTTAATTTCCCAAAGAACCATCTGCCAAGAGTCACAGAATCAGAAATTCTTAGAAACTCAGTAGGAAAGGGACTTTGGAGAAAAGCTGGTCCAAGTGCCTCGTGTTACAAATGAGGAAATGGAGGTCGAGGGCCTTGGAGGCATGGGTTTAAGGAAACACGAAACCTCCTATGAGCCAGGAACCGAACTGCACACTGTAAAATACATTCAATCCAATCATTTATGTAGCAAACTGAGGACAGTTCCTGCTATATGATAGCTGCCCCAAAATGCTAACACTATTAGTGTTCTTCTCCATGATTTAGTGGAAATCGTTTCTACCATCAATTGGCAGACAAGGAAACTTAGCCTCAGAGAAGTTAAGTAAACTGCCCAAGTTCACACAGTTTGCAAGTTGGCAAGCCAGCGTCTGGACCTGGGCTTTGTCTTGCTTCACCATGTTCTTTCCCTTATATGATCTTTCTAAAAGTAGAAGCTGGGTTTCCAAGCTTTCCTTTCTCCCACCCCTTCATCTCAGCTCCTCCAGTTTTCACACCCAAGGAGGGGCTCTGGGACAGCCACAAAACCAAAAGAAAGAAAGAAAGGCAAACATGAGGTTCTTTAAGTGGAAGGTAACATGGGATGCAGCGGGGAGAGGGACATGGCTCTTGGCCCCCAAAGGACAGAATTGCTGGCTCTGAGGCTCAGCTCCAAATGTGCCTTCCCCAGACGTTGGATTCCAAGTCTGTGATCAGCACCACTTTGGCGTCTTCAGCTGCCCTTCCCAAGGAAGGCTGGGCCATGCTGGGACACTCTCTCCTGGAGGCCCCACGTCACCTCCTACCTGCCATCCAGGCTCTTCCTCCTCCAGCCACAATTTTTCTTTCTGGTTCTCTGCCTTGCTAAACTGCACTCTCTGCACTCTCTGAACATGCCCTGCACTCATCTCCCCTCTCCAGCTCTTGCCTTGTACACCAATCTTTGCTTAAAGGGCTCCCCTTTATCTCCATTGAAGCCTGGTGGAATTTACCCAGCTTTCAACGTTTGGTTTAACTGCCACCTTCTCCATGAAGACTTCATCAGTCTGTCCAACTGAAAGACTTCTGCCCTCCTTTCATCTTTTTTTCTTGTATCAACATTATTCATGCCCATGTCTCATCTCCCCCTGAGGGTCCTGAGTGTGCAAGGGTCCGTGTGACACAGTTCTAGGCACATAAAAGGCGTTCAGCAACAGTGAGCCAAGTAGCTGAGCACACACCCTCCACCCTCTTTCTTTTCCTTATCTTATGGCTTCCTGATTCCATTCTTTCATGGCAAAATCCTACCTGTCCCTATACCTAACATTTTATAACTAGTAATGCCCAAGGAATGTTTTAATCAATAAATCCCACGTCTCTGGGGCTAGAGTCCAATCTAAAGACTGGGAGGTTAAGTGACTTCCTCAGGCTGTCAGAGTAAGTACAAGACAGGACTGGGGGTGGGGGGGAGCGAGGACTCTTTGATCTTTGGTACAGGCCATCTCCTTGTCCTGTGGCACTTCAGCCCTGAGGCTCTGATCTCTGCGAAGAGGATTAGGAGAGGAGGGAGGATTTGTTTCTTAAGTGAATTTTCTCTTTGAAAGTCATTCATTAAAATGTCTCCTTTGGGAGTGGTGGTCCTCTGCCAGTGTTTCCTGTAGACGTTGGGGGCTGGGTATGGAGGCATCTTCACCTGTCCTACAGCTGCCCCTGGGTATGAAGCTGAAGGGGGAGATGGAGTAAAAGAGGAGTCTGGAAATCTAGGCTCTACATAAGTTACATCTCACTTAGGTTTAGGCCAAGGATGGGATGCTAGGTCCCAAGAGTATGTTCAGCTTAATACCATGAAACCATTTTCCAAGGTGCGTATCCCAGCTGACTCCCCCACCAGCAGCACTCCACACCCTCACGCCCACCTGCAGCCCAATTCTAGGCTGCTTTATTAGGACATGTCACCTCTGAGATCCACTTACCCTGTGGGGATATCTGTGCTTCTCTCCCCCGCAGATGTCAACAGCTGGCTGCTCACCTTTGGATTCCAGCTTCACAATGTGATCCCTGGCTATCCCAAGCCAGACATGGATGCCATGGAGCCATCCTACGAGCTTGTCCACACGCAGATGAAAACTCAGGAGTGGGACAACAGCAAGGTAATTCATGCCCATGGCCGCCCACCTCTCTGGCCAATCAGACATTACAGGAGTGCATCCCACCAGCTTTTCAGGAAAGCTTGGGCCAATGATGGAAACAGATGTGGTTTGTCCACAGTGCCTGCCAGAAACTGTTCAGCAGGTAGTAACCCTACCACTGGCGAGCCACTGTGGACCCAGCTGTGATGGCACACAGACCCTCACAAGTTCTGTTAAGGAGTTTTGTATGTTACACTGAGTTTGGAGTTAACACAAGAAAAACTATGAGCTTTTGTCACTACCCAGAACAAAAGTGCAAGGAGGGAAGGTGTGTTCTAAATACAAATTTTCTGAGCACCTGAACGCACCTGGCCTTGCGTGAGGTATTTTAAACAAGTTAACTCACAATTATCCCCTGGTATTATTGTTCTCGTTTTGTTACCAGAGAGCAGGCCCTTCTTGGCACAGCATCTCGAGCAAAGAATTGAATGAGATACCGAGGTAAAATAGTGAAAGAGCAGTTTATTAGGGAAAAAAGTACACTTCAAAGAGATAGGAGCCGGCCCGAGCAGAAAGCAGTGGCTCAAGGGCCATTATTAGAAGAGAAAGTACACTCCAAAGAGTTTGGAGCAGACCAAGCAAAAGAACGTGCTCAAAAGGCTCAAAGGCCCCAACTGGCGAAGACTTGGAGTTTTTTTCCTGTTTTTTCTCTAGAATGGGCTGTTCCTTTCCGGGCATGGGACCACTTGATTGACACCTGTGATTGACTAGGGGCTACTACCTCATCTTTTTAGACTGTGCATGTTCCTTCCCAGAATCCAGTCTGTTATAATGATATTAAGGAACTTCTAGGCATATGTATGATATTCTAATGATAGTATAATGAGGCCCAGGTAAAATGAAGGTCATTGTGGCCTTCACTGCACAGGCATGAGTGACCGGTTTAATCTTGTTGGGTATTTTGTACCCATTTGTTTCCTCATTGGGGTATATAATTATAGTAAAAAGGGGACGTTTTGGACAGTCGCATTCTGTGGGTTGTGTTGGACGTGCAGGAATGCAGTCACCCAATGCCTCTCTAACTGCCTGCCTTGTTTACTCCTTGAGAGCTGTGATTCCCATAAAATCTCTATGGGAAGTTGAGGGACAGGAGGTCTTTTGTTCTGTATCTGCTTCCTGCTGGGCAGGGGAGTAGAGCTGTCTCTACCTATTGGGGATTCACGGAACTCTCGCCCTTCTGATCTTAGATGAGAGGAAGGGGTCTCGAGATCTGCCTGGAAGACCACGTTGGCTTCTTTGGTTGGGACTGGTAATCTTGCTGGGGTATCGTCTGTATCCCCAAGGCCCCTGAATGAAGAAAAATAGATTTTAATTAATAAATCCGTTAGCTCTATGGAGCCTGTGGCCTTTCAACCAGTCACTCAGTTGTTCAGGAGCTGGGCCCAGAACAGGTTGGGAAGAACATTAGACTTCAATGATTACAGTCAAGTATAAATCATAAGTTTTAGGGTAATTATCTAAAGCAGAGGGTAGGAGCTAAAAAACTGGGAAAAAGGAAACTTGAAGGAGAAGGAAACTTAAAATCTCTATAGGAAAGAAAACTTAAAGTTTTTCAGTGGGGAGTCTACTCACTTGGCCCATATCAATTTTACAGACTTCATGCCTGAGGCTTTCCAATGCCACACAGCATGGAAGGGGCAGAGCTGGGATTCAAACCCAGACATGTCTGTGGATGCTCAAAAAATGTTACTTTCTCTTGTCTTCCTTTTATGACCCCAATTTCAAAGACTCCTAGAATCATAGCTGTAAAGATCTTTAGAAACAGTTATATCCCACCCCCACTTCAGGCATCCATTTTCTCATTTCTCCCCCCCACCCCCGTCACCGCCCCCATTCATAATGTCTGTACTACTAGGAGCTGGCTCTTCCAGGCCCCACGCTGCACCTAATGAAAGCAGGAATGAATCAGGCAGAGACCAGACCTTCAAGGGGATCCCGGTCCAGGGGGACCCCAGCCTGAGGGAAAAAACGGGGTTGCCAGATCACACACTGCTGGTGGGCAGAAACTTACACTTCCATATTTCTTACTCCAGCCTGATTGCATGAGGTTTCAGCTTAGCTGCCTCCTTCCCCTAGACTCAGGAGAATGTGATTCTGTACCTCTCTGCTCTGGCAGCACCCTCTAGTTTCCTCTTTCACAGCACTCACCACATTAAATTTTAGTTCCTGTTTTCTTTCCTGTATCTTCACTAGACGGTGAACTCCAAAAGGGCAAGTACTGGGTCTTATTGGGTAACCAGCATACCACCTAGCCCACAGAAGGTGCATGGAAAACTCTCACTGAATGAACAAATGGTTAAAAGAAATAGACAACCTCTTGAGTTAGGCATTTTCCCACATTTTACAAATGAGGAGACCAGGGTTCAGAGTGAAAGTTGCCCAGGGTTGCTCAGCTGAAAAGTGGCAGAACGTGATGAGAGCCCACATCCATCTGGCCACAAAGCCCATCCTCTTTCTGCTGCTCTCTGTTGCCCTAGCCCTGCCCCTCAGCCCCTCCCCAGGCCCCACTGTCCCCTGGGCTGCCCCCATGCCCACAGCACGGCCTGTTCCCAGGGCTGATTCCAGCAGCTCAGCTCTTCTCCCACCACCAGGTTCCCTTCTCCACTGCTCAGAGCCCCAGTCTCTGACAGCCTGTTTGCCAACCTCTCCTGTCAATGAATTATTGATTTCTGCCCTTGGCAGACATCGGAGATCTTTGTTGTTGAGCACTCCAACTTTCGTGAAACTCTAGGAAATAATTGTTCACAGACAGGGTTCTATTAATTATAAAGAGGACTTAATTTCAATGAGAAGCGGGTGGGCCTGTTTCTAAAGCCATTTCCCCGAGTTGCTGATAAGGCCCAGGAGACTGCTGCTCCGCCAAGCTCCCCAGGCCATGGGAGGGACAAGTAGGTGGTATGTCAAGGAGACAGGGCCCAACCTGTCCCCCAAAGCAGCCAAGAGCAGGGACTCCTGACGAGCCCCCAGGAAGCACTGTGGGGAGGAGGCCTTCCTTCAATATCATTTATAAACACGGCAGAGAGCAGTAAAGCAGGGTAAGAGGGTTTATATAAATCACTACTTGCTTGTTATCTTACCTTCGTGCCAAGAATACGTTTCTTGCCATTCCTCCATCTAACATCACCCCCTTATCCTTGAACAACCCCACCTTCTCCACCTCGCTCCTCCACCTTCAGGCTGAGATATTCTGAGCCCTGTTTGCTCTCCCCTATTCCAGCAGCCCTTAAAACTGAGCCTCTATCATCAGACCTGAGTTCAAATGTTGGCTTGAACACTTACCAGTTGTATGACTGTGGGCCAGTGACAACCTCTTTGAGCCTCAGTTTCCTTAGATGTAAAATCAGAATAGTAATAGTACCTGCTATATAACGTTAATATAGAGAGCAAATGAGATAATGAATGGGAATTATTTAGCTCAAAGATGAAGACATGTTATCTATAGCTATTACTTCTCTTAGACTACCAGTTATCACATTCGATTGTAGTTTTTTTGTTGTCACATGTCTTTCCCCACCAAATGGTGAGTTCTTCAAGGGAAGGATGACGTCTGATTCATTGTTGTATTTCCAGTGCTCAGGAAAGGGCCTGACTCAAAGTAGGTGCTCTCTGAACAGTTTCTGAATGGAAGGATGGGTGATTGGGTGGATAGAGGATGGCTGGCTGCTGTAGTGATCAGCGGTATAGCTGCATGCTACCATTAATAAATACCGTGTTTGCCCGAAAGTAAGACCTGGACGGATGGTCAGCTGTAATGCGTCTTTTGGAGCAAAAATTAACGTAAGACCCGGTATTATATAAGATCCAGTATTATATTATATGATATCACATTACATTTTATTACATTATATTATACCCAGTCTTATGGTAAAATAAGACCAGGTCTTATATTAATTTTTGCTCCAAAAGACGCCTTAGAGCTGATTGTCCGGCTAGGTCTTATTTTCGAGGAAACACGGTATGTATAGATTTGACTTAGTTATCTAAGCTGATTCTCCAGGATCTTGGGTATTTTTTTTCCTTTGTCTCATTCTCTCTCTCTCTCTCTCCCTTCCTCTCATCAGTCTATCCTTGGGGTGCAGTGTGAAGTGCAGAAACAGCTCAAGGCCTTCGTCACCCTAGAACGTTTTGACCAGCTCTACGGCTCAACAATCACCAGCTGCCAGCAAACCCCGAAGACAAAGAAGTTTGCATCCAGTGGCTCAGTCTTTGGCAAGGGGGTCAAGTTTGCCTTGAAGGATGGCCGAGTGACCACAGACATCATCAGTGTGGCCAACGAAGACGGGCGGAGGATTGCTGCCATCTTAAACAATGCCCACTACCTAGAGAACCTGCATTTCACCATCGACGGGGTGGACACCCACTACTTTGTGAAACCAGGGCCTTCTGACGGCGACCTGGCCATCCTGGGCCTCAGTGGGGGGCGACGAACCCTGGAGAATGGGGTCAATGTCACGGTGTCCCAGATCAACACGATGCTCAATGGCAGGACTAGACGCTACACAGACATCCAGCTCCAGTACGGGGCGCTGTGCTTGAACACGCGCTACGGGACGACGCTGGATGAGGAGAAGGCGCGGGTGCTAGAGCTGGCCCGGCAGAGAGCCGTGCGCCAGGCGTGGGCCCGTGAGCAGCAGCGACTTCGGGAAGGGGAGGAAGGCCTGCGGGCCTGGACAGAGGGGGAGAAGCAGCAGGTGCTGAATGCAGGGCGGGTTCAAGGCTACGATGGCTTCTTCGTGATCTCCGTGGAGCAGTACCCAGAACTGTCAGACAGCGCCACCAATATCCACTTCATGAGACAGAGCGAGATGGGTCGAAGGTGACAGAGAGGACTACGGCCTGGACTTCTTGCCAAAGACAGCTACTCTTTTGTGACTGTGTTGTACTTTTAAAAAAAAAAAAAAAAAAAATCATTTTTTTAACAAGTGCAGAAAAGAAACAAACAACAACAACAACAAGATACTGGTTGCATTGTAACTCGTGCAACATCCTTTTTTTTAAGAAAAGAAAAACACAAAATTGGCCTTCACACATTTTTTGCAAAGAAGAGAAGGTATTTTTTTTTTCTGTAGTGTGATCACAATGAAAACTTTATTGTCTCTTGTTCCATTTTTCCCTGAGGATTTTTCCTTGTTGTTTGGGGTACATTTCTCCTCTCTGAGACATATCTCCTGGGGTGTGTCCTTGTCTGTCCCTCGGTACCCAGTGTGATGTGAGACACGAGTGTCTGTGCTAATTTGTCTCATGTGCAACCTTTTCCTCCATGGGGGTCGGGCAGGAGTGAGGGGTGCAGAGAGTAACAGGCCAGTATCAAACTTCTAGGGGGGTCTGGAAGGTGGGTCTGCAGGACCTGAGGATCCTTGGCTAAGCTCCCGCAGATGAGTGATGGCTTTTTACTCACTGTGTTTCGTGCCTCTGGAGGACCACAGATGGCATCATCTTTCTCCAGGAAGTTTCATGATGTCATTCAGCACCTTTTTCAAGCTGCCCCAAATTCCTGTCCAAACTTTATATTTTGATGCTAGATGAAACCCCCTACCCTTTTTGCAAATCCTGTGTAATTGTCAGTGCCACCCCCATGCTGGGATGGAGAAAGTGTCTCCTGGGTCCTTTCCCCAGTCTGGTGACATAACATCCTGGGGCTTAGAGCCTCATCCCCACCAAGAGGCAGAGACCCCAGGATGTCTGTGGTTGGTGGGTCCTCCCATGATGTTCCTCATTCATCTCCTCCTGTCTCCCAAAGTCGGATGAGAACCAGCACTGCACAGCAAGCCCTCAGTGTGGGCACCATGTCCAGGGAGGGGAGGGCCACCATGGCAAAGGAATGGTAGTGGTGGCAAGGATACCAGCCTACCTTCCTAGGTGAAGCCTTTTCCCCATGACTTTGGGTGTCTTCCCTCCACTGCTCAGCTGCCACCACTGAGAAAGAGGAGTGTGGAGAGGGGTGCTTGGTGGCCTTTAATTTTGGAAAGATGTTTAAGAAAAAGTCAGCCAAAGAGAAGAAGGCGTGAGCCAAGCATCTTGCTAACCAGCTCCTGAAGGGGTCCTCTGCCTTCCACATATGGGCTAATTGCAGAGCTGGGACGCAGCAGGAGAGGCTTTCAGGAAATTCCTTCTGTGAAGTTCTTCTAAAACAGCTTCCCCTCTAGAGGATCCCAACCAGGGTTTTAAAGAAAGATTAAGAAAAAAGAAGGAAAGAGCTAATTTGGTGTGGCCTGATGGTGTCATGCAACCCCACCTGGATTAGGGAGGTTCCTGAGGCTGGTACCCATGGATCCTGGAGGCCAGGCTACAGTTGACCCTCTAAAGACCTATGCCTGAGGTCATTGGGAAAAGGCTTAAGCCCTCTCAGGAGCAGGGATGACCCACACCTGGAAGGCATGCCAGGGAGAGGCGGCAGCCAACCAGGCCAAGGGAAGCATGGAGGGGAGGGGAGAGTGGCAGCAAGAGCTAGGAGTTCCTTGTTCCTGGTCCTTCTGCCTAATTACCATTGTCATTACCACTCAGGAGGCTCTGGGAGACCAGGAGGGGAAGCCAAGTGCTTCCTTTTGAGCTGGGCTTCATAGAAAATGGGACTTTTATGGGTTACATTTACATTATGTGTGGAAAATGAATTCTGAGTCTGAGCTATTCCCCGTGGCAACCTTGTTGGACTGATACGCTCATGGCACCTTTATAGCCTTACTCACAGAGTCTTCAGAATATTACACAAGTTAATGAAACCAAGAAGTTCTCTCCCTGCATGAGAATCGGAGCGGCGTGTCGTCTGGGTTCTGCCTGGCAGAGGGAGGCATCCACAGCTTCTCGGGAAAGGAGGTTTCGCCTTATGTCATCCCACTGGGATGAGAGGATGTGATTTGCTAAGTGCTCTTCCTGTTTCCAAAAAACGTTACACTGCTGTGACAGTGTATGCGCCTTGGCCTGTGTGTCCACTGCTTGCCCAGTGCCTCTGGGGCCAGAGCTCCGCTGAGTCGGAGGCAGTGCTCCTTGGATCCACCCTACACGGCAGGAGCTGGTGGTGGGCTCCCATCCAGCAGGATCATTCTTGGAGGTGATGGAAAACAGTTTGGTCTGAAGAACACAGTTTTTTATCCAAAATCGACTTTATGCCTCTCAAAACGTACTCTGGATAAAAGGGGGTCCCTGGGCAAAGCTCTCCTGCCCATTGGTCTAGTTGATTGGTTCCATCCTGGCTGCCTGACGTCAGTCACGACCTGCTGGGGACATCTACTTGGAGGTCAGAGGCAGCATGAGAGCCAAGGGGGTCATCTCCCTGCACCTGCCCAACCCTCTCACCCTCCACCCCCACCCCCACCGCAGTAGTAGTGTGGGCTTTGAAAGATCAAAAACGCAGAATTATTGAGCGCTTCTTTTCTTTAAATGAACAATGCTGTATTCTTCCTGGGCTGCCTACCAAGGAGGCCCAGCTTCTGTGCAGGGAGAAGTTGAAGCATCCCCAAGGTTTAGAGAAAGGACCTCAGGTGTGGCTGGGCAGCATGATACACCCCAGTTCTATATCGGTGCTGTGGCTATTGGAGCTGCTGCTTCCGGCCTTGGTTTGGTTGGCTGGTTTGGAGTTGGTTTCCATTCGGGCTGGTAGGTGACTCAGTGCCTCTCTTCTCAGTCTGTCTTTCTGCTGAGAGCAGCAGTTCTAATCTTGCAGCAAGAGTGAATCTGAAGGCATAAGCCAGAGTTCCCTGGTGCCTATTTAATGGCCTCCAGGCATCAAATCCTCTCCTTGATGATACCCATCCTTTTGGCACTAACCCACCAAAATGTGTCCATTCCTTGGAGCAACCAGCCCTCCATCACTGGCCCAGCTTCATGATTTGGCGAGATGTTGACATCTGACCCTAGAAAAAGGTTTGTTTTGGAAGAGGTCCTGCCTTCTCCCTTACCCTCCACAGCTGCCATCGGCCCCTCATCCTCAGCCCCTCTGCCATCATCTTAAATAGGATTTCAGTGCTTCCCCAACTTTGTTTTTTATAAGATGAGATTTCCTTTTTACCCACCCTCCAGACAGACATCGTTGGAGGGCAGAGCTGTAACAAAGGGGAAGAAACGCCATAGTAAATTACACCTTTGTCAGCCTCTGATGGCTTGTCTCTCAGAATCATTGGCTAAGAATTAAGCCAAGGAATAGACCAGTACCTGATTTCTACCTAGGGATGGAGGATTTCAAACAATTCCTAAGGATTGTTACAAAGAGGTTGAGAGTGGCCAGGGGGTGTGCTTTTTAAATAATCAGGGTGGGGCAGGGAGCAGAAGGTGATGGTAAGGCGAGGAAGGTGAGTCAACCTGGGCGGTGTTTTTATAACACATAACAAGGAATCAGTTTTGTTAAAAAAAAAAAAGACCTTTTCAGCTGTGACTGTTAAGTACCACCTTTATAGATGGCAGGTGTTTCCATTATGCAAAGACAAGGCTTTCCATGTGAAATCTTAGAATGCAGTTTCACATCTGCAGCCTTGTTACGTGTGGTCGTCACATGGTGAGGGCAGTGACGCTGAGCTTGGTGCCCAGAAGGAAGGAGCTTGCCAGGCTTCGGCAGGGTCCCCAGCTTTGGGGTTTGATCTCCAGTGCTCAAAGTCAAATCCAGTCCTCACAACAACCATTATGCCCAGGCTGTGGCTTTGGATCCTGAACTGGGGCCCGCCACCTGGGGGGCAGGGTGGGGAGGTCCCAGAAAGAACCCAATTTCTTTTTCTTTTTCCCTTGGGATCCCCGTTAGGACTAAAAGCCCTCCTTTTAAGGTTCATAATTCCCAGCGAGGTTTATACACTTGTCTATTTTTTTTAAGGGGAGGGGATTAAAAGAAAGAACTCTGTAGTTGATTTAACCTTCCAAAAGCAGCAAACTCGTTTTAAAGACTCATTGCTCAGGTGATAGAAACTTTATCCTCTCCAACCTTTACATTCTCAAAAACCAGCCTTGTGTATTTGGCCACCCCAGACAGCGGTGAGCTCTTAGTTTTCATCATGAATGTGGAAGATCAGAGTGGGGGGAGGCCCACATGGGGCCAATGTCGGGTTTCTTACCCCCTCTGGAATGCCAAAGGCATGATACTGGGCATCCCTTGGTCCCCAAGAAAATGTGATTGATTCTGCGGGCAAACTGCCAACAGAGAACCAATCCTCGGGTGGCTCAGCTATCGTGGCAGAAGTTGGGTCACAATTGTCTGGTGGTGCCCGGCAGCCCAGGATTCACCCAACACCAGAATCCCACTTTTCTAAACCTGCCTGTTGTTTTTGAAGACTTCTGAACCTGCAGCTTCGGCAAAAGGACTTTCCCAAGCTGCCTCTGGACAACCAACACTGGAGACTCTGGCCTTACCATGTGGAAATAGTTTTCCTGAAGTCTGAAACTAATTTTGAGAAGTTTTTTTCTCAACACTTTTGTGTTTCTAACACTGTATTCTTGACTGTAAATACCAACAAGGCTGTAAATAAATGCAGATGTAGATACCTTCTAGAAAAAACAAAAAAGGCATAAAAACAAAACCAGAAGTGATCCCGTGTAGCCTTCGTTGACAAATAAAAGACTATTTTGTGTTTAAAGGTGTTTGGTGGCTTTTGTTTAGAAAGCAGTGTCTGCCTGAGCCAGTCCTCTGAGTTTGCACCTCTAGATGCTTCTGTGGGGACACAGCCAGGAGAGCAGTTCCCAGGCTCTCGACCTCACATGGAAAGGTGCTGGCTCAGGTAGCAGATGGGCATCAGCTGTTACCAGTTAGCCATTAGCCACTAATATAACTGCCGTGGCTACGCTAGCAAGCACGGACTGCGGCTTGCAAGTGCAGTTAGCAAGCAGATTACATTGTAGATCCTGTGGATCCTACTTCCTGTGTCTTGTCCAGCCGCCAGCAAGACTGGGGTGCAGGAAGACCTCTTGTTGGGGTACTGGCAGGTGTTTGCTTTTGTGTCTCTACCACCTGCCATCAAGAATATAGTGGTATGAACCTCCTACCTGTGGTTCCGTGCGTGTTCCTTTTTGGCCTCACCATATCCTGCATTTTTGTGCGGGGAGCAGGAGTTGAGACCCTGCATGACACGTCTGTCCTCAGGATGACCTGCAGGACTCCTGTCCTCCTCCAAAGTCCCTCTTAATCCCTCCAGGTGACAAGTAACATGGAGAGGCATTTCCAGAGGACACAAAGACCCTGGGGCTTAAACAAATGTCAATGGACTGCTGACATCAGCTGTGTCCCCCTGCTTCCCCAGACCACATCCCACCTGCTGTCCTTACTGGCCTTGGGGACAGACTCCAAGGGGTGGGACAACCCCACCGCTCACTGAAGAGAGATCCTGTGCTCTGCCACTGGGCACGGAGTTGTCCACTGCCACAACAATCCACCTGGGGTGTCACCAGTTGCACTTTTAAAAATAAATGAATGTGTATTCATCATATAAGGTATTATAACCACATAACGCAACTTGGGGAAAAAGAAAATTCCTTTAGCATTGTTTTTATTCTTTTCCTCTGTGTGTTCTTGAAGAATCTTTTCCTAAAACAAACATCTAAGGTAGTAGTAATTGCAGCATACAGGTAATTTTTCATCCTGCTTTTCTCACTTAACCTCACATTGAACCTCTCCATTCTAGAAGTCTCAGATGACAGCTGGTCACTTAGGAAAGGACATTTGCTAAGCCCAGCTCCCTGGTGTGAATGGCAAACCTTATGAAAATTCAAATAATTGAGGGCAGGAGTCAGAGCAGGAGGCTCATTGCTTGCCCGTTAGCCTCAGGACAGGCCCGGCACCAGGCCCTCGGGGAAGGAGCTTCAAGCTTCTGGCTCTTCCTTCCACCCAGGCAACCGTGGGCTCTTCAGACACCGCTGCCCAAACCATCACTCTTCTGAGGTGCCAGGAAGCACCTTAAATGGTGCAAAAACACCTGCTTTTGGAGTCATGCCAAATTGGGTGCAGAACTTGGCTCCAGCGCTTACTGTGTAGTCTTAGGCAAGTCACTGAAACCTTCTAGGGCTTGGTCTTACGTCTCTAACGAGGGTATGATGGTACATATGCCTCCCGGTTACTGCTCAGATCACCTTAAAGGAGAGGGTAAGTCATGTTACATATTGTTCAGAGCACAACAGGCCTTCACCCACGTAAATTTTCCACCCCACTCCCACCGCACCCACCTTCCTTCCAAAATAGGGCACTCTTTCCGCTACACCAGTGGTTGTCAAACTGGGGCCTGCATCAGATTCACCTGGAGGGCTTTTCAAAACGGATTGCTGGGCTCCACCCCCAGTCTCGGAACCGGTGCTGGGATAGGGCACGATAGTTTGCATTTCTAACATGTATCCAGGTGATACGGATGCCCCTTCACGCCCTGAGAACCGCTGCTAACTACACTATCCTTTATACTAGGTACAGAAGAAGCTACTTAGCGCACCACTTGAGATGCCCTTAGTCAACGAAACGTACCATGTCCAGCCAGTAGAGCAGGTGCATCAGGCCCTCTGCCACTCCCCGCCCCCCTCCCACCACACTGCAGTCAGCTGCATGAGAACACCCCACCCCCAATCATACTTATGGAGTTTCACACCTGTGCCGTTGCCCACACCACTTCTCAAGCCCAGCTGAAGCCCTCTCACTTGGCACTCACTGAGCACCTGCCACGTGTCAGGCCCTCTTCAAGACTGAATAATTTTGGTTGTGAGGTCTTGAGCCTGAAAAAGGCTGTATCTATCTAATCCCCTGTGCAACCCCAGTGCCCAAAGCAGGTGCTCCGCTGTGGGTCGCATGACTTCAGCTTTCCCTTTGCCTTAGGGGTCCGCCCTCTCTGGTATATTCGAGGAAGAAGGGGTTTGTCTCCTCTCCACTTCTGAATGTGGCCACGTGTCCTCTGAACTGGGTGTTGTGCCTGCCTCCCCTGTGTTCCTGGCAAATCTGTTGCAGCTGCCACTGACCTTGAGAAAGGAAAAAGTGATGGAGAACAGAGGAATCTCCTCCTCAGTATGCCCCAACCCTCGCTGCCCTCTCTAACCCACCCTCAAGGTTGCCTGACTGATTTGACCTTTCCCAATCCATTGGAGACCATGGAGAAAGCTATAACGTATCAGGATGATAACTTTAACAGTGAGTATTAATATGCCGTTTCCATGTCCAGGGAAGGAGTGTCTAAGAGCTAAACCTTATAGGGCTTTCCACTCCGGCTCATCCCACTGTTCCCGGTCCTCACCCTGGAGTCTCCGAGGTTGTCTCTCTTCCCACACTGGAAATCGCTCTCCATGCCTCGGGCAACTCCATCAGGCAATCCAGCGTTTATGTCTCAAGTCTGAAGTCTTCAGTTTGGAGTAGCCCTAGGGTGGGGTCCAGACACCATCCTCAGGCCAGTCCCCTTTCAAGGACTCAGGGGCAGTAGGAGTTGCAAATACATTCCTTTTTATTTGTTTTAATTAAATTTATTGAGATGACATCGGTTAGTAAAATTATATGGGTTTCAAGTGTACATCTCTATAATACAGCATCTATATATTGCATTGTGTTCTCACCACTTAGAGTCAGTTCTCCTTGCATCACCATATATTTGACCCCCTTTTCCCTTTTCTACCACCTCCTCCCCCCTTACCCTCTGGTAACCACTAAAGTGTTGTCTGTGTCAATGAGTTTTTGTTTCTTGTCTTGTTCGTTTGTTGCTCTCAGTTTTATAACCCACATATGAGTGAAATCCTATGGTTCTCAACTTTTTCTGTCTGACATATTTCTCTTAGCATGATAATCTCAGATCCATCCATTTGTCACAAATGACAGTGTTTCATCTTTTCCTATGGCAGAGTCATATTCCATTGTATATGTTCTTTATCCTTCAAGAATCCCAAGTGTGTTTGTGGAGATACACACCTTTCAAGGAAAAATATAAATCCTTAGGAACAGTAGAGTCTTTGGCCCATCAGGCAGAGAGAAACATTTTCTTTCCTTCCCTGTAATCTGCAAGCCTGTTCCTGCCCGCTGCGAAGTCAGTACCTGACATTGTATGCAGTGCACTTGCTGTGTTTCTTCACTTTTGTAATCTTCTCCCCAACCCTCAAAATATGCTCACTCCTCTCTCCCAGGACTAAGTTCTTAGAGTAAAAAAATCCCTTCTTCAGTCTGTGAGATAGGAACAGAGGAAATAGAGTCATTGTTTCAGATACAGATATTTATTATATGACTGATTGGGTGAGTGGATGGATGGATGGATGGATGGATGGATGGATGGATGGATGGATGGCAAATGAATAACTGAATGAATGCATAGACAGGCCCCAGAGGAGACCTAGCAGAGAAATCGTAATTTATCAATAAACATTTAATGAGCACTTCACATATGTGACCTACGTTGTCTTAGAGGACCTAAATATTAGGTCCCTTTGCTTACACATCACCCAATCTGGGTGATGAGTCAGAAAACAGACTCTGTGATACCAAGAAGCATGTGCTCTGTGTCACTACTCCAGTAGCCTCGGTGTCCAAGCTTGCTAGACATCAGAAGTCTGGTGAAGGAGCAGAAGCTTTCCAGGTTTTTGCCCTGAGAGAGGTGGTCGGAAGCCCAGTCTCAGGAATCAAAAAGTACCATAAGTTTGAGCTCAATCTGGATGATCAGGAGCTGTCAGTTTTATAGCAGAAGCACAGAGGAGCAGCCAGAAGCTCCAGGCACTACAGTAGGTAGGGCTGTTGGGAGCAGAACCCCATCCAGTGTCTACCGGTCAAGTCCAGACCCTGAGGCAAGATGTCTGGGTGCAGGTAAGCGGGCTGTGCAGGTGCCCTGACATCCGTACTTTATTGACAAAGGTTTGACTGTAGGAAGAACCAAGCTCTGGAGGACTGCAGCTCCTCCTCTGCCCACAGCCACGATCCTGTGACAGCAGCCCAGCCCCAGCTCCCACCTCCAGCCGTGCCTAGCGCTCCGAGTGTGCTCCATGCCGTGTCAGCTACAAACTGTAGATTTCAGCTACAAACTCAGAGACTCCGGCTAGCTTGAGGGAAATGAGGGGTGTTTTTTCCCCAACAAAAAACACTTTCCACGGTGCCAATGAAGGGGAGCTCAGGGTTGGCTAGGTGAGAAGAGGAAGGAATCTGAGAAATTTTCTGGAAGAGGTGGGTTTGGTGAGAAAAGATTAGAGGAGAGTGAAAGACATTCCTAGTGGAAGGAAGGTGTGTTATTCACATGGGCCTGGGGGAGCCCGGGCCCCCAAGCTCTACTGTGAACCTAGTCTAGGCAGGCATAAAGCCAAAAATTCCCAGAGATCTGATTTAGCATGTCTCAACTTTTTTAACACAGCAAAACACAACAATGGTTGATGTTTACATTCAGGAGCCACTCCCATGAGTATATCTAGGTTTGGTATAATAAAGGGGTAGGTTATGTGCAAACCTCAACTAACAGGAATGCTGCTTCTTTTTCCCTACTCAAAAATCACATCAGCGTGCAAGTGAGGGAGCATGAGCTACTTCAGGGATAATTTTGAATATACTCTAATGTATAACAAAAGGAATTATTTTGCAAAGCTGTACTTTATCATTCATAATGATATACTATGACACATTGCATCACTGTTTATAGTAACGTGAAGACCAGGAACAATCGCTACCTCCTTTCTTCTTCTCTGTCCTGAGTGCAGGAGTTCCCCATGAGTAGATCCTGAACAAGGATTTGTCTGAAAGTAAGTTGTTAGGCAATAGACCCAGGGAAAGCAGGCAGACATATGAAAGTGAGAGACAAGAAAGAAAAGAGGGTCATCCAGATCTCAGGCCAGTGAGGGAGTTGTGGAACCAATCAAAGTCACACCTGAGAGTTGTCCCTAGTGTGGCAAGGGACTGGGTATTTATACCTTTGCACCTGTTAAGGGCTGTTTCTGGGGATGTGGTTTCCCAGTCACCTCTGGCTGTCTGTGTACCAGGCAAAGGGAGCTCCCGCAGCCTAAGGACAGCCCACCTACAAAGAGTCACAGGTGTTCGCTGTTGGGAATGAAAGCACACAGCTTTCATTCATTTCCATCCAATGAGGGTGGTAGAGTCTCACAGCACCTGTTGTGGTCTCATTTCCTGCCTCATGGTGGGCACCAAGTATACGCTGGCTGACTGTTGGCCAGCGACAGATGCCTTCGAGAGAACAGGACACAATGATCGCATGTATTAAGTGAAAAGAGGGCAGGACCCCAGCTGTTATACTTACCACTGTATCCCTGCCACCTGGCACAGAAAGCCTTCATATGCTTTGGTAGCTAAAAAATGAAGGACTGTCCCCCATGGTGATTCTATGATCGAAGATCTTCTCCAGGACCTCCCTCGTTTTCGCTTTCATTGCTTGTCTAATTCGGTGGATGCTGCCAGAGACAATGGAGCACTTGGGCAGAGGTCCCTGGGGCTTCACCATATGGTGACCCTCCTCAGTGAGCAACACTGTCCAACCATAGGCCCAACATCTGCCTGAGCAGACATTTCTGTGGATAAGCAGTGTTGCTCAGTGGGGAGAGCTCAGTGAAATGCGGTAGGCAAGGGCTCTAGACCCAGTCCTTTCTACAGTAAATTTTATTTGAAACTACAGCAATATTCATGGTAGGTGTTCTTATCTTCCATTATACAGACGAAGCTTAGAGATGTATTTGTTTGTACTGTTAAGTAATGGAATCAGAATTCAAATCCAGGTTTGCCTAACTCCAAATTCTAGGTTATTTCTGTTACGTCTCTAAAACTGGGGAGTAAGAAAATTTCTGATGTGAGAAGCTTTATGCACTGAAAAGTCTGATGATGGCCAGTCACCTTTCAAGCGCCCAGCGGGTCACCTGATGACTATTCAACAGACACAATGTCGACCTGAAACTTTGCTCAACTGTAAACTCAGGGCCGCCTTTGTGGGCGTGCAGCCTGTGCAGTCACACGGGGCCCTGGAGTCAGAAGGGCCCCACTCTCGGTTTAATGCTCTGCTAGCTCCATCTTGAAATTCTTAGTAGTGTTTTAACACGTGGTCCTGTATTTTCATTTTGCCCTGGACTATGCAAGTTATATAGGCAGTGCTTCCCACACTGCTTACCCAGTGTGGACAAACTTTCAGCATTCTAGGGCATTCTCAGGGTTCTAAGGCCAAGGGTGAGGCCTGGAACCCCAAAGGGGTTCTGTCATACATATCTTTGGGGACCAGTGGTACTGAATAGAACCAGCCGACATCGTACCACCCCTACCAACACCAAGCCAAGAAACCCCACACAGTGGTGTGGGGACAGAGCCCCAGAAAGCAGTTTCCAGGCTCTCGACCTCACATAGAAACGTGCTGGCTCAGGTAGTAAATGACCATCAACTGTGATTGGAGCCATCAGCTGTGGCTAGTTGGCCATCAGCTATAACCAGTGAGCCATTGGCCACTAATATAACTGCCGTGGCTACGCTAGCAGAAAATGGGGGCTAGCAAGAAGATGGTGGCTGAGCCTGCAAGCGGTGCAGTGAGGGTTGTGAACAGCGTGGCTCCTTGGCTGGCAAGTGCGGACTGCAGTAAGCACGGAGGAGTGCGGGTTGCAGATTGCAGAGAAGTGGACAGCAGGTTGCAGACAGTGTGGCTCCTGCTTTCTGTATCTCCAACGCAGCCGCCAGCAAGAATATAGTAGGAACGGGACCAGAGACCCTGCAGGCCACCCCACACGACACATGGCACAGCGAGCAGGGTCTTCCGCATGACAAGTGGTAAACATCAAAGTCCACTAAAGTGGCAAAGACCTGGGAAAGAAGGAGATGTAGGGACATTGGGGCACAAAGAAGCTAGTAGTCATTTCCATCTGGATGAGGAAAGGTTTCCAGAGGGAGGCAACACCTTGACTTAAGAGAAGGGAATGAAGAAGGGCATGACAGGTGGAGAGTGTGGTGAGGTAAAGGCACTGAGGCGTCCTGCAGGTATCTCAGCAGGTCTCCTGGGCAAGGCAGTCGGGGAGCCTCAGGAATCAGAACTAGACCAGTGGGCAGGGGCCAGACACCCAGGTAGGTAGGCTTGACTTTTCCTCCTTCCCCCTAAGTGTTCATGCTCCTGTACCGTGTACATTCTCCTAGGTCAGTCTCCATTTCCACCCCAAGTGTTACCAGATGGCTGGAATTTATTGAGATGACGGGTTTGATTTTCTCCAGATAGATGTTTGTCTACTCTTCTACTCTATTGTACAGAGCAGGTGATGAGCTTACAAACTAATTTCTTCACATTGATAGCGCCACCTAGTGGTCATCTGACACATTTCCCCATCTCTCCAGACTGACACAGAAAAACATAGTGAGATCACATATAAGACATAACAATCCCCGGTACACACACCACCACCACCACACCCACACCCACACAGAGAAGGGAAATCAGCTTCAGAGGTCCCTTTTTCCCCTGCCTCAGTGCCTTCTGAGCCTTGGGCCATTGTGAGGAGGATCCCTCAATCTTGAATGTGCTGTCCCGAACACCGTGTGGATGACTGCAGAGGCCACTGCTGAGCCTGGGGTTAGAAGAAGGTGGACAAAACAGTACTCATGAGTCATGGGCTTGGAGACTTACCTTAGGCCTCTTCAAACGATCAATAATGATAACCTCAATAACAAGAAGGAGGGGAAGGAAGAGAGGAGTTGGAGGGAAAGCTGCTATTTCTCGAGCTAGCCTCTGTGCCAGACAGCCATACTAGGCCCTTTAGATATCTTTCCTGAGTGTATTTTTGCAAGTGCATTAAATCTGTCTCAAGCAAGGCAAGGTTCCGATGACAATTAAATAGTCACTGGAGGCCTACTATGCGTCAGGCACTTTTATGAGAAGTTTAAATGCATTTGCTCACTTAGTCCTCACCATAGTAGAACAAGAGAGGTGATATTGTTATCCCCATTTTGCAGGTGAAGAAACTGAGGCACTTGTCCAAGGGCATGTAGCTAGTAAGTGGAGAAATTGGGATTTGAACCTAAGCAGTCCAGTCCCAGGGCATGCACTATTAATCACTACCGAGGCTATATTTTTGAGAGACAAAAAGAAAATGCATATACCCTGTCCTAGAGTATGCTGGGGAAGAAGGATAAGTGATTAAATATCCAGAATGCATTTACTTATTTACTCATTCGACAAACTTTTCCTAAAGGACATCTTACACCCAGGTGTGGATGGATACATAGGTGTAAATTACCCCAGGAAGAGAAGATGAACCAAGCTAGACCAGCACACAGGTAATTCAGGGTGGAGCAGGAGGCCCTGGGACAAGAAGCAGAATCTAGGCACAGCTAGCCAGGCAGAGCTTGAACCCTGGTCTAACTGGGTCTGAGGAGTACCCAGCAAATAATGAATCCTCAGCACACTGCCACTCAAACCCTGGTTATATCTAAGATGCAACACTAATTCTCTCCTTCAGTTTTTTTGCCTCCTGCCTCGGGACAGAAGGGCAACAGCACAGGCAGGACCCAGCTTCTTGCAGCAAAACAAGATTAGCTCCCTCATGGTTCCAGATTCCTGATAGGCGGGCCTAAGCTGCCATCTACTGGCCAACTGTACACACTGCTTGGGATAGTGCCAGGGTCCTGACTTCTTACCCTGGTGCAGGGGAAAAGGGACCTAACAGATGAATCGTCTGATCCTTGAGCAGCCCTGAGAGACTATCATCTCCTGTGTTTTATAAATGAAGAGGAGACTGAGACTCTGATAAGTGACAAGAGGTAGTAATAGCTTTCATCTACCATTTGCCAGGCACTGTGCATTCATTATCTCTGTGAATCTTCTCCCCGTGAGATTTATCCCCCTTTTACTTATATCTCTGAAGTCCCTTAATCTATAATAGTTTCACCTTCTTCTTAATGCCATTTATTTGAGGATGGTGCTAGGTCATTTGTACTATACAGTGTACTATACAGAAGGTCTCACAACCTGGATTGAGGTGATGGCTCTTCCGGCTGTCATTTCACTCTTAGGCCCCCATATCTCCTACAAGCCAGCATGTAATTCTAAAGGCTTAATGCAACTCAGGTTCAGTTGTTTCAAGCAAGACTAGTTCATTGCTTTCTGTTGCATCTTCTCAGGAGGCACATAATGTGTGGTCGTCCTATTTCTAGTGATGTTGAAATGTAGTGCTGTTAAAGCAGTGCAAAAATGCTGACTTTCTAAGTCTATTATTCCTTTATTATGTAGGACTCTTCTTTAAAAAAGAACTTTCAGGTTCTGGCTCCAGATAAGAGGGAGCAGCTATTGAATCTGCACAGAGCAGATACAGGGAGTCTGACAAGTAAACAGCAACAGGCAGGTGGGGGGAAAGACCAGAATTTTTGAGTGCCATTGAATTGGCAATAAGTTTCCCTTTTGTATTCTCCTCTAGAGCCTCCCAGCCTTGATTCAAGCCAGTCCCAAACCCGGAAGTGGGTATCAGCACAGACAGACTCTAGGAGAAACCCTCTGCTTCATGCTTGAGGGATGAGACAGGGGTGTCCAGAGAGTGTCAGCCGAAGCCTCTGACACCCAAAACTGTAAGGGAGGGGGAATAGCCTCTCTGATCAGAGGAGTGATGGTCTCAAGAGTGGGGGTGAATATATCCCCTGCTGCTTTTTTCCCTCTCTGTTCTCCCACCAGATGTCAGAAAGGGGGGGATAAATAAAGCCCCAGATTTCTAGCTGGAAAAACAAAAAGGGAGCCTCAGAGAAACAGAAAACACCAGGGAGACTATGGAGCAGGAGGAGCTCAGGAGAGTGGACCTGTCAGTGGTCTGTCTGTGAACCCCTGGACCCACTCCCAGTGGCACACACAGAGATCTGTCCCTAAGCAGCCTACTAGAAACTGTGAGAACTGAACTGAGCAGTAGACCATGGCCCAGGCCCCAGACTGGCTATTGGGTGGCACACAGATTTGAGCAGCCTGACAAACTCTTTGTAAAGTAAACACTGAAACCACAGTCCATAGAAAGTTGGCCAGAACTTGTGGCCTGAACCCAACTTAGTCAAATGCTTGCTTTTGAATTTTTTAACTTCTCCATGGAATTTGAATAAGATCCGGAGACTCATAACATAATATTCAAAATATCCAGGATACTTGGCACATGAAGAATCAGGAAAATCTCAACTTGGCCAATGCTGAGATGACACACTTGCTGAAATTATCTAACAAAGGCTTTAAAGCAGCTAGTATAAAAGTGCTCCGAAAGTAAGAGTGAACACTTGTGAAGCAAATGGAAAAATAGAAAGTCTCAGAAAATGAAAGATATGAAGAAGAACCAAATGGAAATTTTACAGCTAAAAAGTACAGTAACCAAAAGCTTAAAAACTCACTGGAGAAGCTCAGTATGCCAGAATGGAGATGACAGAAAAAGAATCAGTGACCTTTAAGATAGATTGTTTAAAAGTATCCAATTGGAACAACACGAGGGAAAAAAGATTGGAAAAAGAAAAAAAAAAAAAAAAGAATCGAGATTCAGGGATCTGTGAGAACACATGAAAAGGTCTCACATTTGTGTCACTGAAGTCATAGAAAGAGACAGCCATAGCTGGTAAGTCATTCCCAGCGCTGAGGTCATTCTACACAGATCAAGGTAGGAACACAAGCCAAATGGGAGCAAAGAACTGAGAACTCTTATCAATCCAGGTTCCCAATATTATTGTTGATAAGTAACTGAATTATGCAGTTGTCAGTCTAAGTCAATAGGTTTCGTAACATAATTCTCTAGTAATTAAACAATTATTTGGGCATTTCTTAAACTATCAGGAAATATTTTTGTGGTTCACAACTTCAATCCATTCTATCGGTGAAGAATTTTAGTAAATGGAAGTTCATTATAATGTGAAATGAGTAAACAAATAAGAGAGGACCTGGGAAGCACCAGTGATATTTGCATATTATAAACCAAGAATTATGATGAATCCAATGGTATACTTGAGGTGTTTGGAAAAACTAAAATAATTATAGGAATTTTTAGAAGGGTAGAAGGAGAAAGGGAGAAGGAAGAGAAGGAGAAGGAAGAGCAGGTGGGGGAAGAAGAGGAGGGAGAAGAAGAATGTTTCTTTTCCAACTATTTCACTCTGAAATGCGATTTATATGGGAAAGACAGGACACGTTCTTGATATTTTTTTCTGCCCTTTGTTTATCAATTTGCTAATCAATTAATTGGTGCCCTAGTTGATATATCTATATATATATATATATATATATATATATATATATATATATATTCTTAGAAATAAGATTTTTTTTCCAACTATCATGAACTAATGAATTTTTATGATGTGTTTTTCAGTTGGTTGGTTGCATTTTGATGTGCAAATTGTCCTACCTTAGGCCAACTGGCTCCTAATCCTTTTGACATGACCCCAGTGTGTTATATGGCTTCCTTACTGTCTAACAGAGTAAGATATCCCTAACTCATATTGTATATTTCAGACCCTAAAATTGGAATCAATCATTTCTCAAAGGATTCCTTGTTCCTTTTACTGAGAAATTGTATTTAGATACCACAGTCTCGAAGATATGGGTGCTCATTGCTACAGGGTTTTAATGGCTTCTAGGCCTTTTCAGTGAACAGAGCAAGAAAAATTATATTTTTTAAATGTGGGGGAAAATCATAAATTCTTACTGCATTTCTAATTGTAATTTAAAATTACATGGTTTTAACTTATTTGATTTTGTACTTAGTTTTCTTTCCACTAAATTTGAAAATCTTGATTTCAAAACACATTAACATCATTACTTTTTCAACTTATCCCACAATAAACCTATAATAGTTTCAAACTGACGATAACAAGACTAATTAATATAGTTTGAGATTTCTTTGCAATATTTTGTTGTTGTATGGTGTTTTACATCATTTGAAGAAATATTTTCTCAGTGTGGTATGTCACCACATTGATATAGTTGGGGTCATTTGTTTTCATTTGTTTTTTATTAAGAACTAATATTATTCTTTATTCAACTTATTTCTTTAAACTATGTAAATCATTTACATAGCTCCAAAGTCAAAACTCTATAATGACCTAAATTTACAGAAATCCCACCTTAGTGTCTGTTTTTTCCAACCTTTTCTCTCCCTCCCCTCATACATAATAATTTATTAGGTCTTAGTTTAATATTTCATTTTTTATTTTCTTATATTTATTTATTTGTTTTGTATTTATTGTATCAAGCAAGAATTAGCACACTCTGGTCCTGTTCTGTACCTTGCTTTTTTGTTGTTGTTTTTTCATTTAACATATCCTAGAAATCATTCTGTATCAGTATATAATGATCTTTCCATCACTTTTTGGAATTTCATAGTACTTCATTGCATGTCTATACCATTATCTCTTCAACTATTGATGGATATTTTGGGCTATCTCCAATCATTTGTTATTATTAATTATGCCACAGTGTTGTGCTTAGGTCATATTTACTTTTGTTGGTATATCTTTAGAATCATATTCCTAGAAGTAGGATTGCTGAGTCAAAAAGTAAATTAATATATAATGTTGTTAATATGTCACCCAATTCCCTTCCAAAGTTGTATTTCTAGCAAAAAGGTATTTGATGGCAAGAATGTCTGTTTCCCTCACAGCCTCATCAACAGAATATGTTGTCAAAATTTTGGATATTTGCCAATCTGATAAATGAAAATTGATAAATCAGCATACTTTTAATTTGTATATTTTATTATGATTGAGGTTACGTATTTTTTCTCATGTGTAAACGCTTTTTTTGTTTGTTTCTGTCTCTGTGAAATGTATGTTCCTAGCTTTTGCCCATTTTTCTAAGCAATTATTGGTCTTTTTTCCTCAGTTTTTAAGTTGTTAGGCCTTTATTGGGATTTGAGTAGCAAATATTTTCCTAGTTGTCACTTGTCTATCAGCTTTGCTTGTGATGAGTTTTGCTACACACAAAAAAAAAATGCATCAATATTTTTTTGTATTGCTTTTAGATTTTGAGTCATAGAAGAGTTTTTTTTCTACCCATGTTATTAGGGTAGTAGGAACATTTAGACTGTAATTGACAAATTGCTAGAAGCTCAGTGTGGACTAGTTTGAGAGTTAAAAACTCTGAGAGCCCAATCTTAGGAAAATCCCCACACTTTTATGAGTTTTACCTCTAAGAACCTCTTCAGGTTCTCAGGGTAACAAAGAAAAATCCCTTCATGCTTCCATCAGGGAGAGGAGAAAAGTAACCATTATGAAATACATCCAAAGCATTCTGTTCTCCTCAAAGGAAATTATTGTACCAGAGCCTAACATAACTGGAGGAGGGGAAATAACAGGCATGTGCTGCTAAACAACAGGGATCTATTCTGAGAAATACATTGTTAGGCAATTCCATCATGGCGTGACTATCACAGAGTACACTTACACAAACCAAAATGGTATAGCCGATTACACACGTAGGCTATGTGATGCAGCCTATTGCTTCTAGGCTACAAACCTGTACAGCATGTTACTGTGCTGAATACCACAGGGAATTGTAACACAATGGTAAGTATTTACATATCTACACCTCTCTAAACATAGAAAAGATACAGTAAAGATATAGTATAAAAGATTCAAGATGGTACACCTACATAGGGCATTTACCATGAATGGCGCTTACAGGACTGGAAGTTGTTCTAGGTGAGTCAGTGAGTGAGTGGTAAGTAAATGTGAAGGCCTAGGACACTAGTATACACAACTGTAGATTTTATAAACAGTGTACACGTAGGTTACACTAACTTTATAAAACAACATGTGAATTAAATGAAGCACAAGAAAAAATGATGCCATCAAGAGACATGGTAAATGTGAGATGTATGAGGCTGCTGTCGGTATAACACAGCATACTGCTTTACAGCAAGCTTTTTTTGTATATAAGTACAGAGTACACACTAAAAAACAGTAACGTATGGTAAGTACATATACCAGTAAGATAGTCATTTATAATCATTATCAAGTATTATGTCCTGTGCATAATTATATGTGCTGAACTTTTATACGACTGGCTCGCAGTAGGTTGGTTTACAACAACATCACCACAAACACGTGGAATATGTTGTGCTATGACATTACGACAGCTACAATGTCACTAGGCAAAAAAAATTTTCAGCTCCATTATAATCTTATAGGACCATCATCTTAAATGCTGTCAGTCATTGACCGAAATGTCATTTCGTAGCACATAAACTGTACCCAACTCCAGCCCCTTCTAGACCTTTTTGTCTCACCTAAGGTGGGGGGAAACTGAGAATTGCTTTTGAAGTTATAGCCTAAAGGCACAGACTTACTGAAAGACTGAGGCCTAATTATACAATTATGGGGTACTTTGCCCCACCTTCAAACATTACCACCTCATCAATCAGGGGATCAGTACTGAAAGAACTGCAAAGCTCAGACCCTATTTAAGAAAGAGTCTCTAGAGAATTCCAAAGATAATAAGGAGGACCAAAAAAAGGACAGTAGAGGAAATTTTAGCCTCTAATACCTATAGCCACCACAAGCTGTAAACATAGTCTAATTCTTAGATAAACACAAAACCTCACAATAAAGTCTTATTTAACTCAGTTCCTTTTACCTAATACATCATGTTCAGCTTTCCACACACACACACAAAAAAAAAAAAAGACAAGGCATAAACATAGTCTGAAGAGACAAAACAAGCTTCAGAACTAGACTCAGATGTGACAGAAATTTTGAAACCGTAAGACTAGGAATTTAAAGTAGCTACGGCTGATAAGAGCTCTAATGAAAATGTGAACAACATGTAAAACAGGTGGGTAATGTAAGCAGAGAAATGAGAACAGAACTCTAAGAAAGAATCAAAAGGGAAATTCTAGAAATCAAAGACAATAGAACAGAAATGAAGATGCCTTTGAAGGGCTCCTCAACAAACTGAACACAGCTGAGGAAAGAAAACAAGTTTGAAGATATGTCAATAGAAACTTCCCAAAC